>NC_064832.1:90586890-90888676 GCF_024166365.1 Elephas maximus indicus
TCTGGCAGTTTTTCAAATACTTTATTTCTCCTCTGCTCCTTTTACTGCTTAATAGAAATTGGTTAGATTAAGAAAGTGATTAGGGTTGGAATGAAGGTCTTAGGTTCCTTCTTTAATATATTTTAAAGATCTTTTACTTTTAAAGATTTGTAATGATGTATGATTTTAGATTCTGTCACTCTATTTTAGCTTAAAACTTAGTTTTTCAATTAAGTATAACTTCCCAACTTCCTGACACATAAAAGACAATCAATGCTATATTTCATTCAATATTGTACTCTTTGTATTTAGACTTTTACATATTAATCGCTGAATGACCTCAAAGAGTTTGCCAGTCTGCGTCTCGCCTTCTGTTAAAGACTGGCAACATCGATTATTACATAGGAACTTTTAATGACTCTTTGGTGGGGGGGCGGTCAGCATTATTTTCTACCAGTGTACATATAAGTCTTAGTGAATAGATGAAGTTTTTGGAGGAATTAGAGTAGGACATGGATTCTAAAAATAATTGGATTTTTCTTAGCGATGAAATTAGCTGCTGCGGCTGCTCCAGACCCTGCGTAAATTACAAGAAGTAAGGATTCACTTCTACAGGAAATATTCAGTATCTCTCTACTTTGTGGCCTAGAGAAATTCTGTATTGGCTATTTAAACATATGGTTTCTATTACACAAACTATTTTCTTTGTTTATAGGCCGTGAACATTCATTTCGTCTTGAATCACGAGTTATCAGATAATCACCCTGCACCAATTTGCTTATTTTTTTTTAAAAAATTTTTGTGGTAGGATTTTTTGCATTGCATTTTATAATTCTTTTTCCTTTCCTCGTTGCTCACTTTTCCCTTCCCAATAATTCTGAGTTAGTTTCTTCTTTAGATACTGTAGGAAGGAATAGTTGTGGCTTATATGAGATACTCTTCATCAAAAGCCACATAAATAAAGTTGAAGAGATGTTAACAGTAGCATCTTCCTAGCAGAGAAGATTGAATTAGTTGTCAGTCGTTGTAATGTCTGTGTATAGTACTCTACAGTCAACTAGAGTAGCCTGGATAAGGGAGGGTACATTTCCACAATGCAAAATGGCAGATAATCTATTGCTACATAATGGGAGCAAGGTTCTACTTGAAACAGGGCTGACTTTAAGCAAAATGGTGAAGTAGATCATGTTGATGTTAGTTCCTCGTCTCTTCTGCTTTTGGCCCCCATGCCACCCACTCCCCATTTCTCTCAGGGATCAATAGCCCTGTGGATCACTTAATGGGTAAGAGCAAGGATTCTGGAGTCAGACAGATCTGGGTCTTATACTTGCTAACTGTGTCACCAGGAATAAGTTACTCTTTCTGAGTCTCAGATTTTTCATCTTTAAGATGTAGATAATTATTACCACCCTCATAGGGGTATTGTGAGAACTAAATGTGCATGTAGAATGCTTAGCAGAGTATATATGCTGGTTAAGAGTAATACTTATCGGAATGGACTGTGGGTTATATAGTAATACTTAAAAACCACACAGTGTTGTCAATTGTAATAATACCATTTTCTCTAATCAAGGCCTTCTGTCATGAAAGGATCCGACGTTGGTCTCTTAGGGTAAAAAAAAGTAGCTCAGTGCAAATGAGCCACCTTAATTTATAGAGATGCCATTTTATGGTTATTTGTACTAACAGAGTATTCTACGTTCCAAATTTAAGCAATAAATTGAAAACTGTGAACCTTACTGCAGAGGGCAGCATGGGGAACAGGGATGGGAGAACAGGTAATATCACTGGTTACATATTCTGTTGGTGATAAGGAAAGCTACCTGGAATGGTGAGAGAGGAGATAGGAGCATTCAGGCCAAAGGCAGAAGTTGGAAGCCAATTCTGAAACAGATGCTAGGTGGAGTTGAGGGAACCATTGTGTTTTAGTCATTTAGTGCTGCTATAACAGAAATACCACAAGTGGATGGCTTTAACAAAGAGAAATTTATTCTCTCACAGTCCAGAAGGCTGAAAGTCCAAATTCAGGGCATCAGCCCCAGGGGAAGGCTTTCTGTATCTGTCGGCTCTGGAGGAAGGTCCTTGACATCAGTCTTCCCTTGGTCTGGGAGCATCTCAACACAGGAACCTAAGGTCCAAAGGATGCGCTCTGCTCCTGGTGCTGCTTTCTTGGTGGTATGGAGTTCCCAACTCTCTGCTTCCTTCCCTTTCCTTTTATTTTTTAAGAGATAAAAGGTGGTGCAGGCCACACCCCAGGAAACTCCCTTTGTATTGGATCAGGGATGTGACCTGGTAAGGGTGTTACAATCCTACCCTAATCCTCTTTAACATAACATTACAATCACAATATGAAGGACAAGCACACAATAGTGGGAATCATGGCCTAAGTTGATACACACATTTTTGGGGGGACATAATTCAATCCTTGACACATGGTATGGTTATATGAGTCCAGGAAGGTGCAGGGCTCCAGGGCTGGACTTTGGATCCAGTCCACAGAGCATTTCTGACCACAGTAATCCCGGAGCGGTTAATAGGAAGATGGAACATCTGAATGACCTCTTTTATCATGTTACGGATAATTTTGTCCCATTGTTTTTATTTTGCTTTCTTCAAATTATTTTTTTGGTAGATTATCCTTTTCTACTATCTTTATGTTTTTCTTTCTTCATTACTGTATGTTTTCCCCATTTATCTGCATGCACAGATCTTTAGAAGGCTCCTCTCTACTTTTGTTGAGTATGGATAGAATCATAGCATTTTATGACTGAAAAGAGACCTAATAATAATAATAACCTAGTCTTATCACTTGTCATGGATTGAATTGTGTCCCCCCAAAATTTGTGTCAACTTAGTTAGGCTATGATTCCCAGTATTGTGTGGTTGTCCTCCACTTTATGATTGTAATTTTCCTGTATGTTGTAAAGCCTAATCTTGCCTGTGGTTAATGAGACAAGATTGGACTATGTTGAAGAGGATTAGGGTGGGATACAACACCCTTGCTCCTGTCAAATCCCTGATCCAATGTAAAGGGAGTGTCCCTGGGGGTGTGACCTGTACCACTTTTTTTATTTAAAATTTTTTTTAGCTTTGCAAGTGTGGTTTTTTTGGGAGGGGGGTTTATTTATTTATTTTATTGTGCTTTAAGTGAAAGTTTACAAATCAAGTCGGTCTCTCATACAGAAAGTTATATACACCTTGCTATATTTTTTTTATGTACTCCTGGTTGCTCTTCCCCTAATGAGACAGCACACTCCTCTCCACCCTGTATTCCCCACGTCCATTCAGCTGGCTCCTGTCCCCCCTCTGCCTTCTCATTTTGCCTCCAGAAAGGAACTGCCCACATAGTCTCATGTGTCTACTTGAACCAAGAAGCTCACTCTTCACCAGTATCATTTTCTGTCTTATAAAAAAAAAAAAATCTTATAGTCCAGTCCAATCCCTGTCTGAAAAATTGTTTTGGGGAATGGTTCCAGTCTTAGGCTAACAGAAGGTCTGGGGACCATTACCTCCAGGGTCTCTCTAGTCTCAGTCAGACCATTAAGTCTGGTCTTTTTAGAGAATTTGAGGTCTGTATTCCACTGTTCTTCTGCTCCATCAGGGATTCTCTGTTGTGTTCCGTGTCAGGGAAGTCATTGGTTGTAGCCAGGCACCATCTAGCTCCTCCAGTCTCAGGCTGATGTAGTCTCTGGTTTATGTTGCCTGCCTGCACCATCTTTTATCTTACAAGAGTTAAAAGGAAAGAGAAGTGAGCAGAGAGAGGGACCTCATATGACCAAGAAAGCAGTGCTGGGAGCAGAAAGCGTCCTTTGGATCTGAGGTTCTTGCGCTGAGATGCTCCCAGACCAAGGGAAGACTGATGACAAGGACATTCCCCCAAGGCTGACAGAGAGTGAAAGCCTTGCCCTGGAGCCAGCGCCCTGAATTTGGACTTCTAGCCTACTGGACTGTGAGAGAATAAACTGCTTTTGGTAAAGCCATCCACTTGTGGTATTTCTGTTATAGCAGTGCTAGATAACTAAGACATCATCTTACATGGCAAAGGGGGAATCTGAACCCTGAAAATGCAAAACGATATGTCTAACATTTCCCAGCAAATTAGTGTCTTCATTTTATTATCTTATATTCAATGTTGTGTCTACTATTTCTTCTGTTTACTTTGAAAAGTATAGCAGGGAACGGCTTAAGCATCTGCTACGTGCCAGGTATCTGTGATAGAATATGGTTTTTAACAAACAGTGTCAGCTATGGAACTTAGGCAGTTAGGGGAGATAGATCTTATTCTTCTTTGGTAAATATCACTCCCATTCTTAAGTAATACTGGAAAGAGACTCCATCCATATCCTTTTGTATGGTGGGATGACAGTTTTTTTCTGTTATGATCATTATTCCATTGGTTCTGTTACAGTAGTGGGAATTTTGTGGATATTATATTATGTATGGCCCTCTCTGCTGCAGGTGATATTAATGTAACTTAAACTCAGTTCACCCAGAGGGATTATGTATTGACTTACATAACCAGACAACAGGGAAGGTGTGAGTAGAAATGGTTTCAAGAATGACTGGAACTAGAGATTTGGGGTCTCTCTTCCACATTCCTTCTATCAAATTGGCTTATTCCATAAATTGGGAAAATGGCCTTCACATGTAATAGCTTCATAAACTGAGAGGAGAACAGATCTTCTCTGAGCTCTTAGTTTGAAATTTGGGGAATGACCTTGATTAGTCCATCTTGGAACTTGTGTCTACCCCTTCAGCCAATGATGTGGGCACAGAGACGAGGTTCCCTGACCCACATTGTATCCAGAACCACCCCCATGGTGTGTGTGTCTGTGTGTACAAGAGAGGTCAGTTATCAGAAGGGCACTAGCACAGATACAGCTCTTGGGTGAGCCATTGGGTTCTGGAAAGTCTCTGCAGTTGTGTTAATTACACAGATAAAATAAATGAGAAGTAAACGAGAAATAAACGAATGCTTGATCTCTTCTTTGCATTCCATTTAGGAGAATTTTTAAGTAAACTCCAACTCCAACTTACTTGCCGCATCTGGAAACAATGTTGTATGAGAAATAATTGAAGGAACTGCTAATACTAAATATGGAGATGGGAAAATTAAGGGGAACACTAACAGTTGCCTTTAAATACTCAAAAGAAGAAGATATGGAGGGTGAAGGAAACTTGATTTGCATTGCCCTAAAAGATAGAACTAGGATGCGTGAGATAGAAATTACAGGATAAGGATTTCAACTCAGTGTAAGAAAGAACTTCATAAAATTTATAACTGTCCAAAATTAGAATGAACTCTTTTGTAAAGTGATGTGCTCTCCAGCAGTGAAAACTTTAGGAGTGGTGGTTAACCACTGATTCTGTAAAAGGAATGTCTTCCTGGGGAAGGACTTGGCCTGGATGCCCTTTTATTTTAAGGTTTTATAGTTCCAATCTAAGCTGAGTTCAGGATATCTTCCTTTTCCCCGTTCTTGCCCCATGGTGGAGGGGTGGGGAGAGGGAGAGAGAGAGAAGGAAGGAAGAAGGGAGGGAGGGGGAGAGAAAGAGAGACAGAGACAGAGAGAGGGATAGAGAAAGAGAGAGAGGGAGAGAGAATATTATAAATGAGCCACTTCTCGAGCGTTTTGTAAGTACTTCGACAGAAAACTTTTGGTAAAGCGCAGTCAGATGGTATGGAATGTACAGAGTAACCATTTTACACGTTCAGGGCCAAATGCAATAAATATGTCCCTGCTTCTTAATAAGTACAAAAAGGTAAGATGAGAAAAGGTAACACGACTTGCCACAAAAAACCATAACCACTTTGAAACATTGGTTATTGCTTTTCCTTTAGACTGCAGGTGAAAGATGTAAGGAGGCTGCAGAGCTCTGTTTCAAAGACTAGTTAGAATATTATGGCTTGTTCTGCTTTCTAAAGTGTACTAATCTCTTTGATGTCTCTTCTAATTAGAAATGTTGAACTGCAGAGAAGGTTAATTTTTATCACAAGTTTATGTGCAGTGTAAAACGAAGGAGATAAGAGATTGTTTTGTCTATATGTCATACCCACTTAGATGTTTGTTATGGAGTCTCTTAAAGTATTGTTTTTGGTTTAAACCACCAATATTTGCTATAAACCAGAAAGAGGTTAAAACGAACCCATTCTGGTTTTTTAGTTGTGCAGATATAAACTGGAAGTAGTAAATGGTAATAGATGATTTATTTTTATGCCTGTTTTCTTTCTTATTTCCTTGGGGTTTTTGATTGGGTTGGTTTTAGAGAAATAGAAATGTCCAGCCACTAATTGGAAGTTAGGTAAATTTAGGCACCAACAATGTGGATTTGCTTAATCTTAGATTTTTGTATTATTATTCCCAAAAGCTAATTATTATCATCTCATCTTGCAGGACTAAGGACAATCACAAGCTTATGGCATTTGAATGTTATTTATGCTTGATAATGAATTAAACAGGTTTAAATGAGACTGGCACATCCTAATGTGATTTTAAAAGTTACAAAATAAATTATGGGACTAAGAAACAGGTTCAGTATGAAAACAGTTAAACGGGGTACACAAATTAATATTTTATAGTAATCAGTTATCTTGTTTTTGAGTTTGTTAAGTAGTGGATATCATGTATACCTCCTGTTGGTTTTAATTGGCTAATATAGCTTTGTTTAAATCATAGCTAAACATTTAACTATGTATTAGGAAATATACTAAACATTTGTTAACTTAAAAAAAATATTTTTTTTTTCTTTTTTGTTAACTTAGACAATGTTATTTGTTATATCTCCCTCTGGCAAATTCAGTTGCTTAGTAAAAAAAAAAAAAAAAAATTTTTTTTTTTTATGTGTTAAATGCCTTGCACAGCGGTTGATCTATAGAAGAAGCTCAATTAATATCAGCTTAAAATATTGTGTGTTAGATTACCTTTCAAAAATGCCAGCATGATTTGATGAGATTGTGGTCCTTTAAAAGACGGAATTAACAAATATTGTGTATCCTGGCTCTGTTATTTCAGGTGCAAATCCTAATTGTTAGTGGCTGTCTTCCATAATTAGCAAGATGTCACCTCCCCTGCTTCTCTCCAAGTATAGAGGCCAAGACTTATTGGAACTTCTAGGAGGTTTATCCTATTAGACAATATACTTGTTCCTGTTGTTGTTAGGTGCCATTGAGTCGGTTCCGACTCATAGCGACCCTATGCACAACAGAACGAAACACTGCGCAGTCCTGCTCCATCCTTACAATCGTTGTTGTGCTTGAGCTCATTGTTGCAGCCACTGTGTCAATCCACCTTGTTGAAGGTCTTCCTCTTTTCTGCTGACCCTGTACTCTGCCAAGCACGATGTCCTTCTCCAGGGACTGATGCCTCCTGACAACATGTCCAAAGTGTGTAAGACGCAGTTTCGCCATCCTTGCCTCTAAGGAGCATTCTGGCTGCACTTCTTCAAGACAGATTTGTTCGTTCTTTTGGCAGTCCATGGTATATTCAGTATTCTTCGCCAACACCACAATTCAAAAGCATCAACTCTTCTTCAGTCTTTCTTATTTATTGTCCAGCTTCCACATGCATATGATGTGATTGAAATACCATGGCTTGGGTCAGGCGCACCTTAGTCTTCAGGGCGACATCTTTGCTCTTCAATGCTTTGAAGAGGTCCTTTGCAGCAGATTTGCCGAATGCAATGCGTCTTTTGATTTCTTGACTGCTGCTTCCATGGCTGTTGATTGTGGATCCAAGTAAAATGAAATCCTTGACAACCTCAGTCTTTTCTCCGTTTATCACGATGTTGCTCGTTGGTCCAGTTGTGAGGATTTTTGTTTTCTTTATGCTGAGGTGTAATCCATACTGAAGGCTGTGGTCTTTGATCTTCATCTGTAAGTGCTTCAGGTCCTCTTCACTTTCAGCAAGCAAGGTTGTGTCATCTGCATAACGCAGGTTGTTAATGAGTCTTCTTCCAATCCTGATGCCCCGTTCTTCTTCATATAGTCCAGCTTCTCGTATTATTTGCTCAGCATACAGATTAAATAGGTATGGTGAAAGAATACAACCCTGATGCACACCTTTCCTGACTTTAAACCAATCAGTATCCCCTTGTTCTGTTTGAACAACTGCCTCTTGATCTATGTAAAGGTTCCTCATGAGCACAATTAAGTGTTCTGAAATTCCCATTCTTGGAAATGTTATTCATAATTTGTTATGATCCACACAGTTGAATGCCTTTGTATAGTGAATAAAACACAGGTAAACATCCTTCTGGTATTGCCTGCTTTCAGCCAGGATCCATCTGACATCAGCAGTGATATCCCTGGTTCCACGTCCTCTTCTGAAACTGGCCTGAATTTCTGGCAGTTCCCTGTCGATATACTGCTGCAGCCATTTTTGAATGATCTTCAGCAAAATTTTGCTTGCGTGTGATATTAATGATATTGTTCTATAATTTCCACATTCGGTTGGATCACCTTTCTTGGGAATAGGCATAAATATGGATCTCTTCCAGTCAGTTGGCCAGGAAGCCGTCTTCCATATTTCTTGGCATAGATGAGTGAGCGCCTCCAGCGCTGCATCTGTTTGTTGAAACATCTCAATTGATATTCCATCAATTCCTAGAGCCTTGTTTTTCGCCAATGCCTTCAGAGCAGCTTGGACTTCTTCCTTCAGTACCATCGGTTCCTGATCATATGCCACCTCTTGAAATGGTTGAATATTGACTAATTCTTTTTGGTATAATGACTCTGTGTATTCCTTCCATCTTCTTTTGATGCTTCCTGCGTCATTTAATATTTTCCCCATAGAATCCTTCGCTATTGCAACTCGAGGCTTGAATTTTTTCTTCAGTTCTTTCAGCTTGAGAAACGCCGAACGTCTTCTTCCCTTTTGGTTTTCCACCTCCAGCTCTCTGCACATGTCATTATAATACTTTGTTTTCTCGAGAGGCCCTTTGAAATCTTCTGTTCAGTTCTTTTACTTCATCAATTCTTCCTTTTGCTTTACCTGCTCGATGCTCAAAAGAAAGTTTCAGAGACTCCTCTGACATCCATCTTGGTCTTTTCTTTCTTTCCTGTCTTTTCAATGACCTCTTGCTTTCTTCATGGATGATGTCCTTGATTTCATTCTACAACTCATCTGGTCTTCGGTCACTAGTGTTCAGTGCATCAAGTCTGTTCTTCAGATGGTCTCTGAATTCAGGTGGGATATACTCAAGGTCATATTTTGGCTCTGGTGGACTTGCTCTGATTTTCTTCAGTTTCAGCTTGAACTTGCTTATGAACAGTTGATGGTCTGTTCCACAGTCGGCCCCTGGCCTTGTTCTGGCTGATAATATTGAGCTTTTCCATCGTCTCTTTCGACAGATGTAGTCAATTTGATTTTTGTGTGTTCCATCTGGAGAGGCCCATGTGTATAGTCGCCGTTTATGTTGGTGAAAGAAGGTATTTGCAATGAAGAAGTCGTTGGTCTTGCAAAACTCTATCATTCGATCTCTGGCATTGTTTCTATCACCAAGGCCATATTTTCCAACTACTGATCCTTCTTGTTTCCAACTTTCGCGTTCCAATCACCAGTAATTTTCAATGCATCTTGATTGCAAGTTTGATCAATTTCAGACAGCAGAAGTTGGTAAAAATCTTCAATTTCTTCCTCTTTGGCCCTAGTGGTTGGTGCACAAATTTTGAATAATAGTCGTATTAACTGGTCTTCCTTGTAGGCGTATGGATATTATCCTATCACTGACAGCGTTGTACTTCAGGATAGATCTTGAAACATTCTTTTTGACAATGAATGCAACACCATTCCTTTTCCAGTTGTCATTCCCAGCATAGTAGACTATGATTGTCCGATTCAAAATGGCCAATACCAGTCCACTTCAGCTCATTAATGCCTAGGATATCGATGTTTATGCATTCCATTTCATTTTTGATGAATTCCAATTTTCCTAGATTCATACTTCGTACATTCCAGATTCTGATTATTAATGGATGTTTGCAGCTGTTTCTTCTCATTTTGAGTCATGCCACCTCAGCAAATGAAGGTCCCGAAAGCTTGACTCCATCCACGTCATTAAGGTCGACTCTACTTTGAGGAGGCAGCTCTTCCCCAGTCATCTTTTGAGTGCCTTCCAACCTGGGGGGCTCACCTTCCAGCACTATATCAGACAATGTTCCGCTGCTATTCATAAGGCTTTCACTGGCTAATGCTTTTCAGAAGTAGACTGCCGGGTCCTTCTTCCTAGTCTGTCTTAGTCTGGAAGCTCAGCTGAAACCTGTCCTCCATGGGTGACCCTGCTGGTATCTGAATACTGGTGGCATAGCTTCCAGCATCACAGCAACACACAAGCCCCACAGTACGACAAACTGACACACAGCGGTGGGGGGGGGGAGGGGACACAATATACTACAAAGCAGAAATTCATTGGGTACAAACAGATGAACTTGCCTCTTGGGAGGGTTAATTCCACCTTTCATTCTCACATTAGAATCAAATCAGTCTAAACGGAGAGGCTGGGAACTTTGCTGTGGGGCGTGAGAATGAGAGAAGTGTGTATAATGTAGATTCTGGATTCTGCTGTTAAAGCCAGATGGTTGAGGTGGTAGTGGCTGCATATTGTGATGTTGGAGAGCAATGGGAGGAGACCCTGAGTCAGGAAAAAAGTTCTAAAGAGAAATTGGAAGAAACCAATGATAAATTTATTAGTCAGTGAAAATCTGGAGGCTTGTGCCAATGTCCATTTTGTGAATGCAATTAGAGTCATATTTAACTCTGAAGTTAAACTACCTGAATGTCATCTGGCTCAACCTTGGATAAATCAGTTGTCTTTTCTGCACTTCAGTTCCCTTTTCTGGAAAATGGGGACAATAAGAGTACTATGGCATGGTGAGCATCAATAACATATGCAGCACCCTTAGAGCAGAGCCTGACGCAGTGAGGTGATCGTATGAGAGCTAGTTATTATTATTTGCTCATGGCACTCACTTTATATGCGTGTACCATCTTGTGTAAAAATGAAATAATAGGTAAATCTGTACCATCCTCTTTGCATCTGGAACCTTCCGTCATCAATGATGGAAAAAGGAACTTGCAAGCTGTGATGCAAAAGAAAAGCTATAAATGAGAGAAGTAGATATTAATTCTCAGGGTACGGTGGACACTCATTGGCACTCAGTGAACACTGTTGAATGGATAACTCAGTCTTTCTTTTCTTCATTTTGTTTTTTTTTTATGGGAAATTAATGAGACAGCAATAAAAATGTTTAAACACATACAATTAAATTCATAAATGAAGCAATTCCACAGTGAAATTGAATTAGTTGCCTGTAGGCACAGAAATATTTGTAGTTCATTGCTATTATTAATATCTTACCATGCTTTTATTGGTAAGTACTGTGCCATTTTTTTTCAGAACCTTACATTTAATATCGTATGTTTATTTTTGCCTGTGTTCTCTTTTCTTTATAAACATAAGAGGATAGAAAAGCTAGCCACCTTAGTGTACTCTATTTATCTGTTAGGTTTTACAGAGTATTTCTTCTAAAGAATTTAAGGGTCTGGATGTCTAACTGTAAACCTGGAACATGATGACATCTATATTTTGTGGATTCTACTTAGAAACTTACAGAATGTTATAGATTTACCTAGAAGGTGAAAACGTATACTTAGGAAGAAGAGTAAATATGGTTTTAAACACAGACATGCAGTAACCTAATACATGTGTGGACATATGAAGGTAAGATCAGTAAAATACAGTGAAGGCCATGGTGACAGGTCAAGGAGGAGAGACTAGATAGGGAGGAGTAGAGTGTAAATTAGAAGGTTGCCACGGAGAGGGAGAGAAGAAGGGTGGAAGGAGTCAAGGTAAAGAATGAAATCTTAAAAGAAGTGAATCAGAAGGAAGAAAGTAGAGGGCAGGAGTTTATCTTGCGTGGAATGGTTTGTCTCATTAGTGCATTTATAGGAAGTGATCGGCTACCCGGGAAGCTCTAGTGTATTTAAATATTGCTGACATTCATTTTTCATTTTGCTGTTTCACAGGGTTGGTAGCTGTATTAGTCAGGGTCCATGGCAGTAAACAGAGACGTACTCTAGAATTTTGAAGGGACCATGGGCTGTATGGGAGAAAAGACCTGGAGATCTGTCCTGTAAAGATTACAGCCTAGGAAACCCTATGGGACGGTACTGCTCAGTCACATGGGGTTACTATGAATCGGAATTGACTCTAGAGCACACAACAACAACAAGAAGTAATGGAGGTATGGACAGGGCTAAGAGAACACACACGGGACCTTGAGGAGCCTTGTAGCTAGCAGCGAGGGGAAACTGTTAACCCCATGGGGCCTTAGTGGAAAGGGAGTCAAAGGTGTTCTCAGCTTCTGGTGTCTGCGGGAGCCTGATGGGAGCTGCAGTCTTGGTGATAGGAAGAAGCCTAAGAAGGGGCATTCCTGTAGGAGCAGTTTTTAGAGGAAAGCAGCCACTGCCAGAACTACGGAGCTGAGGCAGAGAGGACATACCTTGACCATTTTCTTCTCTCATCGGCCCATCTCTTTCCATTGTCTTCCATCGGCTGACTCTACCTGGAAGCTAAAGTGCAAGAGAGCTAGCTGGTGCATTCCATGGGCTTCAGCAAGGTAGAGAAAGGTGGAGAATGGATTTGGGGTTGTGGAGGTGGGGGGATGAAAATGGAGACTAATTTGTACAGTGTCTTAAAATAGCTTGAGATTTCTTCTAATTCATTTTATGGATTGCCCCTGTTCAGTTCTGTAAATGAAACTGGGAGTAAGTACCCTCTGTTTTAGTAATGCAGGTATACTGTCTGGACTTTTAGTCTCCACATGAAGAATGCTGCATGCAGGAAAGGACCAGTCACCAAAGGAGCCGTCACCGTAAACAACTGACTCTTTGCTGAGTAATAGGAATGATGCTTTGTTCCAGTATTTTGTCACCTTAGTACCCCAGAATCAGTGGGTGGCAGCGACAGTTTGGGCAGTTAGATCTGTATTATGATGCAGAGCAGACAACACACACTTCATATTGTATCTGTTTTGGGCATTTTATAAATTTGAAGTTATATAAAAATATTAGTTAAGGCATGACAAAGTAGTTTATGAAACTGGCTGTCATATGCAAAAAAATGAGATGAGGTGTTTTTTGGTGCATAGGTTTTATTCCAAGAACATTAAGATTCTTGAGAGTAACATTTATGAAGGTAAAAGGTGAAGGAAGAAAAATATTGTTTGAAATTATTCAGATGTTTTTAGTTTTAATTTTAAGGGACTTTGAAATACTATTCCCATGTTTATTTGGAGTGAATATGATATGCCTGAAAGTGTACATGCACACACCCTTCTGTGCAAAATGTTATGAACCTGAAGATCTCCTGACATTAGATACTGAACAATATTTAAATGAAATTGGTATCTGAGCAAACTTGATGCAAGAACCGTCAATTCACTGCTTTAATTCCAAGAACTGAAATGCCAGGAGCAAAATTATCTTCAACATATGAGTTTATAGATGATAAAAACAATGATCAACATGACATATGCACCTAGTCCATCTATTGGAACTGGTACATATGAGTTAAGTTCTTTTTCTCATCCATAGGAGGGAATTTCGTGTTTGGAACAGTATCAGCCATGAAGAACATACCAACCTTCATCTTTTCTCTCACAGCCCCCTTTTAGATACAACCTTTTTGGCCTTTGGAACACCATCTTATGACATGGCTAGAGTTAGCAATTGTCCTGTAAGCAAGAGGATCATATTCAGGCCCTGTCTTTGTATGGAGAGTTACTTGCCATGATAAAATTGCTCAGGCATTGTTTTCTGCTACTATGACAGTTATTAGCTCTAAGTAAGGAACATGCACTCCATTGAACCAGATTTAACCCCACTTAGTTTAAAGAGCTCATTGGAGCCCTGGTGGCACAGTGGTTAAGAGCTCACGCTGCTAACCAAAAGATCGGCAGTTTGAATCCACCAGCTACTCTTTGGAAACTCTATGGGGCAATTCTATCCTCTAGGGTGGCTATGAGTTGGAATTGACTCAACAGAGGTGTCAGGGAAGGTTTTCTTGCCCACAAATCTTCGTTGAGTTTGTTATCAGACTTTCCTTATATGTAGTAAAAGAAGTGGATTTAATGCATATTTCTAATATTTCTATTGACATCAATATTTATATCAATAAGTAATATAAAAATATTTGTGTTTAAAATCTTCTGACAACATAAAGAAGCTTATGTGCGTAAGTGTAAAATTTATTATTTAATGTGTTTTTTAAAAAATATAAAATATATATTACAAAAAGGTTTCTATATTAACCATTTGTAAGCATACAATTCAAAGATTCACCGTGTTGTGCTACTGTCAATGCTATCTATTTCCAGAAGTTTCTCATCACCCCAAACAGAAAGTCAGTACCCTCCAGCAATAACTCCCCCTCCCTCCCACCCTGGCCCCTGGTAACAACTAATTAACTTTGATCTGTATGCAGTTACCTGTTCTAGATATTCCCGTAACTGGGTTCATACTATGTTTGCCCTTTGGTGTCTGTCCTATTTCACTCAGCATCTGATGCATTTTTAATCTGAAAATATTTGTGAACTATCATAAGCTGTTCTTTTCCTTTTAAATTCAGACTTAGGCAGAAAATACCACTGCAGATAAATTTCTTTGCTTTGAAAGTTTTACTTGCCAAGTTCCTTATGTGTGCTGTAAAGAATAATTAATGTAATGAAAAAATCAATATTGTGTATAAATTATTTAGGCTTTACTATCATTGTAATTTTCTCTTCAACACCTATTGATCGACAAGAATTCATTTGTTAATTTCTTCCTAATAAGATATTCATCATATTAGGTCTGTGGTAGTGCTGTCCCTGCACTTTCGCAGTGAGTCATGAATTGCTAATGATGCTAGGAAGAAGCTAACTTACTACTCAGTGCTGCGAGAATGGAAAACAGGCAAAAGGGAGTAATTTTAAATGCTGTCCTGTAGAAACTCTGTGTATCTAGACAACTAAAAATCACTAACTTAGTATACTCTTGATTGATATTAATTTGTACTGTTAAATTTCATTTGTATGATTTTTTTTTAGGTATGTGTTTACTTTTAAATTAATTTGAAAATCCATTATCCTGTTTTTCTTGGGGAGGGTGGGGTCCTTTCCAAACTATCTATGGTAGTGCCCTGAAGTTGAGGACTATCAGATGATGTTTTGGACAATTATGAATGGATTTCCTTTAGAGGAGTAGGGAGAATATGAAGTCTTTTTGAAAAACACAGAGAGATGGGTCTGAGAAGTCAAATAGTTGACTGCAAAAAGAACCTCTGTATCAGATGATTTAGATCAGGGGGGCAGAGTGGTTCCCTGAAAAGAGCTCTGAATTTGTAATCAAGCAACCATGATTTGAATCTGGGCTTCCCCATTTTACTTATTTATTGTCTAGCTTCCTTGCTAAAATATATGCTTCCTGAGGATGGTGACTTTTTTAAAAATTCATTTCTGTATCCTCAACACCTCGAATAGTGCCTGGTTCATGAGGACTGTCAGATAAACGTTGACTGAATACATGAATGAATGAAAGAAATAAAGCATAGATAAATTCTCTGATTTGCCAGACAATTTGAATAAGAACATGTGCTCTATCTTCTTTTTAATGTTTTTGTGGGTAAGGAAATGAGTGTGAAGGCATTTTGTGAAGTATAAAGGATTGTACAAATTTAAATTTACATTGACGGTGAGAGACCTTTTGATATAGAATAGCAAAGGAAGAAAAGTTGGATTTTGGAAATGCAATGAATATAGAGTATTTCCAAAATCAGGAATGACAAAGATGAGGTTGAAAAATATGCAAACTACGTAATTCAGCACAACAGTTTGCTAGAGTAATGAGTAATGTCTTTTAACTTAACATATCGTAAAAGCCTGAACAAAACATGTAAGTCCTTTCCTTAGACTGTCAGGGAATTTTTTGCCAGGGCTTTGGCAGAGATCATTCTTCTAAAGGGTTTTTGTTGTTGTTGTTTGTTTGTTTTTTCCATTGCTTTACACATTTGAGGATGTTCTCCTAAAATTGTATTTTCAATTTTGTATTCATGACCATAATCTTATATAACTGATATAAACTATATAGCTATAGGTTAATATGGAAACCCTGGTGGCGTAGTGGTTAAGTGCTGTGGCTGCTAACCAAGAGGTTAGCAGTTCGAATCCACCAGGCACTCCTTGGAAACTCTATGGGGCAGTCCTACTCTGTTCTATAGCGTCTCTATGAGTTGGAATCGACTTGACGATAGTGGGTTTGTTTTGGTTTTAAAGGTTAATATGTCCTGAAATTGAGCTAACAGTGTAACTGTTCTTTATTTTAGCTGATTTAGGATGTGATAATCCACTGAGTTGTTAGTTAACTAAGTATTGGTTTTCCAGTTAATTACAAAGAAAACAAGAAGTGACTTTAGAACAGAAAATAAAATCTTTGAGAATTTAGAGTTTGCATTATAATAAAGATCTATCAGAAGAATTATTTTGCTTGGTAATGACCTAGTTTTCATACCTGAGGTGTGGTTCTGGTCCATCCAGGATGACATGATAGATTTACGTGGGTCAAGATCTAGAAGTATACACGACTTCTTGGAAAAAGTTCAGTGAGCTGATGGAAAACTGTGAAAGGTGTGGTGACTGGCAGTAGGAGGTGATCCAGAAGTAGAGAGGGGCAGTATAATTGATTGAACTCTTTATTCTATCAACAACCCTATGAGGCATGTAGTAGTATCTCCATTTTACAGATGAAGAATCTGAGTGTATTTTTGGGATGGCTTCAGCTGCAAATAACAAAAACTCAAATTTAAATTCACTTAATAATAAAAAAATTTAAATCTCATAGCAAGTGGTCCAGAGAGAAGGTATTAGAACTGGTTGATCCTGTCTCAGTAGTGTTTTCAACAGACAGTAAAGCAAAGAGGTTTAAGAACACAGGTTCCAAAGCCCGACTGTGGATTCAAATCCATGACTCTACCATTTATTCCTATGTGACTTTGCATAAATTATGTAAATTCTCAGGCCTCAGTTTCCTTATGTGCAAAACAGTGATAAAACATTCCTACCTTCCGTTTGTGGTGAGGATCTTATGAATTAATGCACACAAACACCTAAAGGAATACCTAAAGCCTGTGAGAACTAAATGTTAGCTTTTTTTTTTTTAGCTGAGGACCCAGGTGTTCTTCCATGTCTCTGCTCTGTCAGCCTGGGCTTGGTGACTTGGCTTCCTCATGGTTGGAAGACGGCTCTATAGCCATTCCAGGCAGAATTTCCAGGCCAGACAGGTCAACAACTAGAGAAGAAAGAGAATATCACATTACCTGTGTTATCATCTAAGGAGTAAGGAAATCTTTCCTAGAAGCAATCCTAGAAAACCTGTGCGTCTCCTTAAAGTGTTGCATTTCTTCGACTGGCTGAAGAACTGGGATTATTCTTTGTTTATTGTGGTTTAAATATATATAACGAAACATTTGCCATTTTAACATTTTTTATGTGTGTGTTTCAGTGACAACTGAACCATCATGTTGTACACTTATCATCACTAAAAAATTAATCCCCAAATTTTCCATTACTCTTAACATAAACTCAATGTCACCTAAGCAATGACTTCCCCTATCCCCTGTCCCACCACGTCTGGTAACCACTAATGAGCTTTGGCTTCTATACATTTGTGTATTGTAGATATTTAATATAAGTGGGGACATACGATAGTTGTCCTTTTGTGATTGACTAATGTTTCACTCAGCGTGTTTTCAACATTCATCCATGTTGTGGCATGTATCAGGACTTCATTTCTGTACATGGCGGAGTAATATCCCATTGTCTGTATATACTACGTCTTATTTACCCATTCATCTGTTGATGGACATTTGGATTGTTTCCACCTTTTGTGCTTTGGGTATTTACGTAGAATTGGAATTTCTGGGTCATATGGTAGTTCTATGTTCAACTTTTTGAGGAACCACCAAATTGTTTTCCACAGCTGCTACACCATTTTGCGTTCCCACCAGCAATGGATGAGGGTTCCAATTTCTCCACATTCTCTCTGACACCTCTTGATTTCCTTATCTTTCTGTTTATTTATATCATTGCCATTCTAGTGGGGTTAAGGTGGTATCTCATTGTGGTTTTGATTTGCATCTCCCTAATGGCTAATGATGCTGAGCATCTTTTCATGTGCTTGTGGCCATTCAAATATTCTCTTTGGTGAACTGACTGTTCATGTCCTTCGCCTATTTTTTGATTGGGTTGTCTTTTTGTTGTTGAGTTGTAGGATTCTATATATATATATAGGATATTTGACTATTATCAGATAAATAGCTCCTCTTTCTTCTTTTTTAATGTAGGCATTTGCCCCTATAAATTTCCCTCTGAACACTGTCTTTAGTGTGTCCATAAGTTTCATGCAATTTTAAGTATTTTCTGATTTTTGATTTCTTCCTTGACCTATCGGTTATTTAATAATGTGTTGTTTGATTTCTACACATTTGTGTATTTTCCAGTTTTCCTTCTGATAATTTGTAGATTCATTTCTTTGTGGTTGGAGAAGATGGTTTGTATGATGTCAATCTTTTTAAATTTATTGAGACTGTCTTTATAACCTGACATGGGGTCTATCACTGGAGAAAAATGTGGATTGTATTATTGTTGGGTGAGTCTTCTCTATATGTCTGCTAGGTCTAGTTGGTTTACAGCGTTGCTCCAGTCTCCATATCGATCTTCTTTTTAGATGTTCTGGCTATTATTTAAAGTGATTTATTGAAGTCTCCAACCATTATAGTAGAGATATCTCTTTTGCCTTTCAATTCTGTCATTGTTTGCCTCATATATATTGGAACTCTGATTTTAGGCGCATATATATTTAAAATTGTTATATCTTCTTAATGAATTGACCCTTTTATCATTATATAATGCCCTTTGTCTCTTATAACTGATTTTGACTTAAAGCATATTCTATCCAATATTAAAATTGCCACCCCAGCTCTCTTTTGGTTACTATTTGTATGAAATTTTTTTTTTCCATCCTTGCACTTTCAACCTATTTGTGTCTTTGGGCTTAAGTTGTGCCTCTTCTAGAGAGCATGTAGTTGGATCATATCTTTTTTTATAGATGCATATTTTGACACTCTTTCCTTTTTGATTGGAGCATTTAGAATTTATATTCATAGTAATTACTAATAAGGAAGGACTTCCTTCTGCTATTTTGTTATTTGTTTTTTATGCTTATACCTTCTTTTTCCCTTATTTCCTCCACTTCTGCTAACATTTGTCTTTCGTGGTTTTTTTTTTTTTTTTTTGGTACTGAACTGTTTTGATTCTGCACTCCTTTTGTGTATATTTAAAAAAATATTTTCCTTGTAGTTACCACAAGGATTACATTTAACATCTTACATTTATAACAACCTGGTTTAAATTGACACCAACTTAACTTCAGTCACATACACAAACTCTATTCATATAGTGCTCCTCCCTCTTCCCTGGTTATGTTGCCATCATCTATTATATCTTTTACATCATGTGCCCTGTAACATAAATTTTAACATATTATTTAATGCATTTGTCACTAAAGCATGAAGATATAACCACTGGAATTACCAAGCAAAAATACTTTAGAACTAGCCCTATCTGTGCCCATGAAACTACCTTTGATGGAAATTTTTTTTTTTTTTTTTCTACATATGACTTCGAATTACTGTCTGGTGTCTTTTCCTTCCCATCTGAAGGACTCCCTTTAGCATTTCTTGTATGCCAGATCTAGTGGTGATGCACTCTCTCAGCTAATGTCTTAATTTTGCTTTCATTCTTTAAGGGTAGTTTTGCTGGATATAGTATTTTGTTTGATACGTCTTTTGTTTCAGCACTTTAATATGTCATTTCACTGCTTTCTGGCCTCCAAGATTTCTGAGGAGAAATTGGCACTTAATCTTATTGAGGATCTTTTTTAATGTGATAAATTGGTTTTCTCTTGCTGCTTTCAGGATTCTCCAGTTTTCTGAGTCTAATTATAAAGTGTCTTGATGTGTATGTCTTTGGGTTTATCCTGCTTAAAGTTTGTTGAGCTTCTTGTATTTGCAGATTTATGTCCTTAATCAGATTTGGAAAGTTTTCTGCCATTATTATCATTTTTTTAAATTCTTTTTGTCCTTTTATCTCTGTCATTACCTTCTGGGATTCCCATGATGTGTATATTGGTTTGTTTGCTTGATCATGTCCCACATTTCCATTAGGCTGTACCCAGCAGTCTTTTCTCTTCTCTTCGTTGCTCTTCAAAGTCCATAATTTCAGTTACCTAATTCTGTAATTTGCTGATATTTTTCTTCTGCTAGCTCAAATCTGCTACTAAGTCCCTCCCAATGTTTTTTTTTTTTTTTTTTTAATTTCGGTTAAGGTATCTTTCAGTTCCAGTATTGTTATTTTGTTTCTCTTTATAGTGTCTATCTATTTATATTGTTTTGGTCATGTGTTATTTTCCTGATTTTTGTTAGTTCTTTGAGCTTGTTTAATATTGTTGTATTATATTCTTTCAGTCTGTTCATTATCTAGGTTTTCATAGAAATGATTTCTCTCCTTTCATCTTGTTCTTTTGTGTAGGACATTGTTTCCAGTTTCTCTGTGTGCTTTGTTATTTTTTGGTGAAGCCAGGATATTAGAAAATTACAATATGTTGGCTTTCTCAATTCCCCCAAATATGTGGTACTTTTTAAAGCACTAATTTCTGCAACAAACTCTTAGGTGGGCACAGTCTTCAGACTTTGCACACTGTTCCCTCCCCTACTCTGTGAGATTGCTGTTTTAGTCCACATAGAGGTTTTAGTTCATTAGCAGCTCCCGGACTGGTGAGTAAACACACACTGATCAGTGTACCCCCAGGCAGGCACTGTCTTCAGTCCTTCTTCACCACTCCCTCCCTCACTGTGTGAGGGCTCTGATCCAGGCCAGACTGAAGTCCTGGTCCTTCAGGCCCAAACCTGACTGGTCCAAATATATACCCTGTACGGTTTTCTAGGAAGATCTGTCCTATTTACTATGGAGCCACAGATCTTAGTGCACCGGAGAGCTGTGAGTTGATTGGGGCTGTGGCTGTAGCTTTGGTGCAGCCGTCCATCTGCCTCACCAAGAGGGGAAAAGGCAGGGACAGTGCAAGAAGCACTTTTCTACTGTATGTTATTCACTTTTATCTTGTTTCAGTTTATGGCTCCTTTTGTGTCCTTTGTCTGCCTCCTCAGGGTTCTTACAGGATTGAGCACAGATTTCTAGTTGTTTTTCTTGGCGTTCATGTGGGGAGGGTCGAGATCTCATATCTGCTTAAGCTGCCATCTTCCCAGCATCCTCGTTTATTTTTTCATTCATTGCTGTGTTGGTTCATTCAACTCACCATATACTTACTGAGTGTCAAACACATACCCTACAGTTTCAGAGAACACAAAAGGAAGAAAATTATTCCTCACACGTTTTGAGGGCTTTGCTCTAGGTGCTTTAAGTATGTAAGTGCCTTTATTAAGTAGGTAATATTATCTCCAGGAATCTCTGGGTGATGCAAATGGTTAATTGCGTGACTACTAACTGTTTGGTGGTTTGAACCCACTGAGAGGCACCTTATAAGAACAGCCTGGCAATCTGCCTCTGAAAGGTCATAGCCTTGAAAAGGCTGTGGAATGCAGTTCTACTCTGCACATACGGAGTTTCCATGAGTCAGAATCACTTGACAGCAACGGATAAACTGGTAATTATAATCTCCATTAGAGAGATGAGGAAATTAGATTCAGGGAAGTTAAGCGACTTGCCCACGGTTGCAGAAGTAAACATTGATGGAGCAGTTGAGTGTTTTAATGACAAGATTTCAGAACCGTGTCTCTCAATCCCTAGGCTGTGTTGCTGTTGTGTGTACAGTAAGTCCCCGGGTTATGAACAGCTGATTTAAGGACAACTCCTACTTGCCTTTTACTGTTACGTAAACTTGCCCTCATTTTGGAATGATTGAACCAACCCCTACCTGCGAAAAATTCTTCATCACAGTCACCTTCACATGCTGTGCGTGCAGCTTTTAAATCATTGAAATGACTTTGAGCTTTTTCTTGCACTAAAATACACGGCTAAATAAGAACCATATGCACCTATTCACCTTACCTACAAATTTGACTTAAAGACATGCTTAGGAATGGATCTTGTTCATAACCTGGGGACCGCCTGTATTTGAGAGCTACCTGGGCAGGTAGTGAGAGGATTGGCAGGAGCAAGGTAGGGCCAAGGTAGGTTTAAATGGGTTACTGAGAATGGGACTGAAGCATAGGAAAAAGAATTTATTTAATCAAAGACATAAAGATGGTAAAAAGTGAACACTGGGTTTTAGAAGCAGTGCAGAAGTCAGTGATCAGAGTGAAGGCATAAGTTCAAGTTGGAACTAGGTCCAGGAATAGACTAATAAGCACCCTCACAACCATGGCTAGGATTTTGGAGTGGTTCTAGATATCGGGGGACGACTGAGTCTTAAAGTCAGACATTTGCAAGCTCTAAGAGGACAGGATATAGGAGGAGGAAGGAGAAGGGAAGGGATATAAAACAAAACCTGATAGAGATAACTTCTTTATAATTTAAAAAATACTGTGAAGACACTGATCATTGCCTAGGGATATGAAACATTGAACTTAGAGCTATATATAAGTGTTCTAAAGAAAGTGTGCTGAAAGTTTGAATATTTACAGGAATAAGAAAGGCAGGTAATAAAGAGTATCAACTGGATAAAGAGATAGGGTAATATTGGGATGGGAATAGCACAATTTACAGAGGACCTTGAATGTATACTGAAGAAATTATTTTTGGTTCAACATGAAATTTAGAATTACTCCAGATTTTTAAACAACGCTGTGGTTTCTGTCAGTTTGTCATACTGTGATGGCTTGTGTATTGCTGTGATACTGGGAGCTGTGCCACCGGTATTTCAAATACCAGCAGGGTCACCTTTGGTGGACAGGTTTTAGCCAAGCTTCCAGACTAAGACAGACTAGGAAGAAGGACCTGGCAGTCTACTTCTGAAAAAATATGGCCAGTGAAAATCTTAAGATTAGCAGCAGAACATTGTTGGATATAATGCTGGAAGATGAGCCCCTCAGGTTGGAAGGTACTCAAAATACAAACGGGGAAGAGCTGCCTCCTCAAAGTAGAGTCAACTTTAATGACATGGATGAGTCCAGCTTTCAGGACCTTCATTTGCTGATGTGGCATGACTCAAAATGAGAAGAAACAGCTGCAGACATCCATCAATAATTGGAACATGTGCAGTGCGATTAATTACTTTTGTGTATGGCCTTTCTAGCCATGGTCTTGTAACTGTCACCGAAGTGATAGGGTGGGACTGTGTGATAGGATAATTGTGGCCTACTAAGGGGTATTGGTCAGTTTTGCCTTAAAAGAGAGCCAGTTCCGGAGAAGAGAGGAGGATCCTACCACCACCAAGGAAGAACAGCCAGGAGTGGAGAGCATGTCCTTTGGACCTACGGTTCTTGTGCTGAGAAGCTCCTGGAAGCCAGAGACAGAGACAGAGTGACACAGAGAGAGAGAGAGAAGGCTGTAACCCTGAAGACAATGAGAAGTGGTGGAGGAGAAACCCGGCATCAGGAGATAGCACAGTGGCCTTCCTGGCCCATGGAGAGAGAAAGCGAAGTGCCTTTGGGGAGAGGCATTCCTGTGAGCATGGTTGAGAAGAGGCTGTCTGATGGAAGAACTGTATCCTGAATGTTCCTGTAACTGTTATTTCCCTAGTAAACCCCATAACTATGAGCATGGTCTGTAAGTTCTGATCAGACATTGCAATGAATTATCCAAACCAGTAGAGAGTGCTGTGGGAGGGAGGGTTGGTGTCAGAATGGGTAAAAATGGCAGAGAGAGGAGGCATGTATGACTCCCATCACATAGGAATCAGCCTTGGGCTCTTGATCCTCATTCCCCCTCCCCTTCATGGGTTTGGAGGTCAGACACTACCCCCAAGCTGTTTTTACGATGCGGACTGTACAAAGTATGAATCTAGGAAAATTGGAAATTGCCGAAAACAAAATGGAACACATAAAGATCGATATCCTAGGAATTAGTGAGCTGAAATGGACTGGTATTGGACATTTTGAATCAGATAGTCATATGGTCTCCTATGCTGGGAATGACAACTTAAAGAAGAATGGCATCATGTTCGTTGTCAAAAAGAACATTTCAAGATCTATCCTGAAGTACACCACTGTCAGTGATAGGATAATATCTATATGCCTACAAGGAAGACCAGTTAATATAACTGTTATTCAAATTTATGCACCAAGCACTAACACCAAAGATGAGGAAATTGAAGATTTTTACCAAGTTCAGCGGTCTGAAATTGATCAAATATGCAATCAGGATGCATTGATAATTACTGGCGATTGGAATGCGAAAGTTGGCAACAAAGAAGAAGGATCGGTAGTTGGAAAATATGATCTTGGTGATAGAAATGGTGCTGGAGATTGCATGATAGAATTTTGCAAGACCAATGACTTCTTCACTGCAAATACCTTTTTTTCAACGACATGAATGACAACTATACACTTGGACCTCACTGGATGGAAAACACAGGAATCAAATCAACTACATCTGTGGAAAGAGATGATGGTAAAGCTCAATACCATCTGTCAGAACAAGGCCAGGGCCTGACATATGCAAGGTCAAGTTGAAGCTGAAGAAAATTTTAAAAAGTCCACAATACAACCTTGAGTATATCCCACCTGAAATTGGAGACCATCTCAAGAATAGAGTGAGCTGTTGATTGCTAATGACCAAAGACTAGACAAGTTGTGGGAAGACGTCATGGACATCATACATGAAGAAAGCAAAAGGTCATTAACAAGACAGGAAAGAAAGAAAAGACCAAAATGGATGTCAGAAGAGACTCTGAATCTTCTTGAATGTAGAGTAGCTAAAGCGATTGGAAGAAATGATAAAGAGCTGAACAGAAGATTGCAAAGACGAACTCCAGAAGACAAAGTAAGATATTATAATGAAATATGCAAAAACCTGGAGTTAGAAAACCAAAAGGGAAGAACATGCTTGGCATTTTTCAAGCAGAACGAGCTGAAGAAAAAATTGAAGCCTTGAGTTGTAATTTTGAAGAATTCTATGGGCAGAATAGGAGCTCTGGTGGAGTAGTTGTTAAGAGCTTGGCTGCTAACCAAAAGGTCACCAGTTTGAATACACCAGGGGGTAGTTCTACTCTGTTCTACAGAGTCTCTATGAGTTGGAATCGACTCGACGTCAATGAGTTTTTTTTTTTTAAAGTGGCAAAATACTGAATGATGCAGGAAGCACCAAAAGCAGATAAAAAAAAAAGAATACACAATATCACTGTACCAAAAAGAATTGGCTGACATTCAACCATTTCAGGAAGTAGCATGTGATCTAGAACTAATGGTATTGAAGGAGGAAGTTCAAGCTGCACTGGAGGCATTGGTGAAAAACGGGGCTCCAGGAATTGACGGAATACCAATTGAGATAATGCAACAAACAGATGCAGTGCTGGAAGTGCTCACTCTTCTATGCCAAGAAATTTGGAAGGTAGCTACCTGGCCTTCCGACTGGAAGAGATCCATGTTTGTGCCCACTCCAAAGGAAAAGGTGATCCAACAGAATGTGGAAATTATCGAACAGTATCATTAACATCATATGCAAGTGAAATTTTGCTGAAGATCCTTCAAAAGCAGTCGCAGCAGTATATTGACAGGGAACTGCCAGAAAATCAAGGTGGATTCAGAAGAGGACCTGGAATGAGGGATATTATTGTTGATGTCAGATGGATCTTGGCTGGAAGCAGAGAATACCAGAAAGATGTTTATCTGTGTTTTATTGACTATGCAAAGGCATTCGACTGTGTGGATCATAACAAATTATGGATAACATTACGAAGAATGGGGATTCCAGAACACTTTATTATGCTCATGAGGAATCTGTGTTTAGATCAAGAGACAGTTGTTTGAACAGAGCAAGGTGATACTGCGTAGTTTAAAATCAAGAAGGGTGTGTGTCACGGTTGTATCCTTTCACCATACTTATTTAATCTGTACGCTGAGCAAATAATCCAAGAAGGCGCGACTGTATGAAGAAGAACACAGCATCCAGATTGGTGAAAGACTCATTTCTGCGATGTGCAGATGACACAACCTTGCTTGCTGAAAGTGAAGAGGACTTGAAGAATTTACTGATGAAGATCAAAGACTTCAGCCTTTAGTATGAATTGGCACCTCAACATAAAGAAAACAAAAATCCTCACACTTGGACCAAGAAACAAACAAACAAAAAAATAAACAACATCATGATAAACGAAGAAAAGGCTGAAGTTGTAGAGGATTTCATTTTACTAGAATCCACAATCAACAACCATGGAAGCAGCGGTCAGGAAATCAACACATATTGCATTGGGCAAATCTGCTGCAAACAACCTCTTTAAAGTGTTAAGAAGCGAAGATGTCACTTTGAGAAGTAAGGTGCGCCTGACCCAAACTATGATATTTTCAGTTGCCTCATAATGCACTTGAAAGCTGGACAGTGAATAAGGAATACTGAAGAAGAATTGATGCCTTTGAA
This sequence comes from Elephas maximus indicus, assembly GCF_024166365.1. Classification (NCBI taxonomy): domain Eukaryota; kingdom Metazoa; phylum Chordata; class Mammalia; order Proboscidea; family Elephantidae; genus Elephas; species Elephas maximus. The sequence continues at coordinate 90,613,490 of NC_064832.1, forward strand.
TTATGGTATTGGCCAAGAATATTGAATCTACCATGAACTGCCAGAAGAACAAACAAGTTTGTCTTGGAAGAAATACAGCCAGAGTGCTCCTCGAAGCAAAAATGGCAAGGCTTCGTTTCACGTACTTTGGACATGTTATCTGGAGAGACCAGTCCCTGGAGAAGGACATCATGCTTGGTGAAGTACAGGGACAGTGTGAAAGAGGAAGACCCTTGATGAAAAGGATTGACATAGTGGCTGCGACAGTGGACTCAAACATAACAAAGATTGTGAGGATGGCGCAGGACCGGACAGTGTTTCATTTTGTTGTACTTTGGGTTGTTATGAGTGGGAGCCAACTTGACGGTGCCTAACAACAACAACAATGGTGGTTTTAAAAAATGCTTTTAAGTTCTTTGATAATCATCCCTTCAAGAGGTAGAGCTTAATTCCTCTCCCGCTCCCCACGCCCCAGCATGGGTTTTAGTGACTTTTTTCTATTGAAATATAGCAGAAGTGATGAGATGCTATTTCTGAGATTAGCCTATAAAATAACTGTGGCTTCTGTCACTGGTGCTCTCTGTCTCTCGCCCTGTCTCTTGGATCATTTGCTCTGGAGGAAGTCATGATCTGGTCAGCCCTATAGAGAGGCCCAACAGCAGTGTGAGTGAGCTTGGAAGGGAATTCTTGAGCTCCAGTCAAGCCTTCAGAAATTGCAACCCTGTCCCACCGCTTGACTCTAGACTCATGAAAGACATGATCCAGGTTTGAATGCTAACAGGATTGATAAACAAAGAGGGTTGATTGTAGGAGTGATGTTTTTTTAATAAAATGACAGATGATGAGATCACAGACAGCAGGATCTCATCTACCTCCCTTTTTAACAGGAACGAAGGCAGAGTATTTGAGTACAAAAAAGATACTGGAAATTTAGTGGAATTGATACTTGAAAGATGAAGTAGTTCTAATCTGACTGCATCTATTTTATCTATGAAGAATGAAGCCAAGTCTTTAGCTGAGAGTGGGAAGGAGAGGGGCGGGGGATGTTTGAGATTTGAGAAAAGAAGGTGTGAAATAATTGTCTCAGAAGTTGGAAAAATAAATTTCCTAGGGATGCAAGTTGTCTGGCAGTATTGAGTTCTGTTTTGAGATCTGCGATTATAAATTTGAAGTCAGTTAGCATGGTTACGTGATTTTCTTCAGCAACATTTAACTGCTCTGGTGCAGGCATGGAGTAAGTGCATAGTTTGACCAGGATTGGGGTTTTACTAAGTCAGGAGCTATAAAGTTACAGATAATTATCAAGGGAGCATTTATATTGCAGGCTGTGTAATTTAGGCTGGTTAGGAGAGAAGCAGGGATACAAAAGGATGATGGATAAAACGGTATGGTTAATGGTAGAGGTCTTGCTGAGATTGGGAAGTTGTAGGAGTACTAAAATGCTGGTGTAAGCGTACTGGACTATAGGAGATGATGGTCAGAGAGAAGGATGTTTGAGATTAACTTGCTGGACTGGGTGCTTTTATTTCTATCATCCATGTGAATGGGTGTCTGGGATAGGGCAAGAAGAGATCACTGGAGCTAAAAAGGTTAAAGAATGGCAGAGCCAACCTATAGACTGGATTATCCATGTGAATGTTGAAGTCAAGACTGATGATAGAAGTAGAGTTGGAGAGGAAAGTAGGGAGCCTAACGCAGGAAGCACAGTGTTTAAAGGGCAGCAAAGACTGACATGTGCTCCAGAAGACTGCCAGAATGTAGTTCCTCACTCACTCATCTGCAGGTCAGACTTCCAAGTGGTTTACTTTTCCAAGGCTGTGATGAACCGGTAAGAAAAGGGCCAAAGGGAAGAGGAGACAGTGGAAAATGGAAACACAAAAGCTAGAAAAGAAGTGACAGAAAGTTAAAAAAAGAGATCAAAAGAACCAAATACTGCTCAGCAGAGGAGGGGCAATGAGCTCCTTATCCTTCAGTGTCTCACTGGGGCATAGGAATTCTGATACAGTGAGGGGTCAGAGTGTAGCATTCCACGAAAGGTTAAGTCCTGTGACTTCCATTACCCTTAATTATATCACTCAATCACGTCATCAAGGCACAGTTTTGTTTTGCATTTTCTCTTTAGGAAAACAGGAAAGTGAATAATATTTGTAAATTAAAATTTTTTTTTAATCTAAAAGCAATTTTTTAATTTTAAATCTTGGGTGCCAAAGATTCTGTTATTTGAATGGTTCCTTTGTGAGGGATAGATGTATCCCTAGTGATGCCAGATGCCTGAGATTTTGCAGTAGACAGCTGACCTCAGGAGGAATAAAGTCTGACTATTGGATGTGAGCTGGGCTCCAGAACCCAAAACAAACTCTGACTCAGCAGATCATGTCAATTTATGAGTTGATTGGTTTCTGAGAAATGGAAGTTTCTTGAGAAGACAACTCACATTCATAAAGGAAGATTAAACTGTTTTAAAGCACCCGTGGTTTTGATGAGATAGGCCTGGAGAAGGATTCATTAGGGGATAATTGTTATGGTTCCCAAATGTTGTATATTATTTATACATGGGAGGGGCTGCTTTCGTAGATATATTGGCCTGTGTTTTGTCCAAAGTTTGATTCTCTCTACATCTGGAGGGTGTCTTAGGCTGGGTTCTCTAGAGAAGCAAAACGAGCAAAGTGTATATACAAATATAGAGAGACTTATCTCAAGGAAATGACTCATGTGGTTGTAGAGGCTGGCAAGTCACAATTCCGTGGGTCAGATGTCAGGTTGGAGGCTTTTCCTGACTCATGTAGCTGCAGGGGCTGACAAACCCAAGATCGGCAGATCAGACAGTAGGCCCCTGGCTCATGGGCTACAGAGGTTGACAAATCCAAGATCAGCAGGTAATATGGCAGAGAACCAGAGGTCAGATGATGAGGAGCTGGATGTAGGAACCAGAGCGAGCGAGCCAACAAACTTTGCCAGAACTTACATATATATATATGTTGGATGCAGGCCACATCCCTGAGTAACACCCCTTACAATTGATTGACTGATCACATCAGATCACATCATGGAGGATGCCTACATCATTACATAACTGCCAAACCACTGAGAATCATGGCCTAGCCAAGTTGACACACAGTCTTAACCACCACAGAGAGATACATTTATTCAGAATCTGGTATCCTTTTATTCTGTTCTGGAGGAGAAGTGTTGGAGACAGCACACTGGAAGTTTCATGGGGGTTGGTAATTCTGAGGTATCAGAGATGCCAAGGTGGGCGCAAGGAGGGACCTAGGAAATGTGGCCCAAGAAAGACTAAGAAGGTACAAGCAGTGGACTGTGCACCATCACCTAGTATCAAGCCCTTACACTTAATGTCCAGTAGTGGGATGAGTCCTGGGCAGGCAGAGATGGATAAGGCCCTGTTGATAAAGTGCTTACTTTCTAATGGAGAGACAACAATGTAACAACTTGAAAACTGTGTGAGCAGGTTGCAAGTCCCAGGTACTGTGCTAAGCACTGAAGATAAGAATGTGGATAAGACACTGTCCCTGTTCTCAAGGAACTTACAGACTCAAAGGAGACAACAGTAATGCAGTGAGGGAGGTACTGCAGTGCGGGTGCAGTGGGAACGTAGTCAAGGGACATGGCGTAGTCTGCAGGGCAGAAAAGGCGTCCTTGGAGAAAGTGGGGCAGATATAAAGGGTCACAGGAACTCTGAAAAGAGCGTGGCTAATTTTTCTGAAGGGCATGGTGAAGACTTCATAAGTGGTGATTCAGGAACTGCGCATGGACTTGCTGAACCTTCTCAAGGAACTTCTCCAAATACATGTTCTCACCACCCCTCACTCATCTGTGTCCTGGATGTGTCTTCATGACACACAGTTTGTTGTGTTTTGACCAATTGTTAGGTTGTCCCCTAAGGGACTTGTCACTACTTGAAATACCCAGTAGTTGAAGTACCTGAGTTTATGGAAAGTGGTTTTCTTATAAAGAGGATTCAAGGTGACCCACATAGGATCGCTCTCTTGTTCTATAATGCTTTCTGGAGTGGGATGCAGAGGGGTGGATTTACAGTGTTTCCTGGAGAAGAAAGTCTGATTACTCCATTTTTAGCATATACAACTAAGAACAGATGAAAGATACTCTTCAATTATCATATAGCTTAATTACTTGTGAACGTGCATATTAAGGTACATAACCTTCCTAGGCTGACTGCCTACCTCCAAAGACAGTTTAAGGTGGATTGTAGAATTCAAATGGGACAATTAGAAATATGAGTAAAGCCAAACCAATTAAAAGGAACAGAAAAATGTGTGTGTCAGGCATCTAGGTCTGGCTTACTTTTGCAGTTAAACATGAACTTAAGCTTTTAATAACTTGGCTGCTAAAAGAAAAAAGAAAATAATTAGAGAGTCTGCATCATTGGGTTAAATTTGTCTCAGAAAAAAATCCCTCTTTTTTTCTGCTCTCTGAAGGGAAGGAGGAGCCCTGGTGGTGCAGTGGTTAAGCGTTCCACCACTAACCAAAAGTTGGCAGTTCCAGCCACTCCTCGGAAACCCCATGGGGCAGTTTTACTCTGTCTTATAGGGTCACTATGAGTCAGAATCGACTTGGTGGCAACTGGTTTGACTTATTTTTGGTTTAGATGGAAGGAATTTATTGCTTAAAGGGCCATGGGATGACATTATGACCAGTGTTTCACAGCAGTTTTGCAGAAGATACAGAAATAGTCTTCAAAAGGCTGATAGCCACATCAACTCTATAAGACAGATTTTGGTGTGTCAGCAGTAAGTGACTACAGGGTGTAATAAAGACATTTCATTCACTGCAGTGGCAAAGATATAAAATACTCAGGAATAAACTTAATTAGGAATGACTGTGACCTGCATTAAAAAAAACAAAAAAACTACAGTACTTCATTGGAGAGATAATCAAAGCATGAATGAACAGGCAAATGTTTCCTGAATGGAAGAATGCATGTTGTAAAGATGCAGAGATTGAACATTTTTATCAGATTAATGTGCAAAATTAAAAAAAAAAAAACCCTACTAGCTTTTCTCTTGATGAAATAATTCTAAAACTTTCTGAGAAATCATGGGACACCGGGAATGCTACTGAAGAGTGATGAAGCAGACTTAGTCCTACCAGAGATAAACCATGTGAGAAGTAATAATTCTGAGTGCATCTATTGATGCAAAGTTAGAAGGATACAGAAATAGGAGAGAAAGCCCCAGAAATGGATACAGTTATATTTGTGAACTGTTGATATAGCAGTTATCACAAAACAATAAAGGCATACTTAAAGACCAGTTTTCCTACAACATTTAGAAACACAGAAAACACTTTTAGATCCATACCTCATTATATTCTAAATAAATAGTTAATCATAAAAAAACAGTATGAACTTTGGGACAGCATCAAACTGGGCATATTGGAATCCTGGACTTTGGACAGAATGATACTTCCCCAAGTATAAGGGCTAAAAGCAAACACAAGATAAAGATTGATCTACATTAAAAATGTGAAATTTGTACACTGAAAACAAGATAACTGAAATAAAATGGGAAAGAAGTGGGCAGAGTTTCTGTGGGTAGGATTTGGCAGGAATACCACAGACACACACTCAGCTGTGAGCCTGGATCGTGCTTCTGATGTATGGAGCCCCGGGTACAGGATTTTCGTGGAATGAGGAGGCCACATGGAGCAGGAGTGATGGAGTGTATTCCAGCAGCCTTTTCTGTCTGCAGAGCTTTTAGTGTGGTGGGGGTGTCGAGACTGCTGCTGGGGGCACTGCCCCCATCAGGCAGGGTTCCACCAGGTCAGAGAAGCTCAAGTCTTGCTGTCCCTTCAGCCCTTTTATACTCAGGGCTGAAATCACAATCTAGGAATAAGTTGAAGGGGGGAGAAAAAAAAAGGATTCAGTTACATTTAAGGAGAAATTTACAAAGTTCTTCTGGTTCTTGAATCAAAGTTCACTCCTCAAGGTCACAGCCTCCTCTTGAGGGGAAAGCTGAGTAAGAGCCCAGGTGCCTCTGAACAGCCTCTTGGCTCCTTGCTTTCCAGAGCCCTAGGAAATTCCCCAGCCAGCAGATTGAGGACAAATACACAAAGTACGACAGGAAAGGATTAATGACTTTCTTAAAGGTGTTCAAACTGGTAGAAAAGCTATTCCAGTCTCAGTAGATAATTGGGCGAAATTCAGCTTACACAGGCAGTTTTCTTATTAAGAACCTCAGTTAGCAAGTAAACAACTAGGAAAATATTAACCTTACAGTAAGCCATACAACTAAAATAGAAATGAAAATAACACCCAGCTCACACTTATGAAACTAGTAAACATTAAAAAATATACACAATATACACCATCCTTATGGAAGTGTGGTAACATGGGGTCACTTGCAAGTTTACAACCTTTTCTGTTGCTGATTTTGGGAAAGCAGTCTGATTATGTCAGTGTAAAAACGGCAAAGGGGAGGTGTCTGATCTCATCCAACCCCACGGCGGGGCGGGGTGGGGGAGGAGAACCAAGATCAACAGCCTGAGGCTGATTCCTATGAGGTGGGCATCAGACGCCCCTCCGCCATCTTTGTCAGTTCTGACACCAAGTGTCCCTCCCACAGCACACTCTGCTGGGTTTGATAATTCCTTGTAATGGCCTCTTAGAACTCTCAGACCATACTCACAATTATGGGGTTTATTAGAGAACTAACAGTTACAATTCAGGCTCAAGAACACTCAAGACACAGTTCTTCCATCAGGATAATCCCGCCCCAGCTGTACTCACAGGCACGCCTTTCCCTAGTCCTCAGTCTCTGCCCAAAGGCACTCAGCTTTCTCTGTCTGTGGGCTGGAAAGTGCACCACGCCATCTCCTGCTGCCAGGTCTCTCCTGCCACTTCTTCTCACCATCTTCACGGTTACAGCCCACTCTCTGTCTTCTGGTCCCAAGAGCCTCCCAACACTGGCTGGTCCTCCTTAGTGGTGGTAGGCTTCTCCTTTCTGCTCTGCAGTTGGCTCTCTTTTAAGGCAAAACTGACCAATCCCATAGGTAGGCCACAATTACCCTATCACACAGTCACCTCGGTGAGAGTTACAAGACCATGGCTAGAAAGGCCACACACAAAAATAATTGATCCACCACTGCAATCAGGAGTGAAAAAAATTGCACGTGGACATTTGTAACAGGAAGCTCACTCCTGAGAATTTATCCTAAGGGAAATGGGTTGCAGCCCTAGTGGAGCAATAGAACTCTGGTGTTGCAGTGGTTAAGTGCTCAGTTGCTAACCACAAAGTCAGTGGTTTGAACCCACCAGCCACTCTTCAGGAGAAAGGTGTAGCAGTCTGCTTCTGTAAAGATTTACAGGCTTGGAAACCCTATGGGACAGTTCTATTCTGTCCTGAAGAGTCGGTATAAGTTGGAATCGACTCGATGGCAACAGCTACGTGTATCTCTATGGACAAGTTCTTCAAGGGAATATAACAAACTGAAAAACAAACAAACCCCCCAACATTACAAAAGTATGGGTAATCTTAATTTCATTCCAATTTCCTTTATTATTATTAAAAGTAGCACGGAGCAGTGGTCAAGAATGCTGACTCTCAGATTACTGGGCTCATATCCCAGTTCTTCTACTTATTAGCCGTGTGACTGTGGAAAGTTACCTACTCTTTTTGTGCCTAAGTTCGTTCACCTGTAAAATGGGATATAAAATGGGGCTGTGGTGCAATGGTTAAGCTTCAGCTGCTAACCAAAAGATTGGCAGTTCAAACCCAGCCAAGGGCTCTGAAAGGAGAAAGACCTGGCCATTTTCTTCTATAAAGACTACAACTAAGAAAACCCTATGGGGCAGCTCTGCTCTGTCCCTTGCGATTGCTATGGGTTGGAATTGACTCGAAGGCGCTCAACAACAGCGACAACTTTATAGGATTGGGAAGATTAAATGAGTTAATACTTGTAAGGTGTTTGGCATATATAAAGCACTAGCTTTTTAAACTGTTAGTATAAATGTTAATAAAATAGAAATGGGTGTAAAAACCTCCAAATAAACAAAACACTGCTCTTTCCACAAAACACCGTCACTCAGGCCTAATACATATGCATTAACATCGCATAGTCTGTGTGTGAAGAGTAAAGCCATCAACACTGTACTGAGAATTCCTTTACTGTGAGGGTGTGTTCTACCCATTTCTGTAACACACTGGTAATGGTCGGCAATCAATAAGATGTTTTTTGACCGAATTGCCTGGATACGGGGCTTTCCGATTTGGCTTAATAGTTAGATGGTGTTTAGGTGACCATGGGAGCTTCTTTCTCCTTGACCTTGCATCTCTCTACTTCCGCCTCCAGCGCCTTCCCTCCACCTTGTGACTTTGTCCAGCCTACTGGGTTTTCAGGATTCTTTTCAGGTGCTAGCTATCCAGGCTGGGTCAGGTGCTCTTCCTTGACATATTCTACTAACATTTTTGCGTTAATCGGAGCTCACTTTCTTCCAAGTGTAGAGCCCTGGTGGCGCAGTGGTTAAGAGCTCAGCTGCTAATCAAAAGGCTGGCAGAAGCCACTGGCCACTCCTTGGAAACCCTATGGGGCAGTTCTACTCTGTCCTGTAGGGTTGCTATGAGTCAGAATCAACTTGACGGCAATGGGTTTTGGTTTTGTTTTTTGGTTTATTCATCCATGTATTCTCAGCAATGGGCATGATGTCTGGCATGCAGAAAGTGCTCAATATACCTTTATTGAACTGAACTTGCAAATAACTCATAGTTCCCTCATTTTAGCAAGTGCTAAATTGCAGTGAAATTTCCAGCGAATGCCTGAAGCATCACTATTTTAAACTGTTGATTAAAGATGAACACTAGAGGGGTGCAGGTGGCAGAACTGCCATCCTACTCTGATGACGTTGGCACCTGACTTGTACTCTCATCATTCCACTTATGCAGAGAGGCCCAGGGAAGCTTGAAGAAGGTAAAAATGTATTTAAAGAGAGATGGAAGTTTCTATGAAGTAATGGAAAGAAGCATGAGTTTTGGAGTATACAAATTAATTCTCACTTGAGCTTTATTATTTACTACATATATGAACTTGGAAAAATCACAGTGTCTTCTGAGACTCAATTTATTCGTCTGCAAAATGAGATTAGTAATTAAACCCAGTTTTTAGGATTCGGTATTAAATGAGGTCATGAAATGAAGTTTTGTAGACATTAGTAATTAAATTCATTTCTTTTCCTGCCCCCTTGCTTCTTTCTTCCTCAAATGCTTTGTGTGTTATTCCAACTGGAGTCATGATTTCCACAGCAGGAAAGAGACTGTTTTGATCTGAATATTTCTTAAGAGAAGGATTTCCGGGGAAATGCTGAAAGGTTTAACATTGTAAGATGCACCTGAGGTCTTAATACCTGAAAATAATAGCAGAAGAATTACCAAAAAAATCATGAGAGGCGGGGCCAAGATGGCGGACTAGGTGGACGCTACTGCGGATCCCTCTTGCAACAAAGACTCGGAAAAACAAGGGAATTGATCACATACATAACAATCTACGAACTCTGAACAACAAGCACAGACCTAGAGACGGAAAACGAACAAATACGGGCAGACAGTGACCGTTTTCAGAACTAGGAGCCAGCGTACCAGGCAGGTGACCTTCGGAGCCCGATCTGGGGCAGAGCCCAGGGGGGCAGACGGCACAGAAGGGGGGCCCAGCCCTTCCCCCCCGAACCCATCCCGGGAGGAAGTCTAGCTGGTTGGCGCGGGCGGCATAGCGGCGCAGCCGGAGGGAGAAGCACCCGGGAGGCAGTGACTGACCTGGGAGAGGGAAGAACAGCATCCCAGCCGGGAAGCCGTCCGGCCGGGAGTTAGGAGGGAAGTGGGCGGGGCGCGAGCGGGGGAGGGGTCAGCTATATTTCCTGAAAGCGACCCCAGGGCGGGGCGCACATGTTCGTGCGGGGGGATGCACACCCAGTCCGCGGCGTGTGGTGCGGTGCACCGGAGGGAGAAGTCCCCGGGAGGAAGTGACTGGTCTCGGAGCAGGGAAAGCAGCATCCCAGCCGGGACCGTCCCGCCCGGATTTTGGCGGATGGGGGCGGAGCGTGAACGCGGTGTTCAACTCTATATTCTGTGGTGCTACACTCCTAGCTCTCTGAACCCTCCCCCACCCTCCCCAGGCGGCTCCATTAACATCCGAATACCCGGAGCCAGAGGGAGAGGGAGAATTCAGATAGGGATCTGACTGCATTTTTTTTTTAGTTGATTACCTGGAAAATCTAGTTTCCCAGTGATGGCTCGGAGACAGCAGTCCATATCAAACCACATAAAGAAACAGACCATGACAGCTTCTCCAACCCCCCAAACAAAAGAATCAAAATCTTTCCCAAATGAAGATACAATCCTGGAATTATCAGATACAGAATATAAAAAAGTAATTTACAGAATGCTTCAAGATATCACAAATGAAATTAGGCTAACTGCAGAAAAAGCCAAGGAACACACTGATAAAACTGTTGAAGAACTCAAAAAGATTATTCAAGAACATAGTGGAAAAATTAACAAGTTGCAAGAATCCGTAGAGAGACAGCATGCAGAAATCCAAAAGATTAACAATAAAATTACAGAATTTGACAAAGCAATAGAAAGTCAGAGGAGCAGACTCGAGCAATTAGAATGTAGACTGGGACTTCTGGAGGACCAGGGAAACAACACCAACATAGCTGAAAAAAAAATCAGATAAAAGAATTAAAAAAAATGAAGAAACCCTAAGAATCATGTGGGACTCTATCAAGAAGGATAACTCGCGAGTGATTAGAGTCCCAGAACAGGGCAGGGGGACAGAAAACACAGAGAAAATAGTTGAAGAAATCCTGACACAAAACTTCCCTGACATCATGAAAGACGAGAGGATATCTATCCAAGATGCTCATCGAACCCCATTTAAGACTGATCCAAAAAGAAAAACACCAAAACATATTATCATCAACTTGCCAAAACCAAAGACAAACAGAAAATTTTTAAAGCAGCCAGGGAGAAAAGAAAGGTTTCCTTCAAGGGAGAATCAATAAGAATAAGTTCAGACTACTCAGCAGAAACCATGCAGGCAAGAAGGGAATGGGACGACGTATACAGAGCACTGAACGAGAAAAACTGCCAACCAAGGATCATATATCCAGCAAAACGCTCTCTGAAATATGAAGGAGAAATTAAGATATTTACAGATAAACACAAGTTTAGAGAATTTGCAAAAACTAAACCAAGACTGCAAGAAATGCTAAAGGAGATTGTTTGGCCTGATGACCAATAATATCAGGTACCAGCACAATACAAGGTCACAAAACAGAACGTCCTGATATCAACGCAACTCAAATAGGGAAAGTACAAAAACAACCAAATTAAGAGTAATTCTAAAAAATAAATAAATAAACAAAAGAATACACATAACAGGAAATCATGGAAATCAATAGATAAACGATCACAATAATCAAAAAGAGGGACTAAATATAGGAGGCGTTGAACTGCCAGATGGAGAGTGATACAAGGCGATATAGAAGGATACAAGTTAGGTTTTTACTTAGAAAAATAGGGGTAAATAATAAGGTAACCACAAAAAGGAATATCAATTCCATAACTCAAGAAAAAAGCCAAGAAAAACGTAATGACTCAACAAACACAAAGTTAAACATTATGAAAATGAGGATCTCACAAGCTACTATGAAAAACGTCTCAGCACAAAAAAGCATGTGGAAAAATGAAATGGCCAACAACACACATGAAAAGGCATCAACATGACAGCACTAAAAACTTATTTATCTATAATTACGCTGAATGTAAATGGACTAAATGCACCAATAAAGAGACAGAGAGTCACGGACTGGATAAAGAAACACGATCCATCTATATGCTGCCTACAAGAGACACACCTTAGACTTAGAGACACAAACAAACTAAAACTCAAAGGATGGAAAAAATATATCAAGCAAACAATAAGCAAAAAAGAAGAGGAGTAGCAATATTAATTTCTGACAAAATAGACTTTAGACTTAAATCCACCACAAAGGATAAAGAAGGACACTATATAATGATAAAAGGGACAATTGATCAGGAAGACATAACCATATTAAATATTTACGCACCCAATGACAGGGCTGCAAGATACATAAATCAAATTTTAACAGAATTGAAAAGTGAGATAGACACCTCCACATTTATAGTAGGAGACTTCAGCACACCACTTTCAGAGAAGGACAGGACATCCGGTAAGAAGCTCAATAGAGACACGGAAGACCTACTTACAACAATCAACCAACTTGACCTCATTGACTTATACAGAACTCTCCACCCAACTGCTGCAAAATATACTTTTTTTTTTCTAGTGCACATAGAACATTCTCTAGAATAGACCACATATTAGGTCATAAAACAAATCTTTCCAGAATCCAAAACATCGAAATATTACAAAGCATCTTCTCAGACCACAAGGCAATGAAGCTAGAAATCAATAACAGAAAAACTAGGGAAAAGAAATCAAATACTTGGAAAATGAACAATACCCTCCTGAAAAAAGACTGGGTTATAGAAGACATCAAGGAGGGAATAAGGAAATTCTTAGAAAGCAACGAGAATGAAAATACTTCCTATCAAAACCTCTGGGACACAGCAAAAGCAGTGCTCAGAGGCCAATTTATATCGATAAATGCACACATACAAAAAGAGGAAAGAGCCAAAATCAGAGAACTGTGGCGACAACTTGAACAAATAGAAAGTGAGCAACAAAAGAATCCATCAGGCACCAGAAGAAAACAAAGAATAAAAATTAGAGCTGAACTAAATGAATTAGAGAACAGAAAAACAATTGAAAGAATTAACAAAGCCAAAAGCTGGTTCTTTGAAAAAATTAACAAAATTGATAAACCATTGGCTAGACTGACTAAAGAAAAACAGGAAAGGAAACAAATAACCCGAATAAGAAACGAGAAGGACCACATCACAACAGAACCAAATGAAATTAAAAGAATCATTTCAGATTACTACGTAAAATTGTACTCTAACAAATTTGAAAACCTAGAAGAAATGGATAAATTCTTGGAACAATACTACCTACCTAAACTAACACATTCAGAAGTAGAACAACTAAATAGACCCGTAACAAAAAAAGAGATTGAAACAGTAATCAAAAAACTTCCAACAAAAAAAAGTCCTGGCCCAGACGGCTTCACTGCAGAGTTCTACCAAACCTTTAGAGAAGACTTAACACCACTAGTATTGAAGGTATTTCAAAGCATAGAACAAGACGGAATACTACCCAACTCATTCTATGAAGCTACCATCTCCCTGATACCAAAACCAGGTAAAGACATTACAAAAAAAGAAAATTATAGACCTATATCCCTCATGAACATAGATGCAAAAACCCTCAACAAAATTCTAGCCAATAGAATCCAACAACACATCGAAAAAATAATTCACCATGATCAAGTGGGATTTATACCAGGTATGCAAAAAGGCTGGTTTAATATCAGAAAAACCATTAATGTAATCCATCACATAAATAAAACAAAAGACAAAAACCACATGATCTTATCAATTGATGCAGAAAAGGCATTTGACAAAGTCCAACACCCATTTATGATAAAAACTCTTACCAAAATAGGAATTGAAGGAAAATTCCTCAACATAATAAAGGGCATCTATGCAAACCCAACAGCCAATATCACTCTAAATGGAGAGAACCTGAAAGCATTTCCCTTGAGAACGGGAACCAGACAAGGATGCCCTTTATCACCGCTCTTCTTATTCAACATCGTGCTTGAAGTCCTAGCCAGGGCAGTTAGGCTAGACAAAGAAATAAAAGGTATCCGGATTGGCAAGGAGAAAGTAAAGTTATCACTATTTGCAGATGCCATGATCTCATACATGGAAAACCCTAAGGAATCCTCCAGAGAACTACTGAAACTAATAGAAGAGTTTGGAAGAGTCTCAGGTTATAAAATAAACATACAAAAATCACTTGGATTCCTCTACATCAACCAAAAGAACACCAAAGAGGAAATAACCAAATCAATACCATTCACAGTAGCCCCCAAGAAGATAAAATACTTAGGAATAAATCTTACCAAGGATGTAAAAGACCTATACAAAGAAAACTATAAAACTCTGCTACAAGAAATTCAAAAGGACATACTTAAGTGGAAAAACATACCCTGCTCATGGATAGAAAGACTTAACATAGTAAAAATGTCTATTCTACCAAAAGCCATTTATACATATAACGCACTTCCAATCCAAATACCAATGTCATACTTTAAGGGGATAGAGAAACAAATCACTAATTTCATATGGAAGGGAAAGAACCCCTGGATAAGCAAAACATTACTGAAAAAGAAGAAGAAAGTGGGAGGCCTCACCCTACCTGATTTCAGAACCTATTATATAGCTACAGTAGTCAAAAACAGCCTGGTATTGGTACAACAACAGGCACATAGACCAATGGAACAGAATTGAGAACCCAGATATAAATCCATCCACGTATGAGCAGCTGATATTTGACAAAGGACCAGTGTCAGTCAATTGGGGAAATAATAGTCTTTTTAACAAATGGTGCTGGCATACCTGGATATCCATTTGCAAAAGAATGAAACAGGACCCATACCTCACACCATGCACAAAAACTAACTCCAAGTGGATCAAGGACCTAAACATAAAGACTAAAACGATAAAGATTATGGAAGAAAAAATAGGATCAACCCTAGGAGCCCTAATACAGGGCATAAACAGAATATAAAACATTACCAAAAATGATGAAGAGAAACCAGATAACTGGGAGCTCCTAAAAATCAAACAGCTATGCTCATCTAAAGACTTCACCAAAAGAGTAAAAAGACCACCTACAGACTGGGAAAGAATATTCAGCTATGACATCTCAGACCAGCGCCTGATCTCTAAAATCTACATGATTCTGTCAAAACTCAACCACAAAAAGACAAACAACCCAATCAAGAAGTGGGCAAAGGAGATGAACACACATTTCACTAAAGAAGATATTCAGGCAGCCAACAGATACATGAGAAAATGCTCCCGATCATTAGCCATTAGAGAAATGCAAATTAAAACTACGATGAGATTCCATCTCACACCAACTAAAAACTAGACTGGCATTAATCCAAAAAAAACAAAATAAGAAATGTTGGAGAGGCTGCAGAGAGATTGGAACGCTCATACACTGCTGGTGGGATTGTAAAATGGTACAACCACTTTGGAAATCCATCTGGCGTTATCTGAAACAGTTAGAAATAGAACTACCATAGAACCCAGAAATCCCACTCCTCGGAATATACCCTAGAGATACAAGAGCCTTCACACGAACAGATATATGCACACCCATGTTTATTGCAGCTCTGTTTACAATAGCAAAAAGCTGGAAGCAACCAAGATGTCCGTCAACGGATGAATGGGTAAATAAATTGTGGTATATTCACACAATGGAATACTACGCATCGATAAAGAACAGTGACGAATCTCTGAAACATTTCATAACATGGAGGAATCTGGAAGGCATTATGCTGAGCGAAATGAGTCAGTTGCAAAAGGACAAATATTGTATAAGACCACTATTATAAGATTTTGAGAAATAGAAAAAACGGAGAAGAACACATACTTATGTGGTTACAAAGAGGGGAGAGAGGGAGGGAGGGAGAGGGCTTTTTATTGATCAATCTGTAGATAAGAACTGCTTTGGGTGAAGGGAAAGACAACACTCAATACAAGGAAGGTCAGCCTAATTGGACTGGATTAAAAGCAAAGAGGTTTCCGGGATAAAATGAAAGTTTCAAAGGTCAGCGGAGCAGGGGCTGCGGTCTGGGGAACTTGGTTTGAGGGGACTTCTAAGTCAATGGGCAAAATAATTCTATTATGAAAACACTCTGCATCCCACTTTGAATTGTGGCGCCTGGGGTCCTAAATCCCAACAAGCGGCCATCTAAGATACATCAATAGGTCTCAACCCACCTGGAGCAAAGGCAAAGGAAGAACACCAAGGTCACACGAGAACTAAGAACCCAAGAGACAGAAAGGGCCACATGAACCAGAGACCTACATTATCCTGAGACCAGAAGAACTAGTTGGAGCCTGGCCACAATCGATGTCTCCCCTGTCAGGGAGCACAACAGACAACTCCTGAGGGAGCAGTAGACCAATGGGATACAGACCCCAAATTCTCATGAAAAGACCATACCTAATGGTATGATTGCGACTAGAGGAATCCCAGAGACAATGCTCCCCAGAACTTCTGATGGCACAGGACAGGAACCATCCCCGAAGACAAATCATCAGGCGTGAAAAGGACTGGTCAGTGGGGGGGAGAGAGATGCTGATGAAGAGTGAGCTAATTAAATCAGGTGGACACTGGAGAGTGTGTTGGCAACTCTTGACTGGAGGGGAGATGGGAAGATAGAGAGAGAGGGAAGATGGCAAAATTGGCACGAAACGAGAGACTGAAAGGGCTGACTCAATAGGGGGAGAGCAAGTGGGAGAAGGGAGTAAGATGTATGTAAACCTACATGTGACAGACTGATTGGAATGGTAAATGTTCACTTGAAGCTTAATAAAAATTAAAAAAAAAAAAATCATGATAAGAATCCCAAGAGGAAAATGAGTTCTAAAAACAAGAAATGAAATTTTGAAGTAAAGAAAACCAGATCTAATTGTAATAGTGTTTTCACATCAAAGAGGAAGAACAAATTTGCAGGACCAGGTGTTTACAATGGTAGAGGTGGAAAACAAATCTCGGGAATCACAGAGATAAGATTGAATGATAATACCTACTTGAGAAGATGGAAAAGAAGACATAACATCTATAAAAATGTGCAGGGATGATAAATGACTGCCGCACATGGAAATGCCACAGAGATACAAAATACTAACAAGGCAGGCTCTGAAGGGCAGCCTTAGAGCATTGGAATCAGACTCACATTAGTTGTAAACTGTACCACTCAATGATTGAATTAAAATGTGATAGACTGCATGATCTACAAAATGAATTGAGATAAGTCTTAATATAGGGGCACCAAAAGAAAAAGCAATGGACAATTAACATGGAAATCATGAGGAAGAAAATAGAGACTTTCTCTAAGGTGGAAAGGAAAAATTTGTGAAACAAAAGTAAGAAAAATGCTGAAATGCTTTCTGTCATTACTCCTAATTAATACTACTAGGGATGCTTGCCGCAGGACTATCAGTGGAAAAAATAAGAAGAAAAGATGAATAAGATATGTTCCTAAATGCAGATAAGAATAACTATTTAGAAAACCCTACTGAACATTTTGATCAAAGATTCTATAGAAGAATCCTGATCAACAGGGGGAAAATGCATAACAGATTTAAAAATTCTCCTGAACTCCATATTTTCTGGAGTCATGGGGGCTGGATGAACCCCTGAAAATATTGTCCTGAGATAATCTTTAAAATTTAAACAAAAATATCCCCTGCAGTCTTCTTAAAGCCAAACAGTAGTTTAACTTACTGGTAAGAAATGTCTGCCTTGAGCAATTATGTTCTTTTAAGAACTGTCTACATGGGATCAAAATGACCTCAGCAACTCGAAAGATTAGATAGAAACCTTAGGGAGAAGTGAGTTTATATTAATGAGGGAGGAATGACTCAGAAATGGAGGGTGAGAATGGTTGCACAACTCGAAGAATGTAAGCAGTGTCACTGAATTGTATGTGTAGGAACAGTTGAATTGGTGTATGTTTTGCTGTGCGTATTCTCAATAACAACAACAAAATGGAACTTAAAAAAAAAAGTTAAGCACAATTATAAATACAAAATAAATCCATAGTCTCTAACGCTTTGTTGTTGTTGTTAGGTGCCGTTGAGTCGATTTTGACTCATAATGACCCCACAGGACAGAGTAGAGCTGCCCCAAAGGGTTTCCTAGGCTGTAATTTTTATGGGAGCAGATCGCCAGGTCTTTCTCCCAGAGAGCAGCTGGGTGGGTTTGAACCTCCAGCTTTTCACTTAACAGTTAAGTGCTTAACCATTGTGCCACCAGGGGCTCGTTAGTGCTTTAAACACCTATAAAATGTAGTAAAAATTAATCTCTTTATAAATAGTAAAAATAGCATTAAATAACCACCAATTAATTTAATATAGGACAGGTAAGCTACTCAAAGGAATTTAAAATAATGAGAGACATTTAAAAAAAAGGGGAAAAGAGTAATATTTTACTGCAGAGTGATCTTACTAAGTATGCTAATGATTACAATATCTCTTTATTATATAGAATTAAATATAGCTATTGATGCACTGTGTAAATTATAATGTAGGATTTGGATGCTAGATATTGTTTTACTACTAGAGTTTAGGATAGAAAAATGGAGATTCAGGACAAATTTTAGGGGAAAGTAGATTTTTTTTTTTTTTTTTTTTTTTTAACAGAAATACTACAGAAATTTATTTTCTCACAGTCTAGTAGGTTACAAGTCCTAATTCAGGGCGTTGGCTCCAGGGGAAGGCTTTCTCTTTCTGTTGGCTCTGGAGGAAGGTCTTAGTCCTCAATCTTCTTCCAGTTGAGGAGCTTCTCAGGCACAGGGACCCCGTGTCCAAGGGATGTGCTCTGCTCCTGGTGCTGCTTTCTTGGTGGTATGAGGTCCCCGGCTCTCTGCTTGCTTCCCTTTCCATTTATCTCTTGAGAGGTAAAAGTGGTGCAGGCCACACCTCAGGGAAACACCCTTTACCTTGAATCAAGGAGGTGACCTGAGTAAGGGTGGTGTTACAATCCCACCCTAACCCTCTCAACGTAAAATTACAATCACAAAATGGAGGACAGCCACACAATACTGGGAATCACGGCCTAACCAATTTGTTACATATATTTTTTGGGGGACATAATTCAATTCATGGCACCATCAAAGATTATTTCCTTTTGCGTGCAAATAATTTCATAAGTTTTTATAATAGTGGTCTCCTACAGTATTTATCCTTTTGTGATTGACTTATTTCACTCAGCAAAATGCCCTTCAATTTCATCCAAGTTGTGAGATGCTTCCCAGATTCATTATTCTTAATTATTGCATAGTATTCCACCATGTGTAAGTACTGTAATTTGTTTATTCATTCATGTGTTGATGGGCACCTAAATTGTTTCCATTTATGCTGTTGTGAACAACGCTGCAATGAACATGGGTGTGCATACGTCTATTCATGTAACGGATTTTATTTCTCTAGGATATATTCCTAGGAGTGGGCTTGCTGGATCATACAGTATTTCTATTTCTAGCTTTTTAAGAAAGTGCCATATCATTTTCCAAAATGGTTGTACCATTTTGCATTCCCACCAGCAAGGCATAAGAGTTTCAATCTCCCAGCAGCCTCTCCAACATTTGTTATTTTCTGGGTTTCTTTTTTTTAATCTTGTTGGTAATGTCAGGGTAAGATGGTATCTGATCGTGGCTTTGATTTGTATTTCACTAATAGCTAGTGATCACAAGCATTTCCTCATGTGTCTGTTAGCCGCCTGAATGTCTTCTTTGGTGAAGTGTCTGTACATATCCTTTGCCCATTTTTTAATTGGATTACTTGTCTTTTTGTTGTAGAGGTGTTAGATTTTCCCGTAGATTTTAGAGATTAGACCTTTGTCAGATTCATCATAGCCAAAATTTTTTCCCAGTGTGTAGGTTCTCTTTTTACCCTTTTGCTGAAGTCTTATAAAAAAAAAAAAAGTTTTTTTTTTTTTTTTTTTGATGAGCATAAGCGTTTAGTTTTCAGAAGATGCTAGTTATCTAGCTTATCTTCTGATGTTTGTGTGTTGTTAGTTATGGTTTGTATCCTGTTTATGCTTGGGTATTTTTCTTCTATGATCTTTATAGTTTTATATTTGGTTTTTTGGTTTTATATTTTTGGTTTTATATTTAGGTCTTTGATCCATTTTTAATTAGTTTTTGTATATGGTGTGATGTATGAGTCCTGTTTCATTTTTTTTTTTCCAGATGGACGTCTAGTTTAGTCAGCACCATTTGTTAAAAAGACTGTCTTTTCCCCATTTGAAGGACTTTGGACCTTTTTCAAAGGTCAGGTTACTATAGGTGGATGAATTTATATCTGGGTTCTCAATGCTGTTCCATTGGTCAATGTGTCTGTCATTGTATCAGTACCAGTCTGTTTTCACTGTCATAGCTGTACAGTAGGTTCTGAGGTCAGGTAATGAGAGCCCTTATACTTTATTCTTCTTCTTCAATAGTGCTTTACTTATCCAGGGCTTCTTCCCTTTCTGTATAAAGTTAATCATTAGTTTTTCCATCTCTTTAAAGAATGTTTTTGGTATTTGGATCGGGATTGCATGGATGTAGATTGCTTTGGGTAGAATTGACATTTTCACAATGCTAAGTCTGCCTATCCATGAGCATGGTATGTTTTTCCATTTATGTAGGTCTCTTTGGTTTCTTGCAGTAGTGTCTTCTTTTGTAGTTTTCTTTGTAAACGTCCTTTACATCCCTGGTTAGATTTATTTCTAAGTATTTTATTTTTTTAGGGGCTATTATAGATGGTATTGTTTTCTGATTTCCTTTTTATTGGTGTACGGCCATCCAACTGATTTTTGTATGTTTATCTTGTATCCTCCTACTCCACTGAATCCGTGTATTGGTTCCAGTAGTTTTCTTGTGGAGTCTTGTAGGTTTTCTATGTATAGTATCATATCATCCACAGATAGGGACAGTTTTACTTCTTTCTTACCAATTTGGATGCCCTTTATTCCTTAGCTTTAGCTAGGACTTCCAGCACAATAGGAATGATGATGAAGGTATTCTTGTCTTGTTCCTGTTCTCAAGGGTAATGTTTTCAGCCTCTTTCCATTGAAAATGATGTTGTGTGTTGGTTTTGTATAGATGCCCTTTATTATGTTGATGAATTTCCTTTCTATACCTATTCTTGAGAGTTTTTATAAGGAATGAGTGTTGGAATTTGTCGAATGCCTCTCCTGCGTTGATTGAGATGATAATGTGATTTTTTTACTTTATTTATGTGGTGGATTACATTGATTGATTTTCTAATGTTGATCCATCCTTGCATACCTGGTATGGGTAGTAGTGTATTATTTTTTTGATATGATGCTGAATTCTATTGGCTAGAATTTTGTTGAGAATTTTTGCATCTATATTCATGAGTATCAGTGTTGTGTTCAATCTCTTCTCTTATTATGGGTCTGTTCAGATTTTCAACTTTGGTTTGTTAGTTTGGGTAGGTAGTGTGTTTCTAGAAATTTGTCCATTTCCTCTTGGTTTTTCAAATTTGTTTGAGTATAGTTTTTCATACTACTCTGTTATGACCCTTTTTTTTTTTCAGTTGAGTCTGTTGTAGTGTCCCCATTTCATTTCCTATTTGGGTTATTTGCATCCTCTCCTGTTTTTCTTTTGTCAGTTTGTCCACCTGTTTGATGAATTTGTCAATCCTTTCAAAGAACCAACTTCTGGTTTTGTCTACTCTATTGTTTTTTTTTTTTTTTTTTTATAATAACTTTTATTAAGCTTCAAGTGAACGTTTACAAATCCAATCAGTCTGTCACATATAAGTTTACATACATCTCACTCCCTACTCCCACTTACTCTCCCCGTCTTGAGTCAGCCCTTTCAGTCTCTCCTTTCTTGACAATTTTGCCGGCTTCCCTCTCTCTCTATCCTCCCATCCCCCCTCCAGACAAGAGTTGCCAACACAATCTCAAGTGTACACCTGATATAATTAGCTCACTCTTCATCAGAGTCTCTCTCCCACCCGCTGACCAGTCCCTTTCATGTCTGATGAGTTGTCTTCAGGGATGGTTCCTGTCCTGTGTCAACAGAAGGTCTGGAGAGCATGGCCGCCGGGATTCCTCCAGTCTCAGTCAGACCATTAAGTTTGGTCTTCTTATGAGAATTTGGGGTCTGCATCCCACTGCTCTCCTGCTCCCTCAGGGGTCCTCTGCTGAGCTCCCTGTCAGGGCAGTCATCGATTGTGGCCGGGCACCAACTAGTTCTTCTGGTCTCAGGATGATGTAGGTCTCTTGTTCATGTGGCCCTTTCTGTCTCTTGGGCTCTTAGTTGTCATGTGGGCTTGGTGTTCTTCATTTTCCTTTGCTCCAGGTGGGTTGAGACCAATTGCTGCATCTTAGATGGCTGCTTGTTAGCATTTAAGACCCCAGACGCCACATTTCAAAGTGGGATGCAGAATGATTTCATAATAGAATTATTTTGCCAATTGACTTAGAAGTCCCCGCAAACCATGTTCCCCAGACCCCCGCGCTTGCTCCGCTGAGCTTTGAAGCATTCATTTTATCCCGGAAACTTCTTTGCTTTTGGTCCAGTCCAATTGAGCTGACCTTCCATGTATTGAGTGTTGTCTTTCCCTTCACCTAAAGCAGTTCTTATCTACTGATTAATCAATAAAAAAAACCCTCTCCCACCCTCCCTCCCTCCCCCCCTCGTAACCACAAAAGTATGTGTTCTTCTCAGGTTTACTATTTCTCAAGATCTTATAATAGTGGTCTTATACAGTATTTGTCCTTTTGCCTCTGACTCATTTTGCTCAGCATAATGCCTTCCAGGTTCCTCCATGTTATGAAATGTTTCAGAGATTCGTCACTGTTCTTTATCGATGCGTAGTATTCCATTGTGTGAATATACCACAATTTATTTACCCATTCATCCGTTGATGGACACCTTGGTTGCTTCCAACTTTTTGCTATTGTAAACAGAGCTGCAATAAACATGGGTGTGCATATATCTGTTTGTATGAAGGCTCTTGTATCTCTAGGGTATATTCCGAGGAGTGGGATTTCTGGGTTGTATGGTAGTTCTATTTCTAACTGTTTAAGATAACGCCAGATAGATTTCCAAAGTGGTTGTACCATTTTACATTCCCACCAGCAGTGTATGAGAGTTCCAATCTCTCCGCAGCCTCTCCAACATTTATTATTTTGTGTTTTTTG
Source organism: Elephas maximus indicus (assembly GCF_024166365.1). Taxonomy (NCBI): domain Eukaryota; kingdom Metazoa; phylum Chordata; class Mammalia; order Proboscidea; family Elephantidae; genus Elephas; species Elephas maximus. Next base: position 90,636,392 of record NC_064832.1, read on the forward strand.
GATTAATGCCAGCCTTGCTGGTGTGAGATGGAATCTCATCGTAGTTTTAATTTGCATTTCTCTAATGGCTAATGATCGAGAGCATTTTCTCATGTATCTGTTGGCTGCCTGAATATCTTCTTTAGAGAAATGTGTGTTCATATCCTTTGCCCACTTCTTGATTGGGTTGTTTGTCTTTTTGTGGTTGAGTTTTGACAGAATCATGTAGATTTTAGAGATCAGGCGCTGGTCGGAGATGTCATAGCTGAAAATTCTTTCCCAATCTGTAGGTGGTCTTTTTACTCTTTTGGTGAAGTCTTTAGATGAGCATAGGTGTTTGATTTTTAGGAGCTCCCAGTTATCGGGTTTCTCTTCATCATTTTTGGTAATGTTTTGTATTCTGTTTATACCTTGTATTAGGGCTCCTAGGGTTGTCCCAATTTTTTCTTCCATGATCTTTATCGTTTTAGTCTTTATGTTTAGGTCTTTGATCCACTTGGAGTTAGTTTTTGTGCATGGTGTGAGGTATGGGTCCTGTTTCATTTTTTTGCAAATGGATATCCAGTTATGCCAGCACCATTTGTTAAAAAGGCTGTCTTTTCCCCAGTTAATTGACACTGGTCCTTTGTCAAATATCAGCTGCTCATACGTGGATGGATCTATGTCTGGGTTCTCAATTCTGTTCCATTGGTCTATGTGTCTGTTGTTGTACCAATACCAGGCTGTTTTGACTACTGTGGCTGTATAATAGGTTCTGAAGTCAGGTAAGGTGAGGCCTCCCACTTTCTTCTTCTTTTTCAGTAGTGCTTTGCTTATCCGGGGCTTCTTTCCCTTCCATATGAAATTGGTGATTTGTTTCTCTATCCCCTTAAAATATGACATTGGAATTTGGATCGGAAGTGCGTTAAATGTATAGATGGCTTTTGGTAGAATAGACATTTTTACTATGTTAAGTCTTCCTATCCATGAGCAAGGTATGTTTTTCCACTTAAGTATGTCCTTTTGAATTTCTTGTAGTAGAGCTTTGTAGTTTTCTTTGTATAGGTCTTTTACATCCTTGGTAAGATTTATTCCTAAGTATCTTATCTTCTTGGGGGCTACCGTGAATGGTATTGATTTGGTTATTTCCTCTTCGGTGTTCTTTTTGTTGATGTAGAGGAATCCAAGTGATTTTTGTATGTTTATTTTATAACCTGAGACTCTGCCAAACTCTTCTATTAGTTTCAGTAGTTTTCTGGAGGATTCCTTAGGGTTTTCTGTGTATATAATCATGTCATCTGCAAATAGTGATAACTTTACTTCTTCCTTGCCAATCCGGATACCTTTTATTTCTTTGTCTAGCCTGATTGCCCTGGCTAAGACTTCCAACACGATGTTGAATAAGAGCGGTGATAAAGGGCATCCTTGTCTGGTTCCCGTTCTCAAGGGAAATGCTTTCAGGTTCTCTCCATTTAGAGTGATATTGGCTGTTGGCTTTGCATAGATGCCCTTTATTATGTTGAGGAATTTTCCTTCAATTCCTATTTTGGTAAGAGTTTTTATCATAAATGGGTGTTGGACTTTGTCAAATGCCTTTTCTGCATCAATTGATAAGATCATGTGGTTTTTGTCTTTTGTTTTATTTATGTGATGGATTACATTAATGGTTTTTCTGATATTAAACCAGCCTTGCATACCTGGTATAAATCCCACTTGATCAGGGTGAATTATTTTTTTGATGTGTTGTTGGATTCTATTGGCTAGAATTTTGTTGAGGATTTTTGCATCAATGTTCATGAGGGATATAGGTCTATAATTTTCTTTTTTTGTAATGTCTTTACCTGGTTTTGGTATCAGGGAGATGGTGGCTTCATAGAATGAGTTGGGTAGTATTCCGTCATTTTCTATGCTTTGGAATACCTTTAGTAGTAGTGGTGTTAACTCTTCTCTGAAAATTTGGTAGAACTCTGCAGTGAAGCCGTCCGGGCCAGGACTTTTTTTTGTTGGGAGTTTTTTGATTACCGTTTCAATCTCTTTTTTTGTTATGGGTCTATTTAGTTGTTCTGCTTCTGAATGTGTTAGTTTAGGTAGGTAGTGTTTTTCAAGGAATTCATCCATTTCTTCTAGGTTTTCAAATTTGTTAGAGTACAATTTTTCATAATAATCTGAAATGATTCTTTTAATTTCATTTGGTTCTGTTGTGATGTGGTCCTTCTCATTTCTTATTCGGGTTATTTGTTTCCTTTCCTGTATTTCTTTAGTCAGTCTAGCCAATGGTTTATCAATTTTGTTAATTTTTTCAAAGAACCAGCTTTTGGCTTTGTTAATTCTTTCAATTGTTTTTCTGTTCTCTAATTCATTTAGTTCAGCTCTAATTTTTATTATTTGTTTTCTTCTGGTGCCTGATGGATTCTTTTGTTGCTCACTTTCTATTTGTTCAAGTTGTAGGGACAGTTCTCTGATTTTGGCTCTTTCTTCTTTTTGTATGTGTGCATTTATTGATATAAATTGGCCTCTGAGCACTGCTTTTGCTGTGTCCCAGAGGTTTTGATAGGAAGTATTTTCATTCTCGTTGCTTTCTATGAATTTCCTTATTCCCTCCTTGATGTCTTCTATAACCCAGTCTTTTTTCAGGAGGGTATTGTTCATTTTCCAAGTATTTGATTTCTTTTCCCTCGTTCTTCTGTTATTGATCTCTAGTTTTATTGCCTTGTGGTCTGAGAAGATGCTTTGTAATATTTCGATGTTTTGGACTCTGCAAAGGTTTGTTTTATGACCTAATATGTGGTCTATTCTAGAGAATGTTCCATGTGCGCTAGAAAAAAAAGTATATTTTGCAGCAGTTGGGTGGAGAGTTCTGTATAAGTCAATGAGGTCAAGTTGGTTGATTGTTGTAATTAGATCTTCCGTGTCTCTGTTGAGCTTCTTACTGGATGTCCTGTCCTTCTCCGAAAGGGGTGTGTTGAAGTCTCCTACTATAATTGTGGAGGTATCTATCTCGCTTTTCAGTTCTGTTAAAATTTGATTTATATATCTTGCAGCCCTGTCATTGGGTGCGTAAATATTTAATATGGTTATGTCTTCCTGATCAATTGTCCCTTTTATCATTATATAGTGTCCTTCTTTATCCTTTGTGGTGGATTTAAGTCTAAAGTCTATTTTGTCAGAAATTAATATTGCTACTCCTCTTCTTTTTTGCTTATTGTTTGCTTGATATACTTTTTTCCATCCTTTGAGTTTTAGTTTGTTTGTGTCTCTAAGTCTAAGGTGTGTCTCTTGTAGGCAGCATATAGATGGATCGTGTTTCTTTATCCAGTCTGTGACTCTCTGTCTCTTTATTGGTGCATTTAGTCCATTTACATTCAGGGTAATTATAGATAAATAAGTTTTTAGTGCTGTCATTTTGATGCCTTTTTATGTGTGTTGTTGACAATTTCATTTTTCCACATACTTTTTTGTGCTGAGGCGTTTTTCTTAGTAAATTGTGAGATCCTCACTTTCATAGTGTTTGACTTTATGTTAGTTGAGTCGTTACGTTTTTCTTGGTTTTTGTCTTGAGTTATAGAGTTGTTATACCTTTTTGTGGTTACCTCATTATATACCCCTATTTTTCTAAGTAAAAACCTAACTTGTATTGTTCTATATCGCCTTGTATTACTCTCCATATGGCAGTTCAATGCCTCCTGTATTTAGTCCCTCTTTTTGATTATTGTGATCTTTTACCTATTGACTTCCATGATTCCCTGTTATGTGTATTTTTTTTTTAATTAATCTTAATTTGTTTGTTTTTGTGATTTCCCTATTTGAGTTGATATCAGGACGTTCTGTTTTGTGACCTTGTGTTGTGCTGATATCTGATATTATTGGTTCTCTGACCAAACAATATCCTTTAGTATTTCTTGTAGCTTTGGTTTGGTTTTTGCAAATTCTCTAAACTTGTGTTTGTCTGTAAATATCTTAATTTCGCCTTCATATTTCAGAGAGAGTTTTGCTGGATATATGATCCTTGGTTGGCAGTTCTTCTCCTTCAGTGTTCTGTATATGTCGTCCCATTCCCTTCTTGCCTGCATGGTTTCTGCTGAGTAGTCAGAACATATTCTTATTGATTCTCCCTTGAAGGAAACCTTTCTTTTCTCCCTGGCTGCTTTTAAAATTTTCTGTTTATCTTTGGTTTTGGTGAGTTTGATGATAATATGTCTTGGTGTTTTTCTTTTTGGATCAATCTTAAATGGGGTTCGATGAGCATCTTGGATAGATATCCTTTCGTCTTTCATGATGTCAGGGAAGTTTTCTGTCAGAAGTTCTTCAACTATTTTCTCTGTGTTTTCTGTCCCCCCTCCCTGTTCTGGGACTCCAATCACCCGCAGGTTATCCTTCTTGATAGAGTCCCACATAATTCTTAGGGTTTCTTCATTTTTTTTAATTCTTTTATCTGATTTTTTTTCAGCTATGTTGGTGTTGATTCCCTGGTCCTCCAGATGTCCCAGTCTGCATTCTAATTGCTCGAGTCTGCTCCTCTGACTTCCTAGTGTGTTGTCTAATTCTGTTATTTTATTGTTAATCTTTTGGATTTCTACATGTTGTCTCTCTATGGATTCTTGCAACTTATTAATTTTTCCAGTATGTTCTTGAATAATCTTTTTGAGTTCTTCAACAGTTTTATCAGTGTGTTCCTTGGCTTTTTCTGCAGATATCCTAATTTCATTTGTGATATCATTAAGCATTCTGTAAATTAGTTTTTTATATTCTGTATCTGATAATTCCAGGATTGTATCTTCATTTGGGAAAGATTTTGATTCTTTTGTTTGGGGAGTTGGAGAAGCTGTCACGGTCTGCTTCTTTAAGTGGTTTGATATGGATTGTTGTCTCCGAGCCATCACTGGGAAACTAGTTTTTCCAGAAAATCCGCTAAAAAAAAACTGCAGTCAGATCCCTATCAGAGTTCTCCCTCTGGCTCAGGCTATTCAGATGTTAATGAAGCCGCCTGCGTGCAGTCCAAATCCCTGTGGGACGGTTCCCCGGCTCGGATGCTACTCTTTCTGCTCCAAGATCAGTCACTGCCTCCCGGGGACTTCTCCTAACGGCTGCGTCCCACGCCGCCCGTGGAACCGGCTAGTCCCCCTCCCGGGGTTAGTTCAGGGGGGTGGAGCAGGTCTCTGTGCTTGTGCCGTACCTGACTGGTATGCTGGCTCCAGGCTCTGGAAACAATCGCTGCTTCCCCGTATTAGTTCGTTCTCCGTCTCTAAATCTGTGTTTGTTGTTCAGGGTTCGTAGATTGTTATGTATGTGATCGATTCACTTGTTTTTCCGTGTCTTTGTTGTAAGAGGGATCCGAGGTAGCGTCTGCCTAGTCCGCCATCTTGGCTCCGCCCTCCGGAAAGTAGATTTTTAAGATCGTCTAAAATATTCAAGGTTTGTGATCAACAAAGAAGCCTAATAATTTTCACTCTTGGTTACATGAAATTGGATCTACCCTAATTGTAGTTGTTGTGTGCCCTGGAGTCCCTTTTCAATTCAGAGCGACCCCATGTGACAGAGTAGAACTGCCCCAGATGGTTTTCCAGCCTGTAATTTTACAAAAAGGAGCCCTGATGGTGCAGTAGTTAAGCGCTCAACTGTTTTCCAAAAGGTTGGTGGTTTGAACCCACGAGACACTCCTTGGGAAAAAGATGTGGCAATCGGCTTCCGTAGATTTACAGCCTTGGAAACCCTATAGGGAAGTTCCGCTCTTTCCTGTAGGGTCGCTATGAATCGGAATTGACTCAATGGCGATGGGTTTGGTTTATATTTTTTAAATTATGCAGAAGCAGATGGCCTGGTCTTTCTCCCTTGGAGCCACTGGGTGGGTTCGAACAGTAGTGGTTAATCCCAAAGACTTTGGAGCCAGATGGCCTGGCTGCCTTTCATTTATTATCTTTGTGCCCTTGGGCAGTTGTTTAACATTTCTGCTCCTTAGTTTTCACTCTGTAAAATGGGAATGAGGATTTACTGAGTCTCCCAACGGAGAGTCGTCCCCACGATATGTAAATTGCTTAACAACAATCCCTGTCACATAGGAACTGCTGTGTAAAAAATCTGCTGAGAAATAGATGTAACTAAAATATGCCATTATAATTAAAATTATTCGCTCAGATTGTTTGCAGCATTAAATATACTAGCAAACAATAGGAAATTTGTTTTACTGTAGGGAACTATGTAGCTCATGCAGTCATTTAAAGCATTCTTGAAATTCTAAGGATATGAAAAATACAATATATTCATAACTGAAAAAACATAAAATACTCTGTATTCTCTGACTCCTGTTATCTAAAAAACAGATAAATACATGTGGATATTTCTCTAGTTTGTTTTCTATACATCATAATGTTAAACTGGTTTTTTCTGGCTAGTGGCATTTTGGGCAACTTTTATTTTCTTCGTTATATTTTTTCTGGATTTTTCACATGTTATCAGGAGACAAAAAAGTATCAATGTGAATTTTTTTAAAGGAAAAAATGTCTATTACTCTGTAATACCTTCTTTGATTTAGGCAGCGATGACCCCTAATGAAAAAAATGCACAATTATAAGCATTTTTTTTTTTTCCAATTTAGATTTCTAGGTGTGAAGCTTGGCAGAAACTTTCCTGGCTCTGGCACCCAAGAGTCCTCACATTACTGAGCCAGTCAGAGCGTATAAAGTACAGGAGGCTGGTGTAGCTCAAGGACCTGGGTATACCAGAGCATTAGTAGTATACGTGGTTGGTCAGTCTCATCTGAGAAACTGGGTGAAGTTTGGGATGAATCCAGGAGGTTCGGAAGTTAATGGAGATTCCCGTGATTCCCCCTGCCTGTGATCAGTTACCTAGCCTGAAGGCTGGATCTGAAAAGTCCGTAGTAAAGCCGAGGCACCGAGACTTTCGTTTTCCAATTCTCAGAGCTCCTAAAACTGAGACGGTTAAAACTGCTCACAGAGGATTTAACTTTGTTTGCCCACCTATTTGAAGAACATTTAAAATTATTGGTAAATGCATTCCCAGACACCTTAAGGTTTTAAAAATGCCTTCATTTCTCTTTGGAATTTTCAAAGTATGCAATTCTAGAGTTGTTGATTTACTGATACTTTGAATTTAGACATACTTAATTTAGCTGAATTGAAATATATCCAAGAAGGTGGGCTTTATGGGATTCTTGGTGCAGTTTATAAGAAGCTTATTAAGGAGCCAAGCAAATGTAGAATAAGATGAGGTATGGAATAGACTAGATATCTGGAGAAAAAGCATACTCTTATCGCTGTTATTCAGTCTTGTGTGTTGACCCCTGTGGCCATCTTCTTTCCCTCTGGGCAGGCTAGAACCTTTTTGATGCCACCAAGGAGTGTAAAATGCAGATGAGGCAGCTGGTGGCTGTCTGGTCCAGGATAGTTTACAACAGCCACCCAGTGAGTGAGCGCGACTGTCCTTCCATCCAGGGTCTCTTCTTGGTGGCAGTGGTTACATTCACAGATTCAGCAACTGCTTGGTTTACTTTTATTGGCTGTGGTCACTCCATTTGGAGGAATAACTCGTCCTGAGCCACAGAGTTTCTAGCTGCTGGTGTCTTAGTCATCTAGTGCTGCTATAACAGAGATACAAGTGGATAGCTTTAACAAAGAGAAATTTAGTTCCTCACAGTCTGGTAGGTTTCAAGTCCAAATTCAGGGTGTTGGCTTCAGGGGAATGCTTTCTCTCTCTGTTGGCTCGGGAGGAAGATCCTTGTCCTCAATCTTCTCCTGGTGGAGGAGCTTCTCAGGCGCAGGGACCCTGGGTCCAAAGGACGTGCTCTGCTCCTGGTGCTGCTTTCTTGGTAGTACAAGGTCCCCAACTCTCTGCTTGCTTCTGTTTGCTTTTATCTCTTGAGAGATATTAGGTGGTGCAGGCCCCACCTGGAGGAAACTCTCTTTACATTGGATCAGGGAGGTGACCTGAGTGAGGGTGGTGTTACAATCCCACCCTAATCCCTTTAACATAAAATTACAATCACAAAACGGAGGAAAACCACTCAATACTGGGAAGCATGGCCTAACCAAGTTGATACACATGTTTTTTGGGGGACGTAGTTCAATCCATGACAGCTGGACTCCCTAGATCTTCTTTCATTTACTATCTGTCCTTCCCCAAAGGACAAATTATTATCTGTCCTTCCTAAACCTCCTAAAACCTACCACAATCCTGGAGAGAAGCTCACGGGACAATGTGTTATTCCACATTGATCACTTACCATTGCGTTCTGTGATGTGGTTTTTATCCATTATAATGGCATCAACATGAGAAGAGAGTCTCGCTGGGGATTCTCTTCTCATGCTGATGAGAGTAATGGGGGGTAATGTTTGTGCAACCTGTTGTTACCCAGGACTTCTTCCACGTGATCATACTCTAACTGTTGGTTTCTTTTTCAATAGGTAAAAATTTAAAAGCACTTCTTATGAACTATTATTGCAAGAGATTTACATAAAAACCAAAAACACCAAACCCATTGCCGTTGAGTTGATTCTGACTCATACTAATTAAATAATTTAATAATCAAAATAACCCTTTCAGGTAAACCAACAACCAAATCCCTTGCCGTTGAGTCAATTCCAACTCATATTATTATCACCATTTTACAGATGAGGAAATTGAGGCACAGAGAGATAATTTGCCCAAGGTCAAAGAGATGGTAAGTGGTGGAGCCAGGATTTGATCTCAGGCAGTCTGACTCAAAAGCCTGAACACTTAGCTACATGCATTTGCTTCTTTCTATCTGTAATCTTCAGTTATTATGAGAGAATTTTCAATTTTTGTAGCCTCCTCCTTACTGCATTCTGTCTTTACGTATCTTACAAAGACATGTTCTTCTATTATCGTAGCATCTTCTATTCCATTAACATAATCTCACAGGTATACTTTTGGAAACCCTGTAACCTATTATATTTTACATATTTTCTGCTTAACCTAGTATATTTCCCTATTCACATTGTTGTATGGGAAATTGTTTTGACATGATGATAGCCTACAAATACTCTATCAGAGGTTACTGAACAGAAAGGCTCACAGACAAAATTAAGATGGTTCAATCACACAGTTAATGAAATCAATTGAAAGCATATAATGAGAAGCCAGGGGAAAAAGATGGAGCAGGTTAATACAATTAGGGTAGGATGCAAGTGAAGTGGAAGATACCTTACAACTTGAATTCTGGGTTATACAGTATTGCTATGTCCTGTCTTTTTCTTTACTGCATCAACCTTCTTACCTGGTGGTGTGGTTACAAAGACCAGAGTGGGGCTTGAGGAAGGGGCCCAACAGACAGACAGATGTCTGGGGACACGTTAACTCTATCAGAGTGATGCATACCTGACCAAGTGCTCACAATTAGTCTGTTGAATAGCTTTGGGTTTTTGTATCTGCATTTTTTTTTTGCGGGGGACGACAAAGCACACGTGCGGCCACAGTGGGACATATTGGATAGCTGATTTAAAGATGACACAGTTGCCATCCCAGAGTGGTGTGATAGTACCTTCAGCCTTGGTCTATCCAACCCTTCCAATCAATAAGCAATTCTTTCGTCTGTTAGAGCATGTATTCCATTTATTCTATCTTTAACATGTCCTACAGTTTCCTATGTTGCTATTCATTATATTCCTGTGTCTCATAAGCTACCCATTGTCTGCGTTAATGTATACTTTGAATTTTACCTCTTTCTCTTAAGCTACCAGCTTATTCTCTATGCTTAAGAATTCTTATGAATTTCATCCATTGTTTGCCTTTCTTGACTTTTACAGAAGAACTGAATAGTCTCAAATAATGAAGCAAGTACACATTATACAAGTGCAATAGATTTTTTCTCTTACCGTCAACTGGAGAGTTAAAAGTCTTCAGACAGAACAGTTTTTAATTGAATACTCAGGTGAGCATTGGACAAACAGTCTTAGTGAATGGGTGATTTGCTTGGTGGAGGTATCAGAAAAGGTTTTGGAAAAGGGGAATTGGAGCTACTGCTTAGGCTCTTTATACTGGTTAGTTTGTTTTGGATTGCTTCATATCCACTCATGAGAGCATTCTGGCACCCTTGCGGAGAGCAATATAACCGTTAAAGAAATTTCTCAACTGGTTTCCATTCCTAAGGAAAACGATTCCTGGAAATCAGGTATCGAGTATGACTAGAGTATGTATAAATTCCATTCCCTTGTAGGGGTCTGGGATTATCAACCAGGGTTTGATTGCCAAAGGAGTTTTGGCATCGTATCTTTGTAAAAAAGGCAAACACGTTAGGGCTGTGACTGCCTCCATACCCGGCTGTTTCTTAAATTTCACGATGAGTGAATGCAAGTAAAAATTTACATGATGGAAAAATCCTTTCAAAACTTGCCCCAGAAAAGCCATCTTGCTGAGAATTCAAAATAGTGTAGGTAAGGGTCCTCTATTGTGCCTCCTCCTAGGAAGCATTATAGAAAAGTACCACCTGGTTGTTGTGGAAAATTAAAAATGTAGGGTTTATTGAATTGTTAGTGGTATATGTGGACTGAGTAGAAGGTTTGGCCATTAGCATAAGGTTTGACCAGTAGCATAAGGTTAAGCCTTTTGAAGATCATGGATTTAAGTTCTCATATTTTCCTTATAGGAACTGAATCATCCCAGATATTAAACAGAAACGAAAGTAATACGTTCAGGAGCTTTCCTTAATAGTTTTTAGAACTGAGGCTTATTGCTCTCTTGATGGCAGTTTCTAGCCTGTTGTTCCACTGAATTGCCAGGAACAGCGATTTTAGGTGTGAAGTTGTTAACCATCTCGAGAGGGCTATCCTTTAGGACAAGGAGGCCACCGGAGACTTGAATGGGAGAACTGATTCCAGGCACTAAAGGCCCCCATGGACAAAATCATTTAGCCAAGCTTCTTCGGCAGACTGGTCCCACTAGCCTGCCTCTTTACTTTGGCACTTCTCATTCCTTGTTTGCTGGGATAGGTGTAAAATAAGACAAATAATGGAAAAAATAAAGTAGATACTGTTTTACTCCCTTTCAGGAGTGGAATGTGTAAGCAATTTTGACTCATAGAATCTATATGCACCGAACAGCAGAGATGATGAGTGGATAATTCTTTGGTATGGGGTTTTGGGTGTTGTTTGCAGTTAGCCTCGGTTTCTTACTCTTGAACTGGATGCATGGGTTACATGCTGGGAGTGTAACCAGGTAAGGACATATTTTGCTGATTGAATCAGTTGTCCACATTAAGACATGGCTTGAGTAAGTAGTTCTCTTACCTAACCACACCTGATTTACTATCTGGATTTTGATGACAGAATACAAATAAATAGTGGAACGTGCTGATAAGTAACACAGCTTATTATAGGCTTAATGTGCAGTATGTTCTCAGTGATACTCCACTCCTGAATGCAGACTGATAGATGTGGTGATATGCCAAACTTATGGAAGATTTGTTACCACGTGACATTCTGCCATAAGTAGGAACATCAGAAAGACAATTTCAGGATGGGATAATTCAAGAAGTGATTTTTAGGGTTTGGAATTAGGTAGGGACCTGGTAGTTTTAAGTAAAGCAGTGGCTGTCTGGGCCACTATTAGGAATGAGATTTCTGAATATTTATTTTAAATTTATGTTTTACTTACTCCAACAAAGTGTTTGAGGTGACATGCAGTTAGAGCCACCAAGAAACCTATCTATTAAGTCAAATATAAAGAACAAGATATAAATGATAAAACAAGGTGTTGGTTTTAATGCAAAAACCTAGGTTAAAGTTAGTCATTGCAATTGTGGAAAGTATTTACTTCCAAGTTGCTTAGAGTCAAGATCCAAATGGAAATGGAATGAATTAAATAAGTCTCATTGTTTAATAGTAGAAAGTATCCTAGTGTGTTAGAAAGAAAAAGCTTATCTGTCTCCAAATTCTAAGAAGAATTTATTACATTGATCTTAACTTTTAAAGGGGTATTAAGCTTCACAAACCAACCTCAACTCCAATTCCATTCTTCTTACCTAAGTTTACTAACCTACTACCTCATCTTTCCTGCTTATTTTAAATGTGTTCTATCATGCTAGATTTGTATAACCTTGAAAGCCACTCAAATCCTACCTAACACAAGGTACAGTGTAAACAAAATAAATATAAGCAACGTGATTGGTAGGGTCTTCAATTGCAGTTTTTATAAAATATACAGAATCATCTAGTGTGGTCATTTGTAATTGATTCTTGATGAACATACACTAGCAAGTATTCATTGTTCTGTTAGGATATTTTAGTCAATGATGGTAGCTATTTAATTTTAGCTCTGTAAGGGCGTCTGCTGCCTTCCTTCCTGGTCTTTGATAATTCCTCTATACTTGCTCTTTGACTTCACAAAGACCATCAATACCTTAGCTCCCCTCTTTTTTCCATGTCTTTCAGTCAGCTTTTGACCTCTATTCCTTTCCAGTATGGTAGGGACCAATTTTTTTTTTTTTTTTTTTTAAATCTGAATGATTCTTTCACCAGCTTCCTTAATCATGCTGTACATCTATTCTTCTGCCTCACTGCCCTCTGCAAAACATGGAATCAGGATTAATACTACAGTTTTCTTCCTATTCTCCTGACCCTACTTGCTGAAACTTGGAGAAAACCTCATAAGTGTGAAGGCCGTTGCCATGAAAATATCATGGGGTTCCAGTTCAGCTGAGCCCCGATGCCATCACATTCCTCCTTATACTTGTTCTCTCATCAGAAATGAGTTCAGAGTTTCACCTCGTTCTTCAGGCTCTCCCTTTAACCTCTCTCTACCCTTTAACTGTCACTATATCAGTAGATAACCCTTCCTTCTGATACATCAAGCGAGTAAGGATCATTAGGATTATCCGCCCCCCTTCCTACTTTCAGCTAAAATATTAGCTACTGTCTTAGTTGGAAACCCTGGTGGCATAGTGATTAAGTGCTACGACTGCTAACCAAGAGGTTGCAGTTCAAATCCGCCAGGCGCTCCTTGGAAACTCTATGGGGCAGTTCTACTCTGTCCTATAGGGTCACTATGAGTCGGAATCGACTTGACGGCAGTGGGTTTTTTGGTTTTGTCTTAGTTACCTACTGCTGTTATAATAGAAATACCACAAGTGGAATGGCTTTAACAAACAGAAATTTATTCTCTCATGGTTTAGGAGGCTGTTCTTGTTAGGTGCCATGGATTTGGTTCTAACTCATAGCAACTCTCATGGATTGAATTATGTCCCCCCAAAATGTGTATATCAACTTGGTTAGGCCATGATTCCCGGTATTCTGTGGTCGTCCTCCATTTTGTGATTGTAATTTTATGTTAGAGAGGATTAGGGTGGGATTCTAACACCATTACCAGGTCACATTCCTGATACAACATAAAGGGAGTTTCCCTGGGGTATGGCCTGCACCACCTTTTATCTCTTAAGAGATAAAAGGGAAGAGAAACAAGCAGAGAGTTGGGGACGTCATACTACCAAGAAAGAAGCATCAGGAACAGAGAGTGTCCTTTGGACCTGGGGTCCCTGTGCCTGAGAAGCTCCTTGACCAGGGCAAGATCGATGATAAGGAATCTTCCTCCAGAGCCAACAGAGAAAGCAGTCGCCTGGAGCTGATACCCTGAATTTGGATTTGTAACCTCCTAGACTGTGAAAGAATAAGTATCTCTTTGTTAAAGACCCCCATTTGTGGTATTTCTGTTATAGCAGCACTAGGTGACTAAGACAGCAACCTTATGTACAACAGAAGGAAACACTGCCTGGTCTGGAGCCATCCTCACGATCGTTGTTATGCTTGAGCCCATCGTTGCAGCCACTGTGTCAATCCATCTCACTGAGGATCTTCCTCTTTTTTGCTGACCTCTGCTTTACCAAGCATGATGTCCCTCTCCAGGGACTGCTCCCTCCTAATAACATGTCCAAAGTGTGTGAGACATAGTCTCACCATCCTCCCTTCTAAGGAGCATACTGGTTATACTTTTTTTTTTTTTTTTTTTGGTTATACTTCTTCCAGGACAGATTTGTTCATCCTTTTGGCAGTCCATGGTATATTCAGTACTCTTCGCCAATGCCACGATTCAAAGGCGTCAATTCTCCGGTCTTCCCTACTCACTGTCCAGCCTTCCTATGAATATGAAGCAACTGAAAACACCATGGCTTGGGTCAGGCGCACCTTAGTCTTCAAGGTGACATCTTTACTTTTCAACATTTAAAGAGGTCCTTCGCAGCAGATTTGCCCAATGCAATGCATCTTTTGATTTCTTGACTGCTGCTTCCATCGGTGTTGATTGTGGATCCAAATAAAATGAAATCCTTGACAACTTCAATCTTTTCTCCATTTATTATGATGTTACTTACCGGTCCAGCTGTGAGAATTTTTGTTTTCTTTGTGTTGAGGTGTAATCCATACTGAAGGCTGTGGTCTTTGATCTTCATCAGTAAGTGCTAGAAGTCCAGATTCAGGGCACCAGTTCCAGGGAAAGGCTTTCTTTCCTTATCAGTGCTGGGGAGGGTCCTTGTCATCAGTCTTCCCCTACTCTAGGAGCTTCTCAATGCAGTAATCCTGGGTCCAAAGGATATACTCCACTCCCAGTGCATCTTTCTTGGTGGCATGAAGTCCCATTCCTCTCTGCTTGCTTCTCTCTTTTATATTGACTCAAGATACAGCCTAATCCTATAGATTGAGCCCTAATCCTGCCTCATTAACATCATGGAGGTTAGGGTTTACAATATGTAGGATAATCACATCAGATCACAAAATGGTGGACAGCCACACAATACTGGGAATCATGGCCTTGCCAACTTGACACACAATTTTTTCGGGGACACAATTCAATCTGTAACAGCTACCTTTGTGCACTCCCTTAACTCATTCATTTTCTTTGGTCAAAGATGGTGAAGTGTGTGGCTCTGTTTCATACCAAATCACCCACCTGTGCATTGACCGATTCTCCTATCTCTTCTGAGCACTTGTTTCATCAACAGCTACCTCTTACTCTGGAATCTCCAATGTCTCCTTTCTGTGAAAGAATCTCAAGTTTGTCTCTTCCATAAAACATGAATAACAACAACAATAACTCTTGACTGAATGTAAGTCTCACTCTATCCAATCTCATTCCAACTTCATGAATCTTCTTCACTGGGTGTCAGTTTTCTTACTCTCTCTTCACTCAGAGTACTGCATGCCGTTGGACTTTAGCCTCAGCCACTCCAGTAAAAGTGCCCTTGCTAAGGAGACTAGTGTCCTCTAAGTGCTACTTCCAATGGATACATGTTATTCCTCTATGTGATTAATTAATTACTGGTGGAAGCTCTCTGTTACTATGCTTTCCTGATTCTCCTTTTATCTTTTTTGACTATCCCATTTTTGTCTTTCTAAAGTTCTCTTCTCTCTTCCAGTGCCCTTCAAATGCTGATGTTCCTAGATATATGTTCTTGGTTCTGGTTATTCTAGACACTCTTCTTGGAAGATTCTACATATTTTTTTGTGATTTCATCTATCCGTTGTGTGTTTGTTGATTGATTGGGAAGCAAAGTGAGGCCACCCAGGTATGTAAGTTTCTGGTGACTTGGGCTGCTTTCAAATTAGAGAATAAAAAAAGCGTGAAGAGGTGACAGCTAGCATGTGTTGGGGTTTTCAAAATAAAGTCCCACAGCGATTACAACAGAATCACTTAAATCATCATACCTAAACATATATACAGGGATATATACTGTCCCTGAATTTCTGAGTTAGTGTGTTTGGCATGGGGTCTGGGAATCTATATTGTCAAAACGTTCCTAAGTTGCTTCTCATACACTTTTACTGAGTGTTTACTGTATGTCAGGTGCTGTGCTAAGCTGGCAAAGCCAATTTATTATAGAAATTTAAAAGCCTTATCTGTATTCTCGAGTGAACGTAAAGAGTATGATTTTTGGCTGCAGGTGGACATGCAGTCATAAGCTTTGAATGTGCTTGTAACTTTGTACTGGACCAAGTATTAACTTCTGTCCCATGATGCACTAACAGTGCGGTGTCCTGGAATATTTAAAGGCAGGGGTTTCTGATTGTCCCAGAGATGTGCTCTCATAGACGGTCATTGACTTTGAACAAAGCTATATCATGATGAGCCCAGAGTGGGCTAGCCTTTAAGTGCATCTTGAAATAACTAAATGGAAGAAGTTATTTCCTGTAACTCAGTTGTCAGCTGAGACTTCCCTCCCTACCTGGCTTCTCCAAGAGTGTGCTGCATGGTTCTGTCCCACATGGGTGCAAAGCTCAGCTTCTTTACCAATTCCTAGATTCCCCACTTGCCTTTGTTAGTTGGCTGGAGATTTGGGGGTTCATGGAGGCATTACATCTGAAACCATGTAGCCTTTCTATATCCCCCAGTTCTCCCTTTTCCCTGATTTCCCCCTTCTTTCTCTTCCCCTAATCCATAGTCCCTCTCTCCCAAGAACCATGCACATTCTCCTCCTGGTGTGCTGCAGAGAGCTTAATAACTGCCGTCTTTAAAATTTGAATGTGCTTGAGATATTTCCCTTCATCCCAAATGAATTATGAAGGCGTTTCCCTCAAAAATGACAATTTTGCTTGTAATAAGGCAATATTGTGGATAGTTTATTCTGGCCATAATTGAGTCAGTTTCTGCAAGATCATTCCTTCCTTATAAAGGAGGGTGCCTTTTTTCAGTTTGGTATGGCAGACAGGGGTCCTGATGGCACACTGCTTAAGAGCTACGGCTGTTAACCAAAAGGTCAGCAGTTCGAATCCACCAGCCACTCCTTGGAAACCCTAGGGGGCAATTCTAGTCTGTCCTATAGGGTTGCTATGAGTTGGAATCGACTTGACGGCAACTTTTTTTTTTTATAGGAGACTTGTTTGCACCCAGGTCAACACCAAAGTATGTGAAATAAGTTACACGGGGTGGAAGGTGCAGAATAGTTCTGTACATAATTTGGGATTGGAGCTTGACTTATTACTGTTGTGAGCTGCTGTTGAGTCAGACCCCAACTCGTGGTAACGCCACACATAACTGAACAAAATGCTGCCCGGTCCTGGACCATCCCCACGATCATTTGCAGATCAGACAGTTGTGATCCATAGGGCTTTCACTGGCTGATTTCTGGAAGTAGATCACCAGGCCTTTCAGCCTAGTATTAGCCTGGAAGCTTCGCTGAAACCTATTCAGTATCATAGCAACATGCAAACCTCTCATGACAGACAGGTAGTGGCTGCGCATGAGGTGCATTGGTCGGGCATCGAACCTGGGTCTGTTGCATGGAATGTGAGAATTCTACCATTGAACCAAACAGGGTCTACTCTGATTCTTGTGGTGATATTACAGTAAAGTCATCTAAAGTCTCTTGCATCTGTATCTTCATTAGTTTGTATGGAATCAAGAATCACTGAGAAACCAAGAATCAAAATTAATTTGGAGCATTTAGTCTAATCTTTAGAAATTGTTCTGTACTATTATTTTAAGGGAACCCTGGTGGCGCAGTTGTTAAGAGCTCAGTTGCTAACCAAATCCACCAGCCGCTCTTTGGAAGCCCTGTGGGGCAGTTCTCCTCTGTCCTATAGGGTCTCTATGAGTCACAATGAACTGGACGGCAATGAGTTTTTTTTTTTTTTTTTTTTTTAAGAGGAACCTTGGTTGCACAGTGCTTAAAGCTCTTGGCTACTAATTGAAAGACTGGTTGTTCAAAACCACCAGTGGTTCCGTGGGAGAAAGATGTGACGGTCTGCTTCCTTAAAGATTTACAGCCTTGGAAAACCTATAGGGTAGTTCTGCTCTGTACTATAGGGGTCATTATGAGTTGAAATCATTTTGAGGACAGTGGGTTTAGTTTTGGTTTATTATCTTAAGTAATAGTAATTGTCATATGTAGAATAGTATGCCTCGAATTGCAATTCTTCTTACAGAATTTGAGATTAAATGATCTAGGTAGTTTGAGAGGAAAAAATAACAACTAAGAGTTTTAAAGAGATTTCCACAAAAAATGAAGAGTTTGGCAAATACAGTAACTTATTCTAGGGTTTTCAAACTCTATTTGGCAGGGAATCTCTCTCTCTCTTTTTGACAAACAGTTCTAAAGGAGATGTAATAGAACTGCTTTTCTTGGTTGAAAGGGCATGTGCCTGTGTGTTGGGGGGTGCTGGGTGCCACCCCCTCTGCCCACCTCACCCTCCCCTTCAGGTAGCCTGGAACCCTAGGCCTTTAAGAAACAGTGGGAATACTATTGGCTACTACTTTGAGTTGACCCACAAGGAACATGCTTGAGGGCTTAATTAGACTTTCTTTGCATGGAGTAGGATTTGCTACTCATAAAGGGCATTATATTGTGCTATAGATGAAATATCATTTCTGGAAAAGTGATTAGTTATTTTCTGATCAGTGTCTGAGCTCTAAAATCTACATGATACTGCAAAAAGACAAGTAACCCAATTAAAAAATGGGCAAAGGATATGAACAGGCACTTCACTAAAGAAGACATTCAAGTAGCTAACAGATACATGAGGAAATGCTCACGATCATTAGCCGTTAGAGAAATGCAAATCAAAACTACAATGAGATTCCATCTCACTCCAACAAGGCTGGTATTTTAATCCAAAAAACACAAAATAGTAAATGTTGGAGAGATTGTGGAGAGAGTGGAACACTTATACAGTGCTGGTGGGAATGTAAAATGGTACAACCACTTTGGAAATCGATTTGGCATTTCCTTAAAAAGCTGGAAATAGAACTACCGTATGATCCAGCAATCCCACTCCTTGGAATAATTCTAGAGAAATAAGAGCCTTTACATGAATAGATATATGCACACCCAGGTTCATTGCAGCACTGTTTACAATAGCAAAAAGATGGAAGTAACCAAGGTGCCCATCAACAGATGAATGGATAAATAAATTATGGTATATTCACACGATGGAATACTATGCATCGATAAAGAACAATGATGAATCCCTGAAACATTTCATAATGTGGAGGAATCTGGAAGGCATTTTTTGAATGAAATTAGTCAGTTGCAAAAGGACAAATGTTGTGTGAGACCACTATTTTAAGAACTCAAGAAATAGTTTAAACAGAGAAGAAAATATTCTTTGATGGTTACAAGAGTGGGGAGGGAGGGAGGGAGAGGGGTTTTCAGTAATTAGTAGATAAGAACTGTTTTAGGTGAAGGGAAAGACAACACACAATACAGGAGAGGTCAGCACAACTGGACTAAACCAAAAGCAAAGCAGTTCCCTGAATAAAGAGAATGCTTTGAAGGCCAGCGCAGCAGGGGCGGGGGTTTGGGGACCATGGTTTCAGGGGACATCTAGGTCAATTGGCATAATAAAATCTATTAAGAAAACATTCGCATCCCACTTTGGAGAGCAGTGTCTGGGGTCTTAAACGCCAGCAAGCAGTCATCTAAGTTGCATCAATTGTTCTCAAGCCACCTGGACCAAAGGAGAATGAAGAACACCAAAGACATAAGGTAATTCTGAGCCCAAGAGACAGAAAGGGCCACATGAACCAGAGACTACATCATCCTGAGACCAGAAGAACTAGATGGTGCCTGGCTACAACCAATGACTGCCCTGACAGGAAATACAACAGAGAACCCCTGAGGGAGCAGGAGAGCAGTGGGATTCAGGCCTCAAGTTCTTGTAAAAAGGCCAGACTTAGTGGTCTGACTGAGACTAGAAGGACCCCAGAGGTCATGGTCCCCAGACCTTCTGTTAGCCCAAGACCGGAACCATTCCCAAAGCCAACTCTTCAGACAGGGATTGGATTGGACTATGGGATAGAAAATGATACTGGTGAGGAGTGAGCTTCTTGGATCAAGTAGACACATGAGACTACGTGGGCCGCTTCTATCTGGAGGGGAGATGAGAAGGCAGAAGCTGGCCGAATGGACATGCAAATAGAGGGTAGAGAGAAGGAGTGTGCTGTGTCATTAGGGGGAGAGCAACTAGGAGTATATGGCAAGGTATATATAAATTTTTGTATGAGAGACTGACTTGATTTGTAAACTTTTGCTTAAAGGACAAAAAAAAAGTGATTAGTTATATATGGTGTAACAGGTGGGGTTATCAGATCCCTAAGGAAGGTTTTAGGGTCCACATAATTTGAGATTTTGCCACGGGGGAACAAACAATTTACCTAAACAATCACTGTGAACTTGCCTTTCTTTAATTCCTTTTTCTTAAAGTAATTCCAGGAGCAACTATATCCCCAAATCTGCATTCATTATTGGCCCTATTGGTTAAGCCTTGGGTTTCTCAGTGAGCTCTGTAGTATTCCATTAAAAACTGCTTATAAAAGGATTTACATTTAATGAATTCCTGTGCAGCTTTCTTTGAGCTCTTTATCCTATTCCATCTAGTCTGGAACTACCTCCTTTAATTATCCCTGATCTCAATTTTCAACCTCTCATGACTCATTCCCTGTAGGTGTTAAAAATATTCAAGCCTTCCCTATTGTACCAAGCTATAAAATAGCCTCCTATGGCCCTGCAGGGGCCCTGGTGATACAGTGGTTAAGTGTTTGGCTGCTAACCAAAAGGTCAGCATTTTCAATCTACCAGCTACTCCTTAGAAACCCTATGGGGCAGTTCTACTCTGTCTTATAGGGTCATTATGAGTCAGAAGTGACTTGATAGCAATGGGTTTCATGTTATGGCCCTCCCTGGAGTGTGGCTTCCACCACCTTTTAACTTACAAGAGATGAAAGGGAAGCAAGCAGAGAGTTGAGGAGCTCATACCACCAAAAAAGAAGCACTGGGAGCAGAGCGTGTCCTTTGGACCCAGGGTTCCTGTGCAGAGAAGCTCCTAGTCCAGGGGAGAATTGAGGAGAAGAAATTTCCTCCAGAGCTGACACAGAGAGAAAGCCTTTCCCTGGAGCTGACGCCCTGAATTTGGACTTCTAGCCTGCTAGGCTGTGAGAAAATAAATTTCTCTTTGTTAAAGCCGTCCACTTGTGGTATTTATGTTACAGCAGCACTAGATAACTAAGACACCATTTCAGCATTTTATACTTGTACCAGTCAGTAATATTAACTATATTCATCATGTTTTGCACCCATCTCCACTATCCATCCCCACATTTTTCTGTCATCCTTAATACAAGCTCAGTGGCTCCATAAGCAATGACTCCCTCTTTCCCCTCCCTCCTACCACTGGTCACCACTAATGAACTTTGGTTTTATACATTTACCTGTTTTGTATACATTTGACAATTTGACAATTTTTATTTGTATAATTCAGTGACATTTATTACATTCATCATATTGTGGAACCTTTACCACTATCCTTTTCCAAAATATTCTATCACCATTAACAGATACTCAGTGTCCCCTAAGCAATGATTCCCCCTTTCCCCTTTCCTCTTCTATCCCTGGTAACCACTAATAAGCTTTGGTCTCTATACATTGCCTATTTCATGTTCGTGGGGTCATACAATATTTATCCTTTTGTGACTGACTTACTTCACCCAGCATAATGTTTTCAAGGTTCATCCATGCTGTAGCATGTATCAGGACTTCATTTCTCTTTATGGCTGAGTAATATTCCATTGTGTGGTTATACCACATTTTGTGTGTCCATCCATCTGTTGATGGACATTTAGGTTATTTCTACCTTTTGGCTATTGTAAGTAATTATGCAGTGAACATTGATGTACAGGCCTCAATTGTTTGGGGTATATACCTAGGATCGTGATTGCTGGAAACTATGATGTTTA
The DNA here is from genome assembly GCF_024166365.1 of Elephas maximus indicus. NCBI lineage: Eukaryota > Metazoa > Chordata > Mammalia > Proboscidea > Elephantidae > Elephas > Elephas maximus. The sequence goes on from NC_064832.1 coordinate 90,658,034, forward strand.
ACTTTTTGAGGAACTGGCAAACTGTTTTCCACAGCAGCTGTACCATTTTGCATCCCTACCAACAATGGATAAAGATTCAGCTACCTTCATTTTTAAAGCCAGTCCCTCATTCCCCTCCCCTCTCCTCCATCACGCATAGCATCTGAGAGCCAATGGCTGTCAGAAGCTTAGATGAGCTTCCACCATGGGAAGTGCTGTTTCTGATTTTCCCAGGCTTTCGTCCACGCACTGCCATCAGCTTCCCATTAAAACTGCCTTGAAATCCAGGAACCACAAGTCTTGGAAGGTCAAATCCAAAGGAGACGTGACGCTTTTGCACTGACTAAAAACAAGTCCATAAGCGCATCTAAATGAAGACTGTATTTTACTTCACTCTCTAAAGAGTCTCTTCTCTTCATTTTTTCTCCTTTAGATTGTTTTTCTTAGTTTATGAGTCCGCTTAATGCTTAGGATATTATTTTCTTTTTAAGTCTTCCTAGTTTAACTTAAAAAAAAAAAAAAAAGCAAGCTTGCTATTTACTTTTGTTATTTTATTTCTTTATCATATTAATTTTTTAAAAATCATATTCTCTATGTTTGTTTTATCAGTTATAACCTTTTAATGTCTCAGCTTATGGTTTTATGTATTTTTAATGTTTGAATTTCTTCTTTTAATTCTCTGTATAGCAGTTTTTCACTTGTATTTTTTTTCCTCTCCTTTTTTGGTATCTGGATTTACCTTCACTTAGCTTCCTTTATTTATCTATTTGTAATATTTTTTCCTTTTCCCTGGTTCCTATTTTTTTTAACCTATTTGTATTTTAGTGCTGTAATGATTTTACCCTTTTAATTTCTGAGCTTTTGGTTGTATCTATGTTATAGGTATGGCACCACCACCATGTTATAGGTTTTAATTTTACTGCTTTGCATTATAATCTTTGAAACTTCTTTATGTTATTTATTTCTTGTTTTTCTGTTATGTTTTATTTCCTTTGTTTCTTTTACTTAAAAAAAACGACAGTCATGCAAGCATCTTGCTGGACTTTTTAAGGAAATTCTTCCCAGCAGTCATAACTATTAGGAGTTTTTCTCCTGGTTGCCCTTAGCACATCTTCCTTTGGGTTTGCATGACAGCTCTCCATTTCCCTTCAGTGTTGATTCTCCCAGGAAGGAAAAAAAAAATCATCAGTACCCCCAGAGTTGAATAATATACATTTACCTGAGAGGGGTAATGATGCTCTTTATTGGAGGAGTGCACGTTCATATTAGAAAGTTTTTCTTTTCTTGCTTCTTCTATTAGCTAACTTTTTCTTGTTGTTGTTGTGTGCCATCCAGTCAATTCCAACTCATAGCGACCTTATAGGACAGAGTAGAACTGCCCCCATGAAGTTTCCTAGGCTTTATTCTTTACGGGAACAGATGGCCAAGATTTGGTCCTTTTTGTAACATTTCTTTTCTCCCAGTGGAAATGCTAGTGGATTCAAACCCGTGACCTTTCAGTAGCAACCGAGAGCTTAACCGTTGTGCCACTAGTGCTCCTTAGTTGTTCATTGGGAGCCGGATAATCTTGCATTCAGTCTCTCTGAAACAGGTGTCGGTATCAGCAAGCTGTATGAGGACGTGCCACGTGCTTCAGAGAAGAGGTAGGCAGGGGATTCAGGAAGGGAAACAAAAACAAAAAACAAACCTGTTGCCATAGAGTCAATTTGGACTCATAGCAACCCTCTAGGATAGAGTAAGACTGCCCCATAGGGTTTCTAAGGAGCAGCTAGTGGATTCAAACTGCTGACCTTTTGGTTAACAGCTGTAGCTCTTAACCACTGAACCACCAGGGCTCTGGTAAGGCCACTTCCAAAAGACTATTCTAGAAGGAGGCTTTGTAGTGATACCACAGTCTTGCTGAAATCTGTTCTCCCTCAGCCAACTTTTTACTCTTAGTTGCTATAGCACCCCTCAACAAGTTTATGGGAAAATCCTGTGTGCATAAATCTTGTTCCTTCATTCTCACATTAGAAGAAACATGGGAAACATGGGCTGGGATTAGCACTAACAGGATTTCTTTCTCTCTTTTTTTTTTTTAAACATCAAATAGAAGTATGGATGAATGAATATAGAACTCAACTGCTTGTTGTTCTGGCTAGGACGCATTTGAAATTATGAGTCCAGTTTGAACTGTAAAAATAGAATGGTGAAGTAACTGAAAAATTGGGTTATATGAGGGGCAGTTGAGGGAATAGTTTAATCTAACTATAAAAGGAACTTAAAGAAAATTTACTTGCCATTGGCAGATGTCCCCAGAGCAGTCATGGAAGAGGAGGTTGCTAACTAGGGCATAACTAGAAGCAGTGGGTGGGATTTGCAGGGAGCCAGGTTTGGCTGCATATATGAAAGAAAATTCAGATATGAAAACTGTTCAACTGCAGAACGTTTTGATACAAAGTGGATCACCATAGGCTAAGAGGGCCATTGTTAGACAAAGGTTAGATGGTTCTGTGATCGTTGGCCTTTTTCTCATTTTTACCTCTTGTCTTGAGTTTAAAATGATCTTATTAGCCTAGTTCAAAATAGTGTATTTGAATTTGAAGTAGGTTTCCTTATCCGATTTTATTGTTTTCAATAGTAAAAAGGGAATCCTTTTTCCTCAGCATCACTATTGGTTATATGGCATCTGGGTGGTGGTCATTGTTGTCCTGGTATCCAGTAGGATTCATTGAATGTAAACTAGAGTTTTTCTAGGGAAAAGGTGTGCGCATTGGTTTGTGCTAATTCTTAGCTCTCCACAAATGTATTCTATCCCAATTCTCTTTAATGAAGTATAAGTAATGTATGATAAAAATGTAGGATCTTAAATGTTTAGTGCAATGAGTTTTGATAGGTGTATACACCTGTGTAAGCTACTCCCTGTGAGTACTTTCATGTCCCTTTTTAATCTATACCACCTCCCTACCCTCCGCCCCCACCCTCCCCTTTCAGGTCAACCACCTTCTGAGTTCTGTAACCACTGATTAGTTTTGCTTGTTCTTCGCCTTCGTATACATGGAAGCATACAGCACATATTTATATGTCTCTGGCTTTATCACCCAGTATACTGTTTTTGAGGCTCTTCCATCTTATCCTGGGTATCAGCAGTTTGGTCCTTTTTATCACGTTTCTTGGCATGAATACATAGTTTATCCATTCTCCGCTCCAGAGATTTTGTTTCTTGAAACCTAGAGGAACAAGGCCGAATATTTTCAAAGGACTAAATTCTGTAGGTAAGCTCCCTCCTGACCTCATCACTGAGTCTGTCTTACTTTTACTTCAACTTGCTTATTTTTAGTAAAAGAAACAAGTAAGAAGATAACTGTCATGTAATGTAAAATGCACACAGTGTTGAGCTCACGCAAACTCTTCAGTGAATGTGGGCTCTAATTATAGCAGTTAGGTAGTTTATCTAATTTGGCCAAATGTTTTTAGTCCTAAACATGAGTGGATCAATAGGATGCAGTAGAATACTCTGGAAGTCTTTGAAAGTTTAGCAAGCATTTCAGTAAAATGAGTTTCAGAAAAAGTTAAAGCAATTTATACGATCTCTTGTGAATTGCACGATAATTGAAATGTCTCATTATTAAATCTTGTGAATAAGCTTTAGTGCACAAAGCTAGATTCTCTTTGAAATAAAATGGTGAATTATACTTGTTATCACTTTATATATAATAGCTAAACATTGTAAGCAACCTAGACATGCAATAATAAGAGAATTTAAAGATTTTTTTAAAATCAGCTTTATTGAGGTATGGTTGACATACAATAACTGAATATGTGAAGTGTACAAAATTTTGACATATGTTTATACATGAAACCATAATCAGTATCAAGGTAATGAACATATCCCTCATTTCCAAGTTTCCTTGTGTCCTTTGTAATCCTTTTCTCCTACCCATCTACCCACCAACTTCCAGCAATGGATTAAGCCCATTGCTGTCAAGTCGATTCCGACCCCCAGCAACCCTGTGGGACAGAGTAGAACTTCCCCATAGGGTTTCCAAGGAGTGGCTGGTGGGTTCAAACTGATGACCTTTTGATTAGCAGCTGAGCTCTTAACCACTATGCCAGTAAGGCTCCCGCTGTAGATTAGTTTGTGTTTTCTAGAGTTTTGAAAGGGGATGTTAAAATAAGTTGTGGTGTATTTATATTGTTAAAATTAAAATAATGCTATTATGAAGAATATTTACTTACATGGGAAGTAGTCATGATAAAAACAGGATTATAAATACAGAATGATCTTAAATTCACACTCAAAAATACTTTTGGCATATATAGAAAAAGATGAAGAAAATATATTTAAATGATACGGCTATTTCTGGGTATGTAGGATTCTGATGATTTTTATTTTCTTTATGCTATTCTTTATTTTCTGAAGTTAGTATAATCAGGATACATTATTTTTACAATCAGAAAATACATGTAAAGAAAAGTGTGAAATAGATGATCTCAATACACAGCAAAGTGTGTCTATAATGCATGTCTGCTTGGTGGAGGATTTTTACCTGGGAATTTTTTACCGTAAATAGTTAAGGATGTGTTCTCTCTGCTAAAAGAAAAATTGTGATAAAAAAAACATTTTTTTTTTCCTGGAAGTGTTTGACTGCTGTGGCTATTAATACAGTTTCTCTGAGTAATCATGTTAATAACTATGGTATGTAAAATAATTCCTGCGGTATCTGACTGCTTATCCTTCTGGAACTGAACTGAAAGCATTAAGTGAGATCTCTTGGTAATGAAGGTCACAAATCAAAAGAAAGAACACATGAAAAAGGGATTAGAACAAAAAGAGCTAAAGCCGTAACTCTACGTCCCTGCTATAATGAATCTTATAATTTGACAAATGTAAGCGGGTAAAAAATGGCACCTAATGAATTAAGCATGAGTTGCTCTTCCCTATTATCACTTGGGAAGAAGAACTTTTTTCTCCCTGAAATACTGAAGAATTCAGCAAAAAATGGTGTATAAATTAAAAGAATTTGTTAAATGTAAGGATATTTCAATTTTTTAAATAAATAATGTTCGTAGTAAAAAGCAACTTTTCTTCCTGAGTTTTGCATAGGACTTATAGCATGTGCCATGTAAACACTGATTACAAAGTTTATCTATTTTTAATTCTTAATTCAATAAAATAGTAATTGCCTATCATGTGTTAATAGGCCTCTGCTTAGTGTTAGAGAAAATGCAAAAATGAGCAAGTTGCAGTCTCTGCTCTCAAGTCACACACAGTTTAGTTCATCATTTGGGTGTGTACTTGGGCCTTAAACCAAGTGTCTTTTTTGAGCCTGAAGAAACCAATATTTTCATCTATTAATATACCAAAAACAAAAACAAAACCCATTGCCATCGAGTTGGTTACAACTCACAGTGACCCTATAGGACAGAGTAGAATTGCCCCATAGAGCTTCCAAGGAGCAGCTGGTGAATTTGAACTGCTGACCATTTGGTTAGCAGCTTGTCATGGATTGAATTATGTCCCCACAAAAATGTATCAGCTTGGTTAAGCCATGTATGGTTGTCTTCCATTTTGTGATTTTCCTATGTGTTATAAATCATAATCTTTGTGGTTAAAAGGATTAGGTTGGGATTGTAACATCCCCTTACCCAGGTCACCTCCCTGATCCAAGGTAAAGGGAGTTTCCCTGTACCACCTTTTATCTCTCAAGAGATAAAAGGAAAGGGAAGCTAGCAGAGAGTTGGGGACCTCATACCACCAAGAGAGCAGCACCAGGAACAGAGCACGTCCTTTAGACAGGGGGTCCCGGCACCTGAGAAGCTCCTCGACCAGGGGAAGTTTGAGGACAAGGAATCTTCCTCCAGAGCTGACACAGAGAGAAAGCCTTCCCCTGGAGCCGACGCCCTGAATTTGGACTTGTAACCTACTTGACTGTGAGAAAATAAATTTCTCTTTGTTAAAGCCATCCGCTTGTGGTATTTCTGTTATGGCAGCGCTAGATGACTAGGACACAGCTGTAGCACTTAACCACTGTGCCACCAGGGCTCCATTAGGAGTAGTGGTTAAGAGCTATGACAGTTAACCAAAAGGTCAGCAGTTTGAATCCACCAGACGTTCCTTGAAGACCCTATGGAGGCAGTTCTACTCCATCCTATAGGGTTGCTATGAGTCTGAATCGACTCAACAGCAACGGGTTTTTTATTAACATACCATGAGGAAGTGAAAATGACAGCATAGATAAATATAGCTGTCAATTTCCATTAAAATTTGTCTTTGTGTCAATTTAAAATAAAGTTTGTGTTGTAATGTTAGCCCAAGAGACAAAAGGGCCACATAAACCAGAGACTCCATCAGCCCGAGTCCAGAAGAACTAGATGGTGCCCAGCTACCACCAATGACCCCCTGATAGGGAACACAACAGAGAGTCCTGGATGGAGTGGGAGAAATTGTGGAGCCGAACCCAAATTCATGTAAAAAGACTGGACTTAATGGTCTGAGTGTGACTGGAGGAACCTCCAAAGCCATGACCCCCTGACGCTCTTGTTAACCCAGAACTAAAACCGTTCCAAAGCCCACTCTTCAGACAAAGATTAAACTGGACTATAAAACATAAAATAATACTCGTGGAGAGTGTGCTTCTTAGTTCGAGAAGACACACAAAACCAAAGGGGTGGCTCCTGTCCAGAGGCATGATGAGAAGGCAGGAAGGGACAGGAACTGGTTGAATGGAAAGGGGGTGTGTGTTGTCACATCATAGGGATTGTAACTAATGTCACAAAACATTACGTTTATAAATTTTTGTATGAAAAATTAACTTGAGCTGTAAACGTTCACCTAAAACATAATTAGAAAAAAAAAAAGTTCATGTTATAAAAACTATATGAATATAATTATGTATTTTTTTCTCACTTATTTTTAGTAATATTGTCATTTTCCATGTTTGGACAGGTCATTATCCTGGAAAACTTTTTTTCCAAAGAAGTAATAATTTATTGTCTTGCATATAAATTCCAGTATTAATGTAGGTGAAATGACAAGAATTTGGGACCAGGTCCATGACTCCCAAGGCAGGCTGGCATTTTAGTCCTCAGCCACAGTGTAAGTTGATGATGCTACCTTCAATATAATATTAATGGAATGTTCACAAGGACATGGATGATACTTTGCAAAAGGGAAGAGTATATGTTATACTTTGTTTTGTTGTTGTGGTTAGGTACTGTGGAGTCTATTTCTACTCATAGTGAACCCATGTGATGCAGTAGAGCTGCCCCATAGGGGTTTTTAGGCTTTAATATTTACCACAACAGGTAGCCAGGTCTTTGTCCTGTGGAGCCACTGGCTGAGTTCAAACGGCAGCCCAGTGCTTCATCATTGTGCTACCAGGACCCTTTATTCTTTCTTTTACCTGTGGCCAAAAGCTGTGTGAACTGTGGCTACAAAAAATTCTGGTACACACGGCCACAACTTCCTTAATGGTCCTGTGAACACAGTATTAGAGTGCACGCTTATAAATATCGTAAGCACATATGTCAGAAACAATGGCATATCATGAAAGCACAATTAACGCAGTTAAATCTTTTATCGTTCCTTTGTGCTAATAGTCTGTTTTTCTTCACAAATTGTCCAGCTTAATAAAGTGAACTCATTTCTTCGTGGATGCATTAGAAAAATCAAGAAACAGTAATGTGATATCAGTAATGTTAAAAAAAAAAAGATATTTCAAAGTGGAAGTTCTGATGCTTTCCCAGAGCTTAATTGTATTTAAAAATAAATGAAATTCTGGTGACTTACATCTCCCACCTCCCCCAAACCTTTCTCTAATATACATGCTATTTCATATAAAACTCCTTAAGCAGAGCTTGACATCTTTTAAAATCATTCACTATCATAACATAATGTAGCCTGCAAATGTTTTTCACTTCATTTGAAATGTCTCTGTGGTTGAACAAAGATCCTATTGATAGCAGTGATTGAATGCCTCAGTATCATTGCATAATGAAGCTAATATCACTGTGAAATAAGATAATGAGCTCTCAAATTTTACTGAGCTACCAAAAACTTGTTACAGATCAAAACAAAAACTTAGAGTAAAAATAAAATCCACTGCCACTGACTGGATTTTGACTCATAGTGACCCCATAGGACAGAGTAGAACTGCCCCCATAGAGTTTCGAAGGAGCACCTGGCGGAATTGAACTGCTGACCTCTTGGTTAGCAGCCATAGCACTTAACCACTTTGCCACCAGGGTTTCCAGAGTAAAAATAATGATGGATAAATGTTCCTTCACTACCTAATATTTAGGCAAATGATTTTTTATATATATATATCTCACACATAGTAGTTTCAAGAGTAAGCTTGCATAGTTGTAAGTGGTTTAATGCAAATGATCAGACTTAAATCTCTAAGCTGTTTAAGGTGAAGAGATGTCTAAAAATAATATTTAGTATAATTTAAGTACTTGAGATCAGTTTTTATTTGTAAAATGATTACAATTTACTGAAAAAAAAGATGAAGACTGTTCCATAACACACTTAAACAAAACTTTCATTAACTTAAAGAATCCTAACTTAATTGAAAATGAAGGCATGATATAGTGAAAAGGTTTGAAATCAGACACAGTAGAGCTCAAATCCCAGTTCTGCCATTGCTAACCATATGACTTTGGCAAGAGAGTTTAATTTATTAGCTTCTATTTCTTCATCAGTTCAAGGAGTATAAAATATCTATCTTGCAGAGTTGTTAGGAGAATTATATGTTAAAAATGTGATACATAGTCATCGAGTCAGTTCCAAAGTTGTCAAGGATTTAATTTTACTTGGATCCACCATCAATGCCTACGGAAGCAGCAGTCAAGAAATCAAAAGATGTATTGCATTGCACAATTCTGCTTCAAAAGACCTCTTTAAAGTGTTCAGAAGCAAAGATGTCAACTTGAGGATGAAGGTGCGCCTGACCCAAGCTATGGTATTTTCAATCGTTTCATATACACGCGAAAGTTGGACAGTGAATAAGGAAGACCGAAGAAGAGTTGATGCCTTTATATTATGGTGTTGGCAAAGAATATTGAACACACCATGGACTGCCAGAAGAATGAACAAATCTGTCTTGGAAGAAGTACAGCCAGAATGCTGCTCAGAAGTGAGGATGGTGAGACTTTGTCTCATGTACTTTGGACATATTATGAGGAGAGACCAATCTTTGGAGAAGGACATCATGCTTGCTAAAGTTAGAGGGTCAGCGAAAAAGAAGAAGACCCTCAATGAGATGGATTGACACAGTGGCTGTAACAATGGGCTCAAACACAGCAACGATTGTGAGGATGGTGCAGGACTTGGCAGTATTTCGTTCTGTTGTGCATAGGGTTGCTGTGAGTCAGAACGGACTCCAAGGCACCTAACAACAACAACATGATTTATTTAAAGTTATTTTAAAAGATACAAAGAATACAAGGCTTACTGTCTTTTATAAAGAAACACTTATATCAGCCAATGTTAAATTGCTAAATGGAGTTGAACCATGAATCAAATGGAGGTGATAACTGACTGGGAGAAGAAAGCTACAAAGGAAGGCTGTTGTACCATCTCTCATCAACAACACCAGAAAGTTCATTGCATTTTCCAGACAAACCATTGAGATGTAGAGAGACTAAGGAAAGCTAACAAAGTGACTATGGTTGAAGGAACTTTCAAAAGCCCAACTTCCATGTTCTCCAGTTTCTGTACTTACTATCATATTTTAACTGAATAAAGGGGCTAGCATGTTTTGTCATTCTTGATAGTGATCAAATAATAGAGGATTAATTTAATTAACGAGGAAGACTCATTAACAACCTGCGTTATGCAGATGACACAACCTTGCTTGCTGAAAGTGAAGAGGACTTGACACACTTACTAATGAAGATCAAAGACCACAGCCTTCGGTATGGATTACACCTCAACATAAAGAAAATAAAAATCCTCACAACTGGACCAATAAGCAACATCATGATAAACGGAGAAAAGATTGAGGTTGTCAAGGATTTCATTTTACTTGGATCCACAATCAACAGCCATGGAAGCAGCAGTCAAGAAATCAAAGGATGCATTGCATTGGGAAAATCTGCTGCCAACGACCTCTTCAAAGTGTTGAAGAACAAAGATGTCACCTTGAAGATTAAGGTGCACCTGACCCAAGCCGTGGTATTTTCGATCACATCATATGCATGTGGAAGCTGGACAATGAATAAGGAAGACCGAAGAAGAGTTGATGCCTTTGAATTGTGGTGTTGGCAAAGAATATTGAATATACCATGGACTGCCAAAAGAACAAACAAATCTGTCTTGGAAGAAGTGCGGCCAGAATGCTCCTTAGAGGCAAGGATGGCGAGACTGCATATTACATACTTTGGACATGTTGTCAGGAGGGATCAGTCCCTGGAGAAGGATATCATGCTTGGCAGAGTACAGGGTCAGCGGAAAAGAGGAAGACCCTTAACAAGGTGGCTTGACACAGTGGCTGCAACAATGAGTTCAAGCATAACAACGATTGTAAGGATGGCACAGGACCGGGAATTGTTTCGTTCTGTTGTGCATAGGGTCGCTATGAGTCGGAACCGACTTGATGACACCTAACAACAACAATTACTGTAGGGAGTGTTATTCAGAAGAAATCCACTTAAGTTACTAAGTTAAGGCTGTGTATTTTTCAGGTTACTCGAAATCAATTATCAACAGCTAGATGGTACAAATGGTTAACACACTCAGCCGATAACTACAAGATTGAAGGTTCAACTCCACCCAGAGGCACCTTGGAAGAAAGTCCTGGTCATCTACTTCTGAAAAGTCAGCCATTGAAAAGCTTGTGGTGCACGGTTATACTCTCACACATACGGGGCCACTGAGAGTCAGAAGTGAGTCCGTGGCAACTGGTACGGGTACTAGTAACCGATCCTTTAACTAGTTCATTAACTATACCTTAACAGATGTTGCTAGGTTTCACCTGTCTTGATAAGATCACAATGAACTTGAAGATGCACTAACCATCATCCTAAGTGCATACTGGGCAAAACTATACATCTGAGAGAATTAATGGAGTAAAAGCTGTAGCATATACCTAAAACATTGTCAGGTAGCAGTGCTTCTGAGTAGGGTCTAGGGATGTGTGAGAGGGACCGCGGTAGAGGCAGAGAGGAAGGGACGAGAGATTGTGCTTGCCCTTAGCTGCTTCTGATTTTGACCTGCATACTAAAGCTATTTCTGTAATAAACACTTGAATTAAGAAAATGCATGTAAAGATTGGTAGTCTTTGTGTCAACTTCAAAGAAGTGAAAACAGCAATCTAAAGAAAATTAATTTCAGGGAAGTCAACTTCGGTAAGCTCAAATGAATGATAAGAAAAAGACTTGTAGGTGGAAATCCTGTGAAAACTAGATTATTTCTTAAAGCAACAACACTTGTAAGGGTGCCAGAGAACAAGGAGAACATGATGAAATCCAGTTAGCTACAGTGAGCTGCAGATTTGCAGTGGCTAAAAGAGTAAAGATTAGAAGCATTAAACAGAAATAATGGATATAAATGATGACACATAAGCGGAAGACCAGAAGATGTATTTTGACATAGAAACTGTAATATACCCTAAATGGCAAAATATTGTCTAGGTGTGTATGAGATGAAAGGAAGGCTGAGAAAACATATCTTCTTTGTTAGATGCAAAGTAAAAGGGGATAATGTGATTTGTGCCAAAACAAAAATTTCTTTAAGAAATGTTTAGCCTTTATGATAAAATATACTCTGTAATTTGGAAAACAGAAGAGGAAACACTGTAGTAGAAGGACAGGGAAACAAATTAGACTTGGCAAGGAATTGCTCAAAGATCACTTAAATAAACAGGTCCTGATGACTTTCAAATTAGAATGCCAATTATTGATTATTCTGGCTCTAAAGTGCTAAAAATAACACCTTTTTGTTACAGTAGAAAACTGTTCTTACTGCTTTTTAGATCACTGTGAAGTGTTAATGCTTGTTTTGTTATGGTTTATGTCAAATGACAAAAAAACAGGGCTTCAAACTGGTTTGGAAGGGTTCAATAATCATCAATGTATGTAAAATGAGAGTCAGAAGAAAATCCATTGGTCCAATACTCAGGGTATGGTTGGTGGCTATAATTTGTACTTATGATATAGTTGAATTGGAAAAACATTTAAGACATAATAAAATTTATCTTCTATTGTCTTACATACTTAAAAGGAATATTCATAGTCTGCAAATAAGGCCTCGGGCTAAAATGTTGATGTACGTTGATCCTGCTCACTCCCAGCAATGCGATTGATAAGAACATTGCTTTTAAGATCCTGGTGAAGAACCAGATGGTATCTGGTGGAAAACCAGCACCGTGAATTTAAAGAGCTTGCAAGGGCTGCCATTTAGGAGCTTGACCAAGTCCAAGTATTGATCGTAGATGTGTTATCTCCAATCTCTGATCAAAAGGAGGGAATGATTTGAAAAATAATATTGAAATCATTATTCCCTGCTCTTGAGCATAGAGAATGTGACCCAGCTGGAGCTGGGCTCACAAGTACTCAAATGGACACATTAACTGGGCCCTGAGGTATAAAGACAGTAGTTAGGATAATCTTGGAAAATATCTTTTATGGAACCTTTCACATAAGCCAATCAAACAGAACACAAAAGACTTTCCACTCTTATCTTTTTCTATTAACATTTAGTGAATAGAAAATTTGCTGGACCAGTGAAGACCCTCCTGACTGTGGTTACTGAAACCTATACCAATGATTGTTAAGAAAGGCAATAGCAAAATGTAGGATCACAATTTCTAGCCAATCTGTGAAAAGGTGAAGCTTTCAATGATTTTGCCCATTTGTAATGTTAATATATATTGATGATTCTGTAACATTCCTTGGGCTCTGACAGACATGGCTGTGGCAGCATGCTTGTCTGTTTTCTCATTCTTGCCTATTCTGTAATATTCTTTGAACCTGGACAGACATGGCTCTAGCAGCATGCTTGACCATTTTCCACTTTTGTCTGTTCTGTAATATTTCCTTGGACTCAGGCAAACGTGACTCTGGCAGCATGGTTGTCTGATTCTCACTTTTGCCTTTTTGAATATATGCTGATTAAAACTTTCTTTTTGCTTAAAAAAAAAAAAAAAAGCCTGTGTAAACAAGGGCAGCGCACACATTGCATAGCAACCAAATCTTTCACGTTTGGATTTTGACCTGAGTAGGAAATGGTGGTGCCCCTCTCAAAGATGGCGGCAGCCCCTTCCGCTTTGAATTTGTATCGCTCCCTCAATAATCCAGTCGCTCCCAGGGATCCAAAGTTTCAGGAGCTTGATAGTTAATTTTTTTATTATGAAGGTAGTTCATGACCATTTTTAAAATGCATTTAGTTTAGTAGCTTTTCCCTTTCTCTTTATGTCCACAATAATGTGACTTCCCATTTTCCTGAATCAGGACACTACAGGGAAAAAAGCTCACATCATTTTAAAGTGACTTGCATTCAAAATAAGAATTATAGGTCTGCCTGAAATGCGAAAAGTCAGTCTGTGTGTCCCAAAGCTGCCAATAATCCAGGGCATCAGGGAAGGTGGTTTGGGAGCAGAGTCGACCAAAAGATGAACACTTGTCAGCATTATTGTCTTATTTTTTTTACAAAATAGCATTTAAGGTTTTTTTTTCTACTTACAGGACAGTCACTTATAATCCCTCCATCAAGGGTTAACCGCTGTTATCATTGGATGTATATCCATCCTGACTTTGGGTGTGTGTAATTTTTAAAATGGAATTTGCGTTGTTCATACTGTTTTATGTACAGCTTTTCTTCCTTTAGGGGACTGGCTAGTATTGTATCACATAGATGCCCATGCTTTCATCAGTTTCCTGTTGATAGGCATGTTGTCATTTGGTGTCTGTGAGTTGGTCATCTACTTAGAAATGTCTTGAACCCCTTAACCTACATACCAAAAGGAAATGTGATGGATTTGCTATCCACATGTCCTCACCCAAGTTCCTCTTAAGAACACTGGCTGTGTATACAAGGTTTGGTACTTTTAGATCTTTTACTTAGATTTTTTTTAATCGTAAATTTTCTTCACATTGAAAAGAGAGCACAGACTCATAGTGCCTGTGAGGGTCCTTAGTGGGCATCTAGCCCAGGACATCACAGGATCAGAAAGGTGGGGTGCCCTGCTCAGAGGCATCGGGCAAGTTGAGGTACAAACTCTGGAGCAGGAACCCAGTCTTGTTTCCAGTGCCCTGGCTGATTGGGTACTGTTTTTATGACATATGAGCTGTTTGTAAAATTGTTGGGGGCCTTCATGAGAAATCTATTTCTGTTTAGCTAACTTAAGGAAGGGAGACTTCAATACATTCAAATGAAATCCCACCAGTAGCAGTTTTACTCATTTATTTATCCTCAGGTAACATGTCTTATGCTCTATGGGACTTAGTCAGACTTCCTCAGACATCTTAAGAGAATATATGTATATTAAATTACATAAAAATACATACATAGGCATTATTCAGCTATTGCTGAATAACATGGAAGTTTCCTGGGTTCTTCAGATCACTGTAGTTTTAAGATGTAAATTTGTCCATTATTTTTTGTCATGGACATAATAAAGCTGAATTTATAGGGGAGGACTAGATCTCATATATTATATTTTCTTTAATTGCTCTAAATAGAATGGTCATCTCTTGGTGGAGGGATGATAGGTGACTATTTTGTAATTAGAAAAAAAAATACTCTAAATATTATTTTAAAAAGTCACCATATTCAGAATTTATTTAATCATCTGGGTACCTCCAAAACAGTCTACTCTTGAATACTTTCTTTTTAGTCTCTCAGTCATCAATATTTTAAAGTCACTTTGGCTCTTCCTTTTCCCCTATATCCAGTTAATCCCACATCACTGAGATTTTATGGAATGAAATGTTTCTCAATTCTCCTTTTTGTTGTTATTGCCACTCCCTGACTCAGACTCTTGCTGTTTCTGAGATACTAGAATATATTTCTAATTGTCCCCATTCTTTCCTTTTTCCACTTTCCTCGATAGCAGTCCATTCCACGTACTACTGTATGATTGATTCCCTCCCTATGCAATCTATTGCACTTCTAGAGTGCATCTCTGATTTTATTGCTTCCTTGCTCAAAACCCTCCTCAGAGAAGCGTCCCAAATGGCTTCTCTAAATTCTCCAAAGCTCACCTCTTTGGCAGTCAAGGCCATCCATGATTTGGCTCCCAACTCCCTTTCGAGTCTTTGTTCTCATACTTCTCATACATGTACTCTGTGCTGTAGTCTAGCCTGACTGCTTACTATTCTCTAAAAATGCTCTGCACTTTTCTATGTCCTTAGTTTAACTCACACTGGTTGCTTTCATCGAAATGCCCTCCCTCTTTCTCTTTATTGCCTGTTAAAAATATCAGCCATCTTTCAGTGGCACCACAAATGCCATATCTTCTAGAAGCTTTCTTGATTTCCTGATTCAGCATCCTCTCACCTTTTAGGAGCTCTGGTGGTACAATGGTTAAGCAAGCGCTAGGCTGCTAACCGAAAGGCTTGCAGGTCAAACCCATCCAGTGACTCCATGGGAGAAAGACTTGGTGATCTGCTTCCATAAAGATTACAGCCTAGCAAATCCCATGGGGCAGTTATACGCTGTCACATGGGGTTGCTATGAGTCGAAAACCGACATGAGGGCACACAATAACAAGATAAATACTTAAGGTATTTGTCTTGCACTGCCTTGAATTTGGTGATTTGTACACGTGTCTCTTCCCAGCAGGAGCATGTGCGCATACACACATACAAACACACACCCTGAAACTGTAAAGCCCTTGAAGGCAGTCTCTGTTTTGCCCACCTTTACATTTCCTGCAGTGTCTTAGGGTGCTGGCTTCAATATGTCAGTTCTTGCTACAGGTGCTGAGTTGTTACTGATTGAATCACGCCAGAGGAGGGCCTAGAGTTCAGAAGCAGGAGCTTAGTCAACAGTAAGCAGAGAGTAGGTAACCATACGTGGAGAGTAACACAACTGAATCCATTGGATGCTGGAGATGTTCTGGGAGAGGCACAAGAGAGCTGCTGCAGGGGATGACACCTTGATTTTCACCTGGGGCGCCTCCCTACCAGCTGGGCTGGTGTTGTTTTACCCAACATTTTCCCCTACTGTGGGAGGTGGATTGTACTTCCTCCAGAAATGGTCAGATGATATGACAGCTGAGTCAGCTTCCAGGACACAGAGTTTATCTGGAACAGCCTAACGCTCTGTATATATGTCAAAAGCAAGCAAAGGTTTTCTTTATATAAATACCATTTGTGTAATTAAAACTACCAGCATGAAAAATTATGTTTTAAATTTTAGTAAGCTACATAGCCTAAACTTTAAAAATGTGATCAGTGATGTTGACCTTTATTAATGAGGGCATCGTTTGGTGGCATAGTAGTTAAGTAGTTAAGAGTTTGGCTGCTAACCAAAAAGTTGGCAGTTCGAATCTACCGGGAACTCCTTGGAAACCCTGTGGGACAGTTCAACTCTTCCTGTAGGGTTGCAGTAAATCAGAATCGACTCGATGGCAATGGGCTTGGTTTATATATATATATAGTGTGAATATATACGTATACACACACACACACACACACATCCATTAAAGGCACTTGATAAAATGTTCTTTTCCAAGTTTCTTTAATCAGTATACAATATTGTCGTGGTGAGGACTGCGTTACATGTAAGGCACACTGTTTAGTGGGAAAGGACACAGGGTCTGGGTTGCTTTTGATTGCAGTCACCTGATTGGCCTTGGCCAGATGGTTAGCCGTTCTGAGCCCAGCTTCTCCAGTTGTAAAGTGGGGTTGGTAATACCGACTTCAAAGTTTCCTTGTGAGAATAAAATGAAAAAAAAATTGTGTAAAACACTAGTTGTTGCTGTTAGGTGCCATTGAGTTGCTCCCCACTCATAACAACCCTGTGTACAACAGAATGCAACGCTGCCTGGGCCTGCGCTGTCCTCGGAATTGTTATATGCCTGAGACCATTGTTGTTGCCACTGGGTCAGTCCATCTCTTTGAGGGCCTTCCTCTTCTCACTGACCCTCTACTTTACCAAGCATGATGTCCTTCTCCAGGGACTGGCTCCTCCTGACACACATCCAAAGTACGTGAGACGAAGTCTCGCCATGCTTACTTCTAAGGAGCATTCTGGCTGTACTTCTTTCAAGACAGATTTGTTCGTTCTTCCAGCAGCTGATGGTGTATTTGATATTCTTCACCAACACCACAATTCAAAGTCTTCAGTTTTTCTTCATTCTTCCTTGTTTATTGTTCAACCTTTGCATGCACATGAAGCAATTGAAAATACCATCGCTTGGGTCAGGCACACCTTAGTCCCAAAAGTGACATCTTTGGTTTTGAACACTTTAAAGAGGTCTTTTGCAGCAGAATTGCTCAATGCAATACATGTTTGGTTTCCGGACTGCTCCTGCCATGGGTGTTGATTGTGGACACAAGGAAAATTAAATCTTTGACAACTTCAATCCTTTCCCTGTTCCTCATGATGTTGCTTATTGGTCCAGTTGCGAGGATTTTTGTTTTCTTTATGTTGAGGTGTAGTCCATGTTGAAGGTTGAAGTCTTTCATCTTCATCAGTAAGTGCTTCAAGTCCTCTTCACGTTCAAGTTTGTGTCTTCTGAATATCGCAGGTTGGTAGTGAGTTTTCCTCCACTCCTGATGCTGCAGTCTCCTTCATGTAGTTCACCAGTCGATGTCAGTTTGTTGTACTGCGGTGGTTTGTGTGTTGCATTGATGTTGGAAGCTATGCCACCATATTTCAAATACCAGCAGGGTCACCCATGGTGGACAGGTTTCAGTGGCGCTTCCGAACTAAGACAGACTAGGAAGTAGTATTTGGGGTCTATTTCTTAAAAAAAAAAAAAAAAAAAATTGGCCAATGAAAATCTTATAAATAGCAGCAGAACATTGTAAAAACACTTAGCATATAGTAGTTTTTACATAAATTACTGCCCGTCGTAGAGAGATGTTTCATTGAATGGAGACTACTACTACTTCTATTAAGTAATGTCAGATAATTGGAGATTAAGTGTAAACATCAATTGTAGAGTGACAGGATTATCTGCTTTATTTGCATTCATTAAATTCTTTCAGCGCTATATTAAAAGATCAGGGGAGAGGTAGAGAATAAAATTCATTTGTCTTTAATTGTCTGGAGTGCCATTTTGGGAAAAAAACTTTATTTTGTTTAATTTAAAAAAGTAAGTTTAATTATAATAGGTAAAGTTTCCATGAAAGTAAAGACTTTCAAAGCCTCCAGATTGTCCCTCGAGTCATGTTAGATTTCAGTGGTGAAGTATTCCTAAAATATTTTAATTTCTAATGTTTAGTAACTGTGATTTCTCTTACGGCTGCTAACCAAAAGGTCAGCCATTCAAACTCGCCAGGTGCTCCTTCGAGACTCTACGAGGCAGTTCTACTCTGTCCTGTAGGGTCGCTATGAGTCGGAATCGACTCAACGGCAGTGGGGTTGGGTTTGGGTGATTTCTCTATTCAGCTTAGTGTAACATCAGTAAAATGTCAAGGTTCCTTCATTTAGTATGTAATAATTTTATGAGTAAAAGAGATGGCCTCATACAAATCTATGACAAAAATGAGGGCTGTAATAAATGACTAGCTAAACGTAATGAGCAGATGACTCACAAAGGGAAATTAAAACTGGAAAATAACCCTGAGAAGAAATATATTCTCTGTAATAAGGGGAGTACAAATTAACCCAAAGGGGTATCTTTTTGTCCGTTTTCACTGTTGTAGTACCAAAGCTTTTTGCTAGATTAGATCAGGGTAGAGTAATTACTCTCCTAGATTATTGGTGGCAGTAAAATTGGTACAACCATTTTGGAGGCAGTTTGAGAATATGTATCAAGAACCATAGAAATATTTCTATCTGCAGACATCCAATTCTACCTTTGGAAAACAAACCTGCGAAAATAATACAAAGATAGAAAAAGGTATATGCAGCAAAACGTTCATCATAATGTTGTTTAAAATTGCGAAGACTAGAAGCAATATTAATACCCACCACCGTGGAGATGGCCTAGTCAATCATTTGGTAATGTATTGTGCAGTCGCTAAATGTGTGTTACATGTGTACATGTGTAACACTGTGTACCAGATGGAGAAGTGCTTAGAGTAGGGTTAGAAACACAGAATATCAAATTACGTGTACATCTTAATTCAAGTTTCAGGAAGAAAAAATGCATGGAGATGAACTTGAAGAAATTTCGTCTTCAAAGAACTTTGAAGAAAAAGTACCCAAGAGAGATGGTATCATAAATTTTCTTATCTTTCTACATTCTTCAAATTGTCTTTGCTGCCGTTGTGTTTTGCAAATCCTGGTGGCATAGTGGTTAAGAGTTCGGCTGCTAACCAAAAGGTCAGCACTTTGAATCCACCAGGCGCTCCTTGGAAACCCTATGGAGCAGTTCTGCTTGGTCCTATAGGGTTGGTAAGAGTCGGAATCGACTTGATGGCAGTGGGTTTGGTTTTTGGTTTTTTACAGTTGTGTTCCGTGTAAAGCCTTTTATAAAAAAAGAGATTCTCACCTCATTGAGATATGCTATTGGGCAAATGTATTCTTGCCTTGTGGACAAGTTTATCTTGGCCTCCAGGGCAAAAGCTGAATGCTTAAATAGGTATTAATTAGCCCTAGATTCAGCACTAAGGGAGGACAGAGAGGTCAGAGGTTAATAAAAATTTTGATTGGTTTAATTTATACAGTGAAAATTCATGTCCATGCTATTCTGGTGAGTTTTCCTTTGAAAAAGGTTAAGGATTTTTTTTTTTTTTAAAGGCTATGAATGGCAGTAATTTTTTTAATAATGTAAAACTGATACAGGAAAAAGATTTCTGTATATACCAAGTACTTCTGTCTTCCACGGCCAGCAACATAACTACAATTAGTTTATCTTGTTCTGCCATTTATCATACTATTTTTGTTTCAAGACATATGAAATTTAGGATTTCATTTAATCATACAAAAATGTTTCTCTGAATAGAGAGGAATCATAAACAGGACACATTGTTTGGTGAATAAGTCATGGTGGTGGTGTTGTCAGGTGCTGTTGAGTTGGTCCTGACTCATAGGGACCCTGTGTACAGCAGAAGGAAACACTGTCTGGTCCTGCACCACCCTCGTAATTGTTGTTATGGTTGAGCCCATTGTTGCGGTGGCTGTGACAGTCCATCTCATTGAGGGTTTTCTCTTTTGCTGACCCTCTACTTTACCAAGCATGATGTCCTTCTTCAGGGACTGGGCCCTCCTGTTACCCTCCAAAGTATGTGAGGCGATGTCTCGCCATCCTTGCTTCTCAGGAGCATTCTGGCTGTACATCTTCCAAAGACAGATTTGTTCATTCTTCTGGAAGCCCATGATGTATTCCATATTCTACACCAACACCAGAATTCAAAGGCATCAATTCTTTGGCCTTCCTTAGTCATTTTCCAGCTTTCGCTGATTGAAAATACCATGGCTTGGGTCAGGAGCATGTTAGTCCTCAAAGTGACATCTTTGCTTTTAAAGACTTTAAAGAGGTCTTTTGCAGCAGATTTGCCCAATGCAATGCATCATTTGATTTATTTACTGTTGCTTCCATGGACGTTGATTATGGAGCCAAGTACAATGAAATGCTTGACAGCTTCAATATTTTCTCCATTTATCATGATGTTCCTTATTGGTCCAGTTATGAGGATTTTTGTTTTCTTTATGTTGAGGGGTAATCCATACTGAAGGCTTTAGTCTTTGATCTTCATCAGTAAATGTTTCATGTCCTCTTTGCTTTCATAAGAGGACGTGGAACGAGGGATATCATTGCTGATGTCAGATGGACCTTCGCTAAAAGCAGAGAATACCAGAAAGATGTTTACCTGTGTTTTACTGACTATGCAAAGGCATTCGACTATGTGGATCATAACAAATTATGGATAACATTGCAAAGAATAAGAATTCCAGAACACTTAATTTGCTCATGACAAACCTGTACATAGACCAAAGAGTGGTTGTTCAAACAAAGGAAGTGAATACTGCGTGGTTTAAAGTCAGTAAAGGTGTGCGGCGGGCTTGTATCTTTGGCCATACTTATTCAGCCTGTGTGCTGAGTGAACAATCTGAGAAGCTGGACTACAGGAGGAAGAGCGCAGCATCGGGATTGCTGGAAGACTCATTAGCAATCTGCGATGTACAGATGATACAACCTTGCTTGCTGAAAGTGAGTAAGTCATAAAAACTCTTTTTTTAAGATCACCAAAAATCTCCTTTTAGCCAAACTCAAAGTTTACTTTTTTAGTAACTGCTTTAAACATGCTTTCTGTTTAGTTTCCATGAGGCTACACTCTTAGTTTTCCCTCTATTTCTCTGTTTCTTCTCACGATACAGAGTAATCTAATCATCTGAAAATACCTGTTGTTGTTAGCTGCCATTGAGTCAGCCCCCAACTCTTGGAGACTCTGTGCACAATGGGATGAACTGCTGCCCCGTCCTGCTCCGTCCCCGTGATCTGTTGTAGGCTGGGCCATTATGATCCTCAGGGTTTTCACTGGCTGATTTTTGAAAGTAGATCACCAGGCCTTTCTTTTAGTCTATCTTAGCCTGGAAGCTCCAAAGAAATCTGTTCTGCATCATAGCAACACACAAGCCTCCACTGACAGGTGGATGGTGGTTGTGCATGAGGTCCATTGGCCAGGAATCAAACCTGGATTTCCCCTACGGAAGGCAGGAATTCTACCACCGAACTACCATTGATCCCAACTTAAAATACCTAGCTAGTATCTATTGAGCTTTACTGTGTGGCAGTCACTATGCTAAGTACTTTATAGGTATTAACTGATGAAATAATCACAGAAATCCTTTTAGGTAGGTAGGGCCATCATCCTACCTTTTTATATGTGAGTCAGTCGAGACACAGAGAGGCTAAGAGACTCACCCAAGTCGCTTAATCTGTAAATGGCAGAATTGGGATTTGAACTCAGCTATCTGGTTTCATAACATGGATGTTTACCAGTACACCATTCTGTTTCTTACAGTCTCCTTGGTGCCAGCAATGGCTGAAAACCAAAAGAGGGCTCAGGGAGGGTACGTATTTTTATAAGGAGTCCATAGAGTGAAAGGTACGCAGCTCTGATTAGGTGGCATGATATGAAGATACATTTTAGAACAGCTATAATACCAATTGGATTGCATATGACATTTTACAACCAAATTTCAGAATTGTACAGCTGAGTTCCTGGTTATAGTCTCACACAAGATCTTGTTGTTGTTAGTTGCTGTCAAGTCACTTCCGACTCATGGCCACCACATGTGTGCAGCATAGAACTGCTCCATAGGGTTTTCAAGGCTGTGCCTTTTGGAAGCAGATCTCCAGCCCTGTCTTCTGAGAGAAGACTCTGAGTGCATTTGAATCTCCAGCCTTTCAGTTAGTAGTTGAGGGCTTAACTCTTTGCAGTACTCCCACCCCAAATCCATTGCTGTAGAGTTGATTCCCACTGGTAGTGAGCCTATAAGACAGAGTAGAACTGCCCCACAGTGTTTCCAAGGCTGTAATCTTTACAGAAGCTGACTGTCCCATCCTTCTGGTGGATTTGAACCGCCAACCTTTTGGTTAGTAGCTGAGTGCACCCAGGGACCCTTAAATTCTACACTTCTGATTTAGGGCATCATTGACCTTTTGAGAGTCTCTTGAGGACAAAGACTTTGTGTGTAGAAGGCAGTCAGTGCCACAAACGATGAGACTTGGGGCATATTTTTAACATCAGGTGCTGAACTTCGTTTATGGCCCCACTCAGAATTCATTTGGTAATTCAATGAAAGAGCTGTATTAAGGCTCTTAGCACAGTGTACAGCGTAAATGTAGGCAGGGTATAAGATTGACGTTCTCTTATGGAAATATCAGTGTCTGACCAGAAATCACATGTGAGTGAACAGAGGTAGCCCCTCCAGGCAGGTCATTTTTCCTCAGAAAATTGTTTCAGGTCACTCTAGCTTATGGCAGGGTGCTACCATTTATTATCTGGGTAACCTTGGCCAATTACTGAACCTCTCTGAACCTCAGTTTATTGATCTGTTAAACAAGGATAATGACATTTAGCTTGCAGGGTTTGATGAGGATTAAAGTAAGATAATAATGTCTGTAATAGCTAACCTACTTTCTTATTCCTTTAGTGTTTGATGATGCTACTTAGTAAATGTTATTTTTTCAAAAAGTCTTTGGCTTACGATTTCTTCTAGTTTTTATTGCCATTTTACTTGTAACTCAGATGGTTTACTGAAAATGTAGAGATTTTAATTCTTAAAAGTTTGGAAATTAGGGAAAGTTATCAAAGAAATAGAGCCCTGGTGGTGTGGTTAAGAGTTATAGCTGCCAACCAAAAGGTAAGCAGTTTAAATCCACCAGCTGCTCCTTAGAAAATGGAGACCCTGGTGGCATAGTGGTTAAGTGCTATGGCTGCTAACCAAAAGGTCGGCAGTTCAAATCCACCAGGCGCTCCTTGGAAACTCTATGGGGCAGTTCTACTCTGTCCTGTGGGGTTGCTATGAGTCGGAATTGACTCGACGGCAACAGGTTTATCAAAGAAATTACATCTTGCAAAAAACAAGATAGGAGAAAAAGAGTTTTCTGAGACAAAATTCCAACTGGGAGGAGGAGATGTTTCTATTGGTTTAAAATGAGGCAACATGGAGGAGGAAAAGCATCAGCGCTGACATTTCAGGAAGCAAGGAAGTATTTGCCCAGGGACCTGGCAGATAATTTGTCATTTTGGACTTTTAAAGTAGGAGTCAAGAAAGCAGTAGTAAGCAGCTGGCTGACTTGGGAAACTGATGGGTGTTCTCAAGAGAACCTCCTTTATTTGTTCAGTGCAGGTAACCCACTCTAGATAAGAACCTTAAAGGGACATACTTCAGAAAGAAAAAAAGAAGTGTTATATTAATTACCTCTTTTTTTTTTTTTTCTGATGTCTTATATAATGAATTGTTAGCGTTCAGAGGGATTGAAAAAAAAAAAATCTCTTATTGTAAGCCCTTGCTTCTGACTAGGATTATACGTAACCCTTACCAGACAGGTAGATCAGCTCAATGAAGTAGACATCTTTGAAGACCTACTATCAGCCAGACACTTGCTCAGTAAGGCTGGATGGGGCAGAAGAGGAGCTACAAGACAGTCCCTTCCTTCAGGGAACAATGAAGACAGGAAGAGGAATTAAGGGCGGGTGACTGGACTATAAAACGTTACCATGGTGCCAGTATGGTGAATGCTGCATGACTGGTATAAACTAAGTGCTTTGAGAACATTGAGGAGGAATTGAATGCTCTTAGGAAGATGAGAGAAAGCTTCACAAAGTAGGTGACACTTCAGCAGAAATGTGAAGGTTAAGGGCTAAATCAAGTGAAGGAAACAATATGTGGAAAAGTGTAAAAGCTTCCTATCCAGGGTGGGAAGCCCAGCGTGCTTGGATTATTGCCTGGCCACATTCCAGGAGTGATAAGAGGCCAGGCTGTAAAGGAAGGTTGGGAGAAGGATTTCAAGAGATTGAATGAATGATGGTATCATTAGCTAAATTGGGGAGGGGGAAGAAGGAGTGAATTTGAGGAGAAAACTACTGTGTTTGGTTTTGAGTATATTGAAGTGGACGGCAGCTCAGGGTATACTGGGGAGGAGGGAGGAGGGTAGAGCAAGAAGAAAAATGAGGAGAATGTGGAATCCTTGGAAACCAGAGCAAAGGAAGAAACCTGTGAGTAAAACAGAAAGCAGGAAGCCTCAGAGAATAGCACTTGTAGAGGTGAGGACTGAACCAGGAAATTTTAGAATTAATAGATACCAGAGAGAGTGTTTGAGGCAGGCCGAGACAACATTAGCAGAAGCTACATGGAAATCAAGTAGGATGAGAACTGAAGAGACCGCAATTAGGAGGTCACTGGTGACATTCTTGAGAACGTTTTCACTGGAGAAGTGAAAGCATAAGCCAGGCTGCTTTGCGATGATGAACTGGTGGGAGGTGTGGAAGTATAGGCAGGAAGTATAACTTTGTTAATCCTTTTGGCAGGGAAGATGAAAAAAAAAAGGCAAAGAGAGTTTTGCAGGAAGGATTGCATGCAGGAATGCTTGATACAGGAGTCCCTGGATGGTGCAAACAGCTAACGTGCATTTTAAAGTTTAGAGGTTCGTTTACTCCCAGAGGCACTTCAAAGGGAAAGCCCTGGCAATCTACTTCCAAAAACTCAGCCACTGAAAAGCCTATGGAGCAACAGCTCAACTCTGACATACCCCATCACCATGAGTCAGAGTCAACTCAACGCAAGTGGTAAATGCTTGGCACAGCAGGCGTGAGCATGTTTGTGTGCTGAGAGAGAGAGCCAGGAGGAAGGGAGAAGTTGAAGATACAGACAGCAGGGAAAATTTATGTTTGAAATTCCCCGAGGAGGTGATAGAGGCTGGTATAAAGAGCGTGAATGGCAGGATTAGATCTTGAAGAAGCAGTACACTTTTCCCTCTAAGACAGGAAGGAAAGAGACAGATCAAAGAAAATTTAGGTACATTTGAAGCTGAAAAGAAAGAAAGTGGATTGTATGTGTGCCCTGGTTTTCAAACTCTTTTGCCAGGGGGAGCAGTACTGGCACTTAACTTTATTTTATTCTCTTTTCTTAGGATTGTTTAGTCTTTTTAATGTTTTAGAGGAAATGGAGACACTGTACTTGTAAATCATTGCAGAGTTGCAGGAAAAATTCATGGTTTGCATGTACTGATTCTGGCTACTATTTTCTTAGGGGGAGAATCCCTGGCCACATCGGCCAAATGTGTTACTTGTATAGTTAATATCCAGACTTTTTGAGATCAGAATTGAGGAACTACTTAAATGACTGGTGTGTATGTCTTACTGGTTATACTGTAATTTGTAATAATTTCAGAAGTCATTAAATGCATGTAGAACATAAAATAAAAAGAAAATAGTGCATCAGCAAGGAATACAAAGCTGTTATATTTGTAGTTCATTTCATTAAGTTGAACAATTTGACCATTTTTGATCTGCGAATCAGCAATTTTTATCTGCAAAAATGGCAGTTTTGTATAGTTCAATCTAATAATAATGTCAAAATTATGAGAGTAGCTGGACCGAGTATACCCTTCCAGGGGACACTAGTGGGAGGCAATGTCCATGCCTGGTAGGAGCCACAATCACGGCACCAGGAAGGACTGGAGACAAGTCCAGCTCCATCACTTATTAGCTGTATGACCTTGGACATCTCAGCACTCTCATTTTTAAAATGTGGTCAGGCTGTGCCTACTTTCTTATATTTTTTACGAGGATTAAATAAAATCATTTATGTAGTTCTTAACAACTTCCTGGCACATAGTAATCACTCAGTAAATTGCTAATACAATTAGCAACAGCAATATTAATAGCCTGTAATCTATATAGCTCTGTGAAGTTTTAGTCGAAACATCTTATCTCTAGTAGAGGGTGTCGTGTGTAATGAAAAATGCTGATTGTAGTAGAAATTAATATATATGAAATCTGGTGATGTTTACAGTTTTTTTTAAATCCTTCTGTACAGGTTCAATTAACATGGTTGCACTGAGCATCTAGAAGGAGCCCTGGTGGCACAGTGGTTAAGAGCTCAGCAGCTAACCAAAAGGTTGGTAGTTGAAATCCACCAGCTGCTCCTTGGAAACTGTATGGGGCAGTTCTACTCTGTCCTACAGGGTCACTACGAGTTGGAATCGACTCTATGGCAACGGGTTTAGGAGAGCATCTAGAAATCACCACGCAGTGCAGCTTGGTGCATGCCCCGCTGCTCTGTTTCTACTAGTTATGTACCATACGTAAGTTCTTCCAATTGAGTGAATGGATGTAACAGAACCCTGTGAGTGTTTAAGGGCCACTTTTATTCACTGTGTTATTGTGAAGGTTATTTCCTTTATGTAGAGAGATCCAAGTTGTTCCATTCTTATATTCCTGACCATGGATATTTATATTATGTAGGAGTGTCTGGAAAGGTGGTAATTGATTTCCTTTTTTTTAAAAATTTTATTTATTTTGTGGTTGTTGTTGAAAATATACACAGCAAAACATACACCAATTCAACCGTTTCCACATGTACCATTTAGTGACATTGTTTACATTCTTCGAGTTGTGCAATCATTCTGGTCTTTCTTGTCTGAGTCATTCCTCCCCCATTAGTATAAATTTACTGCTCCCTAAGGTTCCTATCTAATCTTTTGAGTTGCCATTGTCAATTTGATCTTACAAGAGCATAATGCTCAAGGCAGGTGTTTTTTACTAGTTAAGCAAGCTATTCTTTGGTTTTAAGAAGACTTAAGGGATATTTTTGGTTTAAGGTTTAAAGATTATCTCAGGGCAGTAGTTTTAACCTTCATGGGTCCAGGGAATGTGGAGTCCATGGAATTTGAAAATCTGTTCTCCATTTCTCCCCTTTTGATCAGGATTCTTCTACAGAATCTTTGATCTAAATGTTCAGTAATGGTAGCTGGGCACCATTCAGTTCCTCTGGTCTCATGGCAAAGGAAGCAGTTGCTCATGGGGGCAATTAGCCATACATTCTATATCTTCCTCCTATTTCTGACTCTCCTTCTTCTTCTGTTTCTCCAGGTAGCTAGAGACTAGCTGTTGTGATTTGGATGGCTACTTGCAAGCTTTTAAGACCCCAGGCACTAGGCAACAAACTAGGAGGTAGAACAGAAACACTAAACATGTTAATAGGCCAGTTAACTGGGATGTCCCATGAAACCATGGCCCTAAACCCGTAAACCAAGAAACTAAATCCCATGAGGTGTTTGGTTGCACATAAGCAACCTCAACAGCTTCTCTTTTGTTGTTGTTGTTCTAAATATATCTATCATACAACTTTTACCAATTCAACTTTTTACAGGTGTACAACTTAGTGACAGCAATTACAATAACTGGCTGTGCAACTCTACCCTTAATCAGTGCAGTATTTCCATCACTGTTAACACCCCCTCTCCCCCTCCCTCTCACCCCAGGTAGCCACTAATCAACTTTGGTCTCTACACATTTGCCTTTTTTTTAATATAAGAGAGGTCATACAATATTTGTCCTTTGCAATTGGCTTCTTTCAGTCAGCATAACGTCTTCAAGCTTCAACCATATTGTAGCATGTATCAAGACTTCATTTCTCCTACTGGCTGAGTAGAAGTCCCTTGTATGTGTGTACCACATTTTGTTTATCCTTTCTTCTGTTGATAGGCATTTAGGTTGTTTCCACCTTTTGCCTATTGTGAATAGGGCTGCAGTGAACGCTGATATAAAAAGTCTCTGTTCGAGTCTCTGCTTTCAAGTCTTTTGGATATATACCTAAGAGTGAAATTGCTGGGTCATAACTTTTTGAGGAGCGCCACACTGTTTTCCACAAAGGCTGTACCATTTTGCATTCTTACCAGCAATGGGTAAGGGTTACAATTTCCCTGCACCCTTGCCAGCATTTGTTATTTTCTGTTTTTTTTTTTTTTAAATCTTTGCCATCTTAGTGAGAGTAAGGTGCTATCTCATTGTGGTTTTGATTTGTATCTCTCTGGTGGCTAATGACACTGAGCATCTTTTCGTGTATTTGGTAGCCGTTTGAATGTCCTCTTTGGTGAAATGTCTTTTCAAATCCTTTGCCCATTTTATGATTAGGTTATTTGCCTTTTTGTTGTTAAGTTGTTGAAGTTTTATATATGTTTTGGTTGTTAGATTCTTGTTGAATATATGGTTTCTGAAGATATTTTCCCCAGTTGGTAGCTTACGTTTCCACTTTTTTGGTAAAGTCTTCTTTTTTTTTCTTTTAGGTCAAAGTTAACAGTGTAAATTAGTTTCTCATTAAAAACTTTATACACAAATTATTTTGTGACATTGTAAAATCTTTTGATGAACAAAAGTTTTGATTTTAAGAAGTCGTAGATTCTGCTACCAAGTTCCATTCTTCGGTGACCACGGTCCATTTAACTTCCATTTATTTTGGTTTACCTATTGGAAAATGAGAATAATAACAGCTTTCATCACAGCTCAGGGCTATTCTGAGGCCAGATGAGGGGAAATGTAGTATTTAAGCATTTATTTAGTCCACAGAGTTTTATTTATTTTCTAATAAACACTATCTAGCTTCTGCCCTCAGAGGGTATTAAGTCTAGTGGGACAGACAGATACACAGACAATTACACTACAGTGTGGCATAGATGCAATGAAAGAGGCCCGCAGACATTAAGTAGAACTCAGAGGACTGGGGGTTTCTCAGAGAGGGCTGTGGGACTTGGTGGTACAGACTCAGAACTTCAAGAAGGGGAAATTTCTTTTTTCTACAATGTAAGGCTATGGTGCTGAATCCTTGTTCGATTAGATTACCTCTATTTCCTGTAAGTTTAATTTTCAATTCCTTGAATTTAATTTTATAAATATATATTTTTCAGATAGCATTTCTAGACACTGAAGCAAGCATCACCTTTCATTAAAAAAAAGTTTTGAAAGCCTGTTATATGCTGAGCATTGTTCTAGGTACTACTTGAAATATGGAAAGAAATAATAACCTTTGCCCTCAAGATGTTATGACCTAGTTGGGAATACTAATGCCTTAAGGCATTAGGGGTATGAGTAATGTGTTAGGGAGCCCAATTAAACAAGTGTCCATAGCATATGAAAGATTTCATACAAGTAGTAGGGTTTTTCCTGCGTTTTGAAAAATGAATGGGCTGTGGAAGTGAAACAAGTAGCATCAGCAAAGGCAGGGAAGCATGAAATTGCATAGATTCTCTGAGCAGTTGCAATGGCTATAGTGTAGAGTTTGTGAGGAGATGCAGCGGGAAAGTAGGCTGAAAAGGAGATGGGGCTGAAGTTGAGGAGTTGCTCCTTACGGTCTGTGCTAAAATCCTTTCTGTAGAGCTCTTTATTCTCTTGGCAGTGGAGGATTTAGGAACACTTTTTAGTAACCTTTAGGTAAAATAATAAACTCAATGACTAAATCCTTAGTAGAGCCTTAACGGATATCACTAGCTCCGTATGACTTGAGAAGGTGGAAGAGGAGATAACTTAGGAGGCTATTGCCAAAATCCACCGAGTAGGTGATGAGAGACCTTTAGTTCAAGACTGATGAACAAAGGATTTACTGAAACCTTCCCTTTCCACACAAAACTCATAGAAATACATGAAAAGGAAGATTCAGAATCCAGTAAATGTGTTATCTCTCCTAAAAGAAGAAAGCAGATACGGTTAAGCAGAAGTTTATAAAAGTGTAGAAGAAAATTCTTTCACATAAAAGAGGAAGTCAGTGGGGAATTACAAAGACCCAAGGAAGTTCACCATTGTGAAAGAAATCACAATTACTTAGCAAACACCAGAATTTGCTCCTGAGGAAATAGAGATAATAGAATAATCTGAAAAAGACTTTAAATGAAAATATTTAGTAACTTCAGGATGATAAATGTCTCCCTGTTTATAAAACAAAAATAGGTGTTTATAGCATAACAATAGACATTTATAAAAAGCCCCTTTAGAGACCTTGGAAATAAAATATAAAACTATCAAAATTAGAAACAGCTGATGGGCTAAATAACAGACTGGAAATGACTTGGGGGTAAATCAGTGATCGGGAAGATCAACTCAAGGAATTTTCCCAGAATGCAGCACAGAGATAAAGATACAGGAAATACAATGTAAAATTTAGGAGACGTGAAGGATGAATGCCTAAGTTCCAATATCCATCTAATGACATAAAAGAACAGAAGGTGAGAAGACAAAAAATAAAAGAAACGTGGAGTGAAGGGAATATAAAGGAAGGGATTGAATATGTAAGGAACTTGGTGGTGGACATAAGACACTCATCAAATGTCTGGACATAGAATGTGAAACTGGAAGAGCTAAAGAGGATCCTGGGGGAGCAGATAGGTAGGAAAGGCTACTTCTGAATATAAGAGGGAAAATAAATATTTGGGCAAAAATTTTTTGTTTGGTTTTTAACCTTTTGGTTTAGAGACGCTGGAGAAATATGTATGTGGACATTCTTGTTCAGTACTAGAAAGTTTAAGTTTGGAAACTCAGAGGAGTGGTAAAGGGAAACGAGAACACAGAGGTGATACTTCAAGGAATCCAAGTCAATGATATAATGGAAAATGTGATAAAAAGTGGTGTGAAGAATTCTATTTGATAAGCAATTGTTCTACTACATAATTTAACTTTATTAAATTGAAGTTGATTGTGGTACAAAGAGATCTGGCCCATTAAAAATTTATCATAGTTAAGATGTAAGGCAATGCATTTTATATTATCTAGGAGTTCTTTTTTATGTTGTGTTTGGCTTATGTTGTTTAGCTTATGTTTAACATGTTAATTAACTATTGTGTTTGGTTATTGTGGATGTTTTTAAATATATACAGTAGATTTTTGTTGTTGGTGTTCTAACCCCCTCCCAAAAGAAATCTGTGACTAAATCAGCATGGCTACTAAATATTCAAACAATAGGTCCCCCAAATAATCTGATGACAACGTATATAAAACTTTATTTTAGAATCTGACCCCAAACTTCTAACAGGGCCACAATCACGATGTTGTTGTTCTTACGTGCCGTCAAGTCAATTCAGACTAATAGTGACCCTACAGGACAGAGTAGAACTGCCCTATAGGGTTTCTAAAGAGTGACTGGTAGATTTGATTGCCAACCTTTTGGTTAGCAGCTGAGCTTTTAACCATTATGCCATCAGGGCTCCAATAGCAGATTTGGTTCTTGTAATCATGATAGTTAGCACTTACAAGAAAGAAGGGAATTTCTAGATTTTATAGATTTATTCTCTTTGATTTGAAGTATCATGCTGCTCTCATAGGGTAAAACCAAACCCACTGCCTTCGAGTAGGTTCTGACTCATAGTGACTCTAAAGGACAGAGTAGAAGTGCCCCGTAAGATTTCTAAGGCTTTAAGACGGCCACATCTTTCTCCTGTGGAGCGGCTGATGGGTTCAAACTGCCGAGCTTTAGATTGGCTGCTTAGTGCTTAACTACTGTGCCACTATAAGGTAGTGGCCATATAAGTACTTTTTTTTTCTGCATCATTTCAGTGCATTTTGGCATGTAAGTCTTTCTGAGATAGGCTTTTTTATTTTATTTGAATCTTACCAGTATGCAATACCTTCCCTGGTGCCTGTCCAGGTGGTACGTTGAATTCTTAGCCTCTGTTCAGAAAATGGCATTGAAGTAATAGTAGAGGATTGTTTTACAAGGACATTTATAATGATATTTAATGTATTCAGAGCTTAATAAGAAACAAAGCAAAACTTTCTCCCCCCAGCTGTGAGTGTATCGTCATTGAAGTACCTACCACTGCATGAAATGACGTACTTAGATCATTCTGTCATGGCCGATTCTTCTCAGCAGAAGTTCTGAATCTGCCAGTGTTGACAGTTCTTTATTCAAAAGTGTAGTTGCTAGCAGGGGTCTTTTTAGTGGAAGAGTTTAGATATATTACCCATGAGTTCTTAAATATGTATAAAACTGGGAAGACGTTTTATGGTCGTGTTGGCCTTCTAAGATACACGATTCGAGCTCTGGGGAGCAGAGTTCTCTATCTTCAGTGATGCCCGGGGAGCGATTCCTGGTGCTTTCCTGTAGCTGCGGTGGACTCCATTGCAGTGAGGCCTCACCCTGTGGTCTTGGGGAGGAGTCTCTTCAACAGGGAAGAGGCTTTCTGTTCAAGCATGTTTTGCAAATCCAGAACGCACCCACGAGAGCTAGCCTGCCTGCCCATCTGCTTCTCTGGCACACGCAAGCCAACTGTGTTTTGTGTGTACATGAAACATATTCTTCAAACAAGGGTGTTCACACTTCCCAAGGTTACTCTTGCATGAATAGCTTTAAGGGTTTGCAATAACATGCTGCTTTCAAGATTCTCAACTTTCACATTTACCCTTTTCTAAAATTGCCTGAGAAGGTGGCTGCGTTGAGTGTTCTTTCCATCACTTTGCGGAAGAGAGGCAGACTCGTCCCACTCTCAAGTGCTAATAGGGTACCTTGACCCGGGATGTAGCAACCTCCCAGGCACAGAAGAAAGGAATGATTAGGAACATTAGTTTTGGAAGAAGGCCCCTTTAAATGATTAATCAAGGAACCTTAAACCTGGTGGGTTTCCTGTCTTTCTATACCTCACATGTATTTCTGATAAGAAGGAAACTTGGCCCTTGCAATGTAGGTTAATGATGCTGATTCTTTTAAAAATAGCAGTCACGTTTTCCAGGACTGACCAAATTTTAAAGACACCTTAGATAAAACCATAAATAAATATTTGATGTGACTCCTTTCAGATTCAGTGGAGTTATTCAGGAAGATAGTTAAAATGTATTTTATCAAAGCATGTCATGAAATATTGATTTCAGTTAAAGTCAATCTTTATCTTGTTTTGTCTTATAGCATATTTAATATTTTATACTCCTATTGACAAAAATTAACTTTTAAACTTAGGATGAAAATTTTAGGTGACAATTAAAAAATATATAAGGAAGTACATATTTTTCCCCCAAATTCTTTTAGGGGGAATGTGAGCATAGTGTTTTGAAGAACATTGAAGAAAGGCTTCTTTGAAACAGCACCTAGGATTTTTTGAGGCCTCAGTGGCCCCTAGTTCATGTAAGTTTACTCGTTTGGATGCAAACCCTATGGTTCTTTTAAAGCCCCAAGGCTACCCTGTATTCTTTCTGGGGCGCCTTGTACAGAGGGACTTATAAAGCCCACTACTTAGTTTACAAAGATAAGTGGTTCTTTAAAGAGCTTCCCTTTTGTAGTGCCAGGTGCCAGAAGGGGTGCGTTCCTAGTCAAGACTGCTAGGTTTTGCTGTGGTACCAAATGGTACCGAAATCTTAGTGGCTTATGACAGCACCAGTTTGTTTCCCCTCGTGCTTCATGTGCACAAACGGGTCAGCCCTGGCTGCGCTCTACCTTGGCTTCCTGTGCAGACCCAGGCGTGTGGCTCAGCCCCTGACTGGAACATTGCCTTTGTGGCAGTGGGAAAGGAGACCTGGTAATCTACACGCTGATGTCACTCAGAGTGAGAAACCTTCCCTTAGGTAAAAGCAGTGAATATTATGAACAATAATAGAGTCTACACAGTGTCGGGTGTGTGTGTGTGTGTGTGTGTGTGTGTATGTGTGAGTCATTTGTTAATTGCAAGCAATGGAAACCAATGCTCATTGCTTTAAGCAGAAAAATGCCTTCTTGGAGACTACTGAAGGCTCACAGAATCAATGGGAGCTGAAGAACCAGGTTTGAAGAACATGCAGATGTCAGTGCCCTGAGAAGGCAGCACCCTTCTTTTGGCAGGGACTGTTTAGTCAGGATTTTGCCGTTGCTGGACAGAACCGTGTATACCACCAGGCATTTCTGTCACTGCTGTTAATAAATGTCAGCCACCACTTCGATTTTGTTCTAGAGTCAAAGTCTGGGCTGGAATATCTGCTTGGCAGAGCCAAGGCCACACACTGTGCCCTGGTCACTGGGTAATGGGGAAGGGGTGGCCTCTTCTACACCTGTGCCCCGACCCCTCAGTAGTGGGGAGGGGTGACCTCACACACCTGAACCCTGGTCTCTGGGTATTGGGGAAGAGGTGAACTTGACATTGGTAATGGAAGGTAAGGCAATGAGCCCCACTAAGACTGAACATAGCCGAGATAACTCTCTCACCAACCCACAGAGGATGGGACATTGGAGGTTGGACAGAAAAAACAAAATAAAAACAAAACACAGAACAAACACGAAATGACTAATGTCCACTACATAATAGACTGAGTTGTGAAGTCGGTTGTAGCAATTGTTTACCCATTTCTCTCCTGTCTCTTCTGTGAGACACTTTGTTGGCTAACAAACCCGCAGTCCCCTGCTACAACCCCTGGTATAGCCTCTCAGGTCTCTGAGTTCAGCCTCCAACGCTGCAAGGAGGAAACTCTATCCCCTCTAAGCCCTTTGTGCTGATACATGGTGAGTAGGACTCCAAACCTCTTAGGTCCATCAATTAGGAATATAAAAATCTCTTACCAGTTGCTATTGTGTCAAGGATTTCATTTTACTTGGATCCACAATCAACACCCATGGAAGCAGCAGTCAGGAAATCAAACTGCATTGCATTGGGCAAATCTGCTGCAAAAAACCTCTTTAAAGTCTTAAAAAGCAAAGATGTCACTTTAAGGACTAAGGTGCGCCTGATCCAAGCCATGGTATTTTCAGTCGCCTCATATGCATGTGAAAGCTGGACAGTGAATAAGAAAGACTGAAGAAGAATTGAAGCCTTTGAATTATGGTATTGGTGAAGAATATTGAATATGCTGTGGACTGCTAGAAGAAGGAACGAATCTGTCTTGGAAGAAGTACAGCCAGGATGCCCCTTAGACGCGAGGATGGCGAGTCTACATCTTACATGCTTTGGACATGTTATCAGGAAGGACCAGTCCCCTGGAGAAGGACATCATGCTTGGTAAAGCAGAGGGTCAGCCAAAAAGAAGAAGACCCTCAAGAAGATGGATTGACACAGTGGTTACAACAGTGGGCTCAAGCATAACGAGGATTGTGAGGATGGCACAGGACTGGGCAGTGTTTTGTTCTATTGTACACAGGGTCGCTATGGGTCAGAACCAACTTGACAGCACCTGACAGCAACAATGACAACAACACTGAGTCAGTCATGACTCATGGCAACCCCACGTGCATCAGAGTAGAACTGTGTTCCATTGGGTTTTCAATGACTGAGTTTTCAGAAGGAGATTGCCAGATCTTTCTTCCAAGGCACTTCTGGGTGGATTCAAACCTCCAAACTTTTGCTTAGCAGCTGAGCATGTTAACCACTTCTGCCACCCAGCGACTACTAAAATCTCTCTTAGCATAGTTTAATTTACAAATTTGTTTCCCTTAAAAGAGAAGGAAAGTAAAAGTCTTTGAAGTTGTGAAAACTAGGGTTCAGATCCCGGCCACTTACCTCTCTGAGCCCCAGTTTTCCCATCAGAAAAATGGAGTTTTTCATGTATATCTTACAGGAATTTTCAGAGAATGTATCTGCTAATGTCTGCAAAGTGCACACACAGTGCTGGCACATAGTAAGCACAAATAAATGATAGCGATTGTTAGGAAAGGGACACCTTTAAACGTTCTTCTCTCCCCTCTGCCAGTGTTGTTTCTCCTTAGCAATTACAATTCCAGTGTTTGTTGAGGAGGAAGAACGTGGGTCTATTTCTGAATGGCTCCGAGGGGTTGCAGAGTGCCTCTATGCGCTGTTTTTCCTCATAGCCCAAGGATGTCCCATGCTACTCGTCTGGCCTAATGAAACACGGCCAAAAGAGGCCAGATCTTGTGCAGAACAGATTGGAGCATTGTCTGTCAGGCCACTGGGTCATTTACTGAGCTGTAGTGCTTTGCAAATATGGAACATCTTGAGGAAAGGTTTATTAGACCGTCTTCATGATGGCCTCACACTCGGGCTGCATCAATCATGCTGAATCGTGCAAGCACCCGAGTGTTTCATGAATAGGTAATTAATTAAAATGTTATATGCAGGTGCCATGCAGCATGTAAGGACTTTTATGGAAACCATTAATAGTTCTATGAAAATTTTTCTTTAGACCTATTTGTAAATATAAGCCCAAAGATGGGGTGTCTATGAGATATATATACAGTAAAACCTGCAAAAGCTGGACCTGTGTAAGGCAGAAACCTGTCAGAGAAGGAAAACTCAAATATTTTCCATTAATAGACAGCAATAGAAAAGTGATGAGCTGCACCCTGTGAAAGGGGAAAAAGTTACCAGACCCAGAAAAACAAGGCAGCCCCCTTGAGTTCTGGCTCTCACAAGTTTCCCTGTATATATATGTGTGTATATATGTATATATATGTGTGTGTGTGTTCAGTTCCAGTTGCCTTCAAGTTGATTCACATTTATGATCCCGTGTGTGTCAGAGTATAACTGTGCTCCATAGGATTTTCAGTGGCAGCTTTTTCAGAAGTAGATTGCCAGGCCTTTCTTCTGAGGCTTTTCTGAGCAGACATGAAACACCAGCCTTTCAGTTAGCAGCCAAGTACATGACCCAGGGACTTCATACATGTGTGTGTGTATACTGTACACACTATACTCTGTGCATGTGTGTGCTTGATAGTGATTAAGAGTTTATTGATGTGGGTTTAGTTAGATTGTAAAGCTGGAAGTTAATACTGGAAACCTTTCCAAGTGTCATTAAAACTTAACACCATTTTTTTTTTTTTTTTCAGTTTTAAAGAGTAACAGTTTCACAAAACTGAACAAATCAGAAAGTTTTATTGGCAGTAAGGTTGTGTTTCTTAAACTCTGGTTGCCTTGGTTACTCTTGGAATGTGAAGATAATCCAGGCCTATAGACAGTGAGGACCAATCCTCTATTTATTTTGTGTCCGTGATGGTGCTAACTGATCTCTCTCTAGGGCATGTAAGGAGGAAGTGTAAAAGCTATCTAGAAGGAAAGGGAGATACGGGGCCAGCTGTGTGGATAGATTCTGACCCCCAAGAGAAAGAAAGTAGCATAATTGGCGTGGAGACTTATTATCTTGAAGACACAAATGAGCCCTCTCAATGTGCTTGGTCCACAAAGGCCCATCTTTGACCAGCTGATTAAAGTTACTGTTTTAGGCTAGAGAGCAGACAACACCTAATGGTCCTAACATGTGTCTGTGGTTTTTTTTCTGTTAATTGTTGTTCTCCACCCCACCCCTTGGAGATGACCATCACTAAACATGGCACGGCCATATAATACTTCTGAAAAGAGAGTGATTCTCCCATATTTATTTATGACCTGCTGTTACAGCTAGCACTGGGAAGGGCTGCAGCTTTAACCTAGAATCAGAATTTTGTTGTTGAAATGAAACTTAAGTTTGCAGAGCTCAGCCCTTGTTTTTCAGATCAGAGGACCAAGGGTCAGAGAAGTGGGATTTCAACTCTGAATTCCTGATTTCCAGTACAGGGTTCCCACAAGGAGCCCTGCTAGCACAGTGGCTAAGCACTCAGCTACTAACAGAAGATTGGTGGCTTGAGCCCGCTAGCTGCTCCGTGGGCGAAAGATGTGGCAGTCTGCTTCTGGAAAGATTACAGCCTTGGAAACCCTATGGAGCAGTACTACTCTGTACTGTAGAGTCGCTATGAGTTGGAATTGACTTGACAGCAGTGAGTTTCGTTTTTTTGGGGGGGGGGGTTTGGTTCTTCTCTCATTCTGGTTCAGACTGAGGAAATTCCAGGCTTTTCCATGTAAACGCCACTCCTTTATTTAAATAACACCGCTGTAGGAAAGTTATTTGGTAGAGGTAGAATTTTA
The DNA here is from genome assembly GCF_024166365.1 of Elephas maximus indicus. Taxonomy (NCBI): domain Eukaryota; kingdom Metazoa; phylum Chordata; class Mammalia; order Proboscidea; family Elephantidae; genus Elephas; species Elephas maximus. Next base: position 90,696,361 of record NC_064832.1, read on the forward strand.
GAAGTTGTCTTGGTAGAGTTATAGAAGCACAGAGTGAGAAGGAACCTTGAGCAAGTACATAATCCATCATGCCGCCTCTGGGCTCCAACAAGCTGGTTTTAATAGTAGGCATGTGCTCTGCTGTTCTCCTTCCAGTGGTGAGCTATCAAAATGTGTGGGGACACAGAGCCAGGAGAGCTGAGGCCAGAAGCCCAGGTGGCTGTCTAAATAGCCTGTTTGGCTTATCTAGCATATTTTTTTTTTTTTTTTAATTTTTATTAAGCTTCAAGTGAACATTTACCATTCCAATCAGTCTGTCACATGTAGGTTTACATACGTCTTACTCCCTTCTCCCACTTGCTCTCCCCCTATTGAGTCAGCCCTTACAGTCTCTCGTTTCGTGCCAATTTTACCTTCTTCCCTCTCTATCTTCCCATCCCCCCTCCAGTCAAGAGTTGCCAACACACTCTCCCGTGTCCACCTGATTTAATTAGCTCACTCTTCATCAGTATCTCTCTCCCCCCCACTGACCAGTCCTTTTCATGCCTGATGATTTGTCTTCGGGGATGGTTTCTGTCCTGTGCCATCAGAAGTTCTGGGGAGCATTGTCTCTGGGATTCCTCTAGTCGCAATCATACCATTAGGTGTGGTCTTTTAATGAGAATTTGGGGTCTGCATCCCATTGGTCTCCCGCTCCCTCAGGAGTTGTCTGTTGTGTTCCCTGACAGGGCAGACATCGATTGTGGCCGGGCACCAACTAGTTCTTCTGGTCTCAGGATATTGTAGGTCTCTGGTTCAAGTGGCCTTTTCTGTCTCTTGGGTTCTTAGTTGTCGTGTGACCTTGGTGTTCTTCCTTTGCCTTTGCTCCTGGTGGGTTGAGACCAATTAATGTATTTTAGCTGGCTGCTTGTTGGCATTTAGGACCCCAGGTGCCACAATTCAAAGTGGGATGCAGAGTGTTTTCATAATAGAATTGTTTTGCCCATTGATTTAGAAGTCCTCTCAAACCAAGTTCCCCAGACCCCAGCCCCTGCTTCGCTATCCTTTGAAGCTTTCATTTTATCTCGGAAACCTCTTTACTTTTAATCCTGTCCAATTAGGCTGACCTTCCTTGTTTTGAGTGTTGTCTTTCCCTTCACCCAAAGCAGTTCCCATCTACAGATTGATCAATAAAAAGCCCTCTCCCTCCCTCCCTCCCTCCCTCCCTCCCTCCCTCCCCTCTTTGTAACCACAAAAGTATGTGTTCTTTTCCGTTTTTTCTATTTCTCAAGATCTTATAATAGTGGTCTTATACAATATTTGTCCTTTTGCAACTGACTCATTTCGCTCAGCATAATGCCTTCCAGATTCCTCCATGTTATGAAATGTTTCAGAGATTCGTCACTGTTCTTTATCGATGCGTAGTATTCCATTGTGTGAATATACCACAATTTATTTACCCATTCGTCCGTTGATGGACATCTTGGTTGCTTCCAGCTGTTTGCTATTGTAAACAGAGCTGCAATAAACATGGGTGTGCATATATCTGTTTGTGTGAAGGGTCTTGTATTTTTAGGGTATATTCCGAGGAGTGGGATTTCTGGGTTGTATGGTAGTTCTATTTCTAACTGTTTAAGATAACGCCAGATGGATTTCCAAAGTGGTTGTACCATTTTACAATCCCACCAGCAGTGTATGAGAGTTCCAGTCTCTCCGCAGCCTCTCCAACATTTATTATTTTGTGATTTTTGAATTAATGCCAGTCTAGTTGGTGTCAGATGGAATCTCATCGTAGTTTTAATTTGCATTTCTCTAATGACTAATGATCGAGAGCATTTTCTCATGTATCTGTTGGCTGCCTGAATATCTTCCTTAGTGAAATGTGTGTTCATATCCTTTGCCCACTTCTTGATTGGGTTGTTTGTCTTTTTGTGGTTGAGTTTTGACAGAATCATGTAGATTTTAGAGATCAGGTGCTGGTCTGAGATGTCATAGCTGAATATTCTTTCCCAGTCTGTAGGTGGTCTTTTTACTCTTTTGGTGAAGTCTTTAGATGAGCATAGGTGTTTGATTTTTAGGAGCTCCCAGTTATCTGGTTTCTCTTCATCATTTTTGGTAATGTTTTATATTCTGTTTATGCCCTGTATTAGGGCTCCTAGGGTAGATCCTATTTTTTCTTCCATGATTTTTATCGTTTTAGTCTTTATGTTTAGGTCTTTGATCCACTTGGAGTTAGTTTTTGTGCATGGTGTGAGGTATGGGTCCTGTTTCATTCTTTTGCAGATGGATATCCAGGTATGCCAGCACCATTTGTTAAAAAGACTATTATTTCCCCAATTGACTGACACTGGTCCTTTGTCAAATATCAGCTGCTCATACGTGGATGGATTTATATCTGGGTTCTCAATTCTGTTCCATTGGTCTATGTGCCTGTTGTTGTACCAGTACCAGGCTGTTTTGACTACTGTAGCTATATAATAGGTTCTGAAATCAGGTAGGGTGAGGCCTCCCACTTTCTTCTTCTTTTTCAGTAATGTTTTGCTTATCCGGGGGTTCTTTCCTTTCCATATGAAATTAGTGATTTGTTTCTCTATTCCCTTAAAGTATGACATTGGTATTTGGATTGGAAGTGCGTTATATGTATAAATGGCTTTTGGTAGAATAGACATTTTTACTATGTTAAGTCTTCCTATCCATGAGCAGGGTATATTTTTCCATTTAAGTGTGTCCTTTTGAATTTCTTGTAGCAGAGTTTTATAGTTTTCTTTGTATAGGTCTTTTACATCCTTGGTAAGATTTATTCCTAAGTATTTTATCTTCTTGGGGGCTACTGTGAATGGTATTGATTTGGTTATTTCCTCTTCGGTGTTCTTTTTGTTGATGTAGAGGAATCCAAGTGATTTTTGTATGTTTATTTTATATCCTGAGACTCTTCCAAACTCTTCTATTAGTTTCAGTAGTTTTCTGGAGGATTTCTTAGGGTTTTCCATGTATACGATCATGTCATCTGCAAATAGTGATAGCTTTACTTCCTCCTTACCAATCTGGATACCCTTTATTTCTTTGTCTAGCCTAATTGCCCTGGCTAGGACTTCAAGTACGATGTTGAATAAGAGCGGTGATAAAGGGCATCCTTGTCTGGTTCCCGTTCTCGAGGGAAATGCTTTCAGGTTCTCTCCATTTAGAGTGATATTGGCCGTTGGCTTTGCATATATGCCCTTTATTATGTTGAGGAATTTTCCTTCAATTCCTATTTTGGTGAGAGTTTTTATCATAAATGGGTGTTGGACTTTGTCAAATGCCTTTTCTGCATCAATTGATAAGATCATGTGGTTTTTGTCTTTTGTTTTATTTATGTGATGGATTACATTAATGGTTTTTCTGATATTAAACCAGCCTTGCATACCTGGTATAAATCCCACTTGATCAGGGTGAATTATTTTTTTGATGTGTTGTTGGATTCTATTGGCTAGAATTTTATTAAGGATTTTTGCATCTATGTTCATGAGGGAGGGATATAGGTCTAAAATTTTCTTTTTTTGTAATGTCTTTACCTGGTTTTGGTATCAGGGAGATGGTAGCTTCATAGAATGAGTTGGGTAGTATTCCGTCTTTTTCTATACTTTGAAATACCTTCAATAGTAATGGTGTTAAGTCTTCTCTGAAGGTTTGGTAGAACTCTGCAGTGAAGCCATCTGGGCCAGGACTTTTTTTTGTTGGGAGTTTTTTGATTACCGTTTCAATCTCTTTTTTTGTTATGGGTCTATTTAGTTGTTCTACTTCTGAATGTGTTAGTTTAGGTAAGTAGTATTGTTCCAAGAATTTATCCATTTCTTCTAGGTTTTCAAATTTGTTAGAGTACAATTTTATGTAGTAATCTGATATGATTCTTTTGATTTCATTTGGTTCTGTTGTGATGTGGTCCTTCTCGTTTCTTATTCGGGTTATTTGTTTCCTTTCCTGTTTTTCTTTAGTCAGTCTAGCCAATGGTTTATCAATTTTGTTAATTTTTTCAAAGAACCAGCTTTTGGCTTTGTTAATTCTTTCAATTGTTTTTCTGTTCTCTATTTCATTTAGTTCAGCTCTAATTTTTATTCTTTGTTTTCTTCTGGTGCCTGATGGATTCTTTTGTTGCTCACTTTCTATTTGCTCAAGTTGTCGGGACAGTTCTCTGATTTTGGCTCTTTCTTCTTTTTGTATGTGTGCATTTATCGATATAAATTGGCCTCTGAGCACTGCTTTTGCTGTGTCCCAGAGGTTTTGATAGGAAGTATTTTCATTCTCGTTGCTTTCTAAGAATTTCCTTATTCCCTCCTTGATGTCTTCTATAACCCAGTCTTTTTTCAGGAGGGTATTGTTCATTTTCCAAGTATTTGATTTCTTTTCCCTAGTTTTTCTGTTATTGATTTCTAGCTTCATTGCCTTGTGGTCTGAGAAGATGCTTTGTAATATTTCGATGTTTTGGATTCTGCAAAGATTTGTTTTATGCCCTAATATGTGGTCTATTCTAGAGAATGTTCCATGTGCGCTAGAAAAAAAAGTATATTTTGCAGCAGTTGGGTGGAGAGTTCTGTATAAGTCAATGAGGTCAAGTTGGTTGATTGTTGTAAGTAGGTCTTCCGTGTCTCTATTGAGCTTCTTACTGGATGTCCTGTCCTTCTCCGAAAGTGGTGTGTTGAAGTCTCCTACTATATATGTGGAGGTGTCTATCTCACTTTTCAATTCTGTTAAAATTTGATTTATGTATCTTGCAGCCCTGTCATTAGGTGCGTAAATATTTAATATGGTTATGTCTTCCTGATCAATTGTCCCTTTTATCATTATATAGTGTCCTTCTTTATCCTTTGTGGCGGATTTAAGTCTAAAGTCTATTTTGTCAGAAATTAATATTGCTACTCCTCTTCTTTTTTGCTTATTGTTTGCTTGATATATTTTTTTCCATCCTTTGAGTTTTAGTTTGTTTGTGTCTCTAAGTCTAAGGTGTGTCTCTTGTAGGCAGCATATAGATGGATCGTGTTTTTTTATCCAGTCCGTGACTCTCTGTCTCTTTATTGGTGCATTTAGTCCATTTACATTCAGCGTAATTATAGATAAGTAAGTTTTTAGTGCTGTCATTTTGATGCCTTTTCATGTGTGTTGTTGGCCATTTCATTTTTCCACATGCTTTTTTGTGCTGAGACGTTTTTCTTAGTAGCTTGTGAGATCTTCATTTTCATAATGTTTAACTTTGTGTTTATTGAGTCGTTACGTTTTTCTTGGCTTTTTTCTTGAGTTATGGAATTGATATTCCTTTTTGTGGTTACCTTTTTATTTACCCCTATTTTTCTAAGTAAAAACCTAACTTGTATCCTTCTATTTCGCCTTGTATCACTCTCCATCTGGCAGTTCAATGCCTCTGATATTTAGTCCCTCTTTTTGATTATTTTGATCGTTTATCTATTGATTTCCATGATTTCCTGTTATGTGTATTATTTTGTTTATTTATTTATTTTTTAGAATTAGTCTTAATTTGTTTGTTTTTGTGCTTTCCCTGTTTGAGTTGCGTTGATATCAGGACGTTCTGTTTTGTGACCTTGTATTGTGCTGGTACCTGATATTATTGGTCATCCGGCCAAACAATCTCCTTTAGCATTTCTTGCAGTCTTGGTTTAGTTTTTGCAAATTCTCTAAACTTGTGTTTATCTGTAAATATCTTAATTTCTCCTTCATATTTCAGAGAGAGTTTTGCTGGATATATGATCCTTGGTTGGCAGTTTTTCTCGTTTAGTGCTCTGTATATGTCGTCCCATTCCCTTCTTGCCTGCATGGTTTCTGCTGAGTAGTCTGAACTTATTCTTATTGATTCTCCCTTGAAGGAAACCTTTCTTTTCTCCCTGGCTGCTTTTAAAATTTTCTGTTTGTCTTTGGTTTTGGCAAGTTTGATGATGATATGTCTTGGTGTTTTTCTTTTTGGATCAATCTTAAATGGGGTTCGATGAGCATCTTGGATAGATATCCTTTCTTCTTTCATGATGTCAGGGAAGTTTTGTGTCAGGAGTTCTTCAACTATTTTCTCTGTGTTTTCTGTCCCCCCTCCCTGTTCTGGGACTCCAATTACTCGTAAGTTATCCTTCTTGATAGAGTCCCACGTGATTCTTAGGGTTTCTTCATTTTTTTTAATTCTTTTATCTGATTTTTTTTCAGCTATGTTGGTGTTGTTTCCCTGGTCCTCCAGAAGTCCCAGTCTACATTCTAATTGCTCGAGTCTGCTCCTCTGACTTTCTATTGCGTTGTCTAATTCTGTAATTTTATTGTTAATCTTTTGGATTTCTACATGCTGTCTCTCTATGGATTCTTGCAACTTGTTAATTTTTCCCCTATGTTCTTGAATAATGTTTTTGAGTTCTTCAACAGTTTTATCAGTGTGTTCCTTGGCTTTTTCTGCATTTATCCTAATTTCATTTGTGATATCTTTAAGCATTCTGTAAATTAGTTTTTTATATTCTGTATCTGATAATTCCAGGATTGTATCTTCATTTGGGAAAGATTTTGATTCTTTTGTTTGGGGGGTTGGAGAAGCTGTCATGGTCTGTTTCTTTATGTGGTTTGATATGGACTGCTGTCTCCGAGCCATCACTGGGAAACTAGATTTTCCAAGTAGTCAGCTGGTGCGCTGGCTCCTAGTTCTGAAAACAGTCGCTGTCTGCCCGTATTTGTTCGTCCTCCGTCTGTAAGTCTGTGCTTGTTGTTCAGAGTTCGTAGATTGTTATGTATGTGATCGATTCCCTTGTTTTTCCGAGTCTTTGTTGCAAGAGGGATCCGCGGGAGCGTCCACCTAGTCCGCCATCTTGGCCCCCCAACCTAGCATATTTTTAAAGTTAATCTATCTGGTTACAGTTGTTGCCTATATTCCTGGTGGAGGATAGGCGGATGGCTATGAGGAAGAACTAGTACTTGCTTAGGATAAGGAGTACTAAGATTCCACCTGATTTGCATTTTGAAGTGTTTCTACTTGTTTTGTTTCATGACCATCATATAATCCATACTAACAACTTAAGTGTTTAATTCATTAGCAGTTAATTCACATAACTGAGAGTAAGCAACACAGGCTGGGAAAGGAGAAAAATGACACTCATTGAATGCTGCATCCCACCCCTCAGTCACTTTCTACTCAGTCTTCACAATCAGGCGAAGAAGGTACTGTTAGGACCATTTCACAGATGGGGACAGTGGAAGCCAGAAAGGCTCCCTAATCTTCTTCAGATGACACAGTTAATAGATGGTGATGCTAGGATTTGAACCTGGGCTGTTGCCTCCAAGGGAGGAGAGAGCTTTCAGTGGACCATGATGACATCAGTGCAGCTCAGCCTACTTACCTTTCCTTCCTCTTGCCTGAAAATGTCATCACTGATCCTTTGAGTGAGCCGTTCAGCAGAAGCAATGATGCAGCCAGGGCTTGTCCTTCAGTTTGCAAATATCCCCAAGTTTAAAAATGGTGGGAGAGTGAATTCTTTTGAAGTTTGACAACTGGAGAAAAGCCAATGAGTAAAGAAAAACTTAAGACGCAGATTGATAAAGGTCTCACTGGAACTGTCAGGGAACTCAGGGCTCTGGAGGAGAAAAGTGGAGAGGAGGAAGCAGTGAGCCCATTTAATTGTGTAACTGATAGGGGTGGGAAGTGGGAAAAATGCTGTTATGTTCCAGAAGCCTAAAAACTAAAATGATTAATCGGGCCATTGACAGCAAGCGAGGCCTTAAGGTGGTAGAGAAACTTGGTGGTGGGAACTGCATTGTAGAAATGTTAGATTAAGGGGTTTATATTATTTAAAATATACACATTCACATAAACCAACGAGATTGTACTGAAATTATTAAAAAAAAAAAAAGATTGAGGAAGGTTTAATCTCAGGCTTAACTGTAGTGAGGAGACTTCAAGTATATCAACATATAGATTAGTTGAATACCTTCTTATGAAGGAATGTAGGAGTTAGATTTTTGGATAAAAGTCTTAAATCACATACTTTTAGCATCAACTCTGAGAGGAAATGCTCAGATATTGAATTAAAAAGCCAATATTATTTTACTAATACGAATAGAGTTGCTATGAGTCAGAATTGACAACATGGTTTTTTTTTTGGTTTATCGACATAATAAGCATAGAAAAAAAATAATACCTCTCTTTAGGCGCTTTTTGCTAAAGCATCAGACATTTTACACACACTTTCATTTTGAGGGCAGCGGTGGTTCAGTGGTAGAGTTCTCACCTTCCGTGTGGGAGACCCAGGTTCGATATCTGACCAATGTACCTCATAAGCAGCTACCACCTGTCTGTCAGGGGAGGCTTGCATATTGCTATGATGCTGAACAGGTGTCACTGGAACTTCCAGACTAAGGCAGACTAGGAAGAAAGGGTTGGTGATTTATTTCCAAAAACCAGGCAGCGAAAGCCGTATGGATCACAATGATTTGATCCCGTTGTGCATGAGATCGCCATGAGTCAGAGGTCAACTTGACAGCAGCCTACAACAACAGCAACAAATCTCATTTTACCCTTGTCCCTGGGTGGTACAAAAAGTTAAAGCACTCAGCTGCTAATCAAGAGGTTGGAGGTTCGAGTCCACGGAGGGGAATCCCGGAAGAAAGCTTGGTGATCTCTTTCTGAGAAAGATCAGCCATTGAAAACCTTATGGAGCACAGTTCTACCCTGACACGCATGAAGTCACCAGGAGCCGGAATGGACTCCACAGCAACCCGTGGTGGTGAGTCTCATTTTAATCTTCTCAGCAATACTGTTTATTTGATCATTCATTCAACAGACATTTACTGGATAGTTGTTATGTGCTGAGTATTGTTTTACGAGCTACAGATGTAGATGTGAACAGAGCAGGTGGGGCCCCTATTCTCAAGCAGTATAGGAGATAAACAACAAACAAATAAAAGAATAGATACATAAAGTAATTTCAGATAGAGATAAGTGGTATGACTAAGAAAAGTGAATCAGATTAAAGGTAAAGAAAATGATGGCGGGGTCGTTTCAGATGGTGAGGGGTGTAACTCTGTGAAGAACGTGGTGTAATCCCATTTTACAGGTGAAGAAGCTGAGTTTCACAGGATTTCTGTGAGTTATCTGTGGTAGCGTACTTGCAAGGACCTTGGATGGGATTCAAAACATTCTGATCAAGGGGCTAATGCTGTGCAAACAAGAGCCTTGACTCTCAATCCAAGGATAAAATTGTTAAAATATTTTTCAATGTATGTTAATTGACATTTCAGTTATGTCTGAGTCCCTGGGTATTTCTAACACTAATTCCATCTATAGAGACCTTGAAGACTGCAGATAGATCACTCTCATTTGCATAATTATCAAGGAGATAGAATCTATTATAATAAGGGTGGAGTCATTGAATACCAAAGCCAATATTGCCTAGTGCGGCAGGGCAGAACGATTTCTCTGAGGACAAACAAGACTTGGCTGCTCTCATAGATTTCTTTGAAGAGATAAATTCTCAGGTTGAAAATAAAATAGGAAGCAAGGGATAAGAATATTTATTTAGTTCCAGAAAGAGAAATCTTTTTAACTGGTAGCTAATAAATAAGAGAAAAATCAATTGAAGATCACATTCCAAATAAGCAACTTAATTTCTCTTCCTGTGAAGAAAAAGTAAAATATTCCGCTCACCGAAGTTTTAAACACAGAAAATGCACCATGCAATGAAGACAACATATAAAGGGCAGAAATGCATTTTAATTATTATTATTATGCACAGCTAAATGGAAAGGAGAGCAAGAGAGTGATGGGCAGAAGGAGGCTTAGCAAGCTCTGGGGGAATGTGTTGGCTATAGGTAAATGGTGCTTGCCACACTGTGTTTTGGATGTCAGAGTAAATCCTCACCTGTTAACACTACCGCTGGAAGCAGGTAAGAACAGTCCTTGGTTTCTCAGTGCACTGGGAAACAGGTTGAAAATGAAAGCATATAAATAGCAGCCACATTTATTTATTCTTATATTTTCTTTTATAATTAAAATATTTTTAGGAAAATATTCTAAACATACAGAATGGAATTAAAGGAAAAGTATATACCTTCCCAACTCCAGTCCCCCTTGCCAGCTTTTTCTGTTTAGACATTTATAATTATATATATGTATAATTATATACATATATAGCTATATATATTTATTTTCTAATTTATCCACTTTAGATGAAACAAAAAAACACAAACCTGCTGCTGTCAAGTCAATTCTGACTCATAGTGACCCTACAGGACAGAGTAGAACTGCCCCATAAAGTTTCCAGGGAGCGCCTGGTGGATTTGAACTGCCGAAATTTTTGTTAGCAGCCGAACTGTTTTTTTTTTTAATTTTTATTGTGCTTGAAGTGAAAGTTTACAAATCAAGTCAGTCTTTCATACAAAAATTTATATACACTTTGCTGTATACTCCTAGCTGCTCTCGCCCTAATGAGACAGCACACTCCTTCCTTCCATTCTCTTTTTGTATCCATTCGGCCAGCTTCTGACCCCGTCTGCCCACTCATTTCCACTCCAGAAAGGAGCTGTCCACATATTCTCATGTGTCTACTTGATCCAAGAAGCTCACTCCTCACCAGTATCATTTTCTATCCCATAGTCCAGTCCAATCCCTGTCTGAAGAGTTGGCTTTGGGAATGGTTCCTGTCTTGGGCTAACAGAAGGCCTGGGGACCATGACCTCTGGGGGTGGGTGGAGGCCCTTCTAGTCTCAGTCAGATCATTAAGTCTGGTCTTTTTATGAGAATTTGAAGTCTGCATCCCACTGCTCTCCTGCTCCCTCAGGGGTTCTGGGTTGTGTTCCCTGTGAGGGCAGCCATTGGTTGTAGCCGGGTACCATTTAGTTCTTCTGGTCTCAGGCTAATGTAGTCTCTGGTTTATGTGGCCTTTTCTGTCTCTTGGGGTCATAATTACCTTATGTCTTTGGTGTTCTTCATTCTCCTTTGCTCCAGGTGGGTTGAGACTGTTATTGGAATCAAATAAATCTCATGCCTCTCACTGGTCAAGAATGAGCAGGTAAGGCACGTAGAATTTTCCACATGAGCAAAGCTTTATTGAAGAGTCTTGCAAGCGGAGACGAGGAGGGCCTAAAGCAACACTTACCCCACGTCTCAGAACAAAAGATGGGCCTGGGTTTTTAAAAGTTCTTGGATGGGAAAAGATTCATGTGTTGTTCATAGGCACTGGCGGGGGATGTGTTAACTAAGGTGCACGTGCTGCAGCTTTCTAAGATGGCTCCTGTCCTGGAGGCCTCTGGGATTCATAGCAGGACTTATTATGGGGTGTCGCGCCTGCGCAGTCTCTTGCTGCCCTGGTTCAGTTTCCTGGCTGCTGCTGCAGCCCCTCACTGCCCCTGGTGGGAGGTCACACAGTGATCACAGGTGGATGTTCTGCACATGTCCCTGCGGCTGGTTTTCTCCAGCTGCTTCTGAAACACAACTTTAAAAAAGTTTGTGGGCTGTTTTCTGATACCCTGCCACATGGCTCTGGGGAATGGCTTTGTTTCTGTGCCCTGGCCCATTTCCCATTACTTTGTTTGCAGATTTAGGGAGGCTGTCTGTTCCCTGTCTTAAGACCAATTGATGCATCTTAGATGGCCACTTGCTAGCGTTTAAGACCCCAGATGCCACTCTCCAAAGTGGGATACGAATGTTTTCTTAATAGATTTTATTATGCCAATTGACCTGGATGTCCCCTGAAACCATGGTCCCCAAACCCCTGCCCCTGCTGCGCTGGCCTTCAAAGCATTCGGTTTATTCAGGAAACTTCTTTGCTTTTGGTTTAGTCCAGTTGTACTGACCTCTCCTGTATTGTGTGTTGTCTTTCCATTCACCTAAAACATTTCTTATCTACTATCTAATTACTGAAAACCCCTCTCCTTCCCTCCCTCCCCGCTCTCCTAACCATCAAAGAATATTTTCTTCTCTGTTTAAACTATTTCTTGAGTTCTTATAATAGTGGTCTCATACAATATTTGTCCTTTTGCATCTGACTAATTTCACTCAACATGATGCCTTCCAGATTCCTCCATGTTATGAAATGTTTCACGGATTCGTCATTGTTCTTTATCGATGCATGGTATTCCATTGTGTGAATATACCATAATTTATTTATTCCATTTGTCCGTTGATGGGCACCTTGTTGCTTCCATCTTTTTGCTGTTGTAAACAGTGCTGCAGTGAACATGGGTGTGCATATATCTGTTCGTGTAAAGGCTCTTATTTCTCTAGGGAATATTCCAAGGAGTGGGATTGCTGGATCGTATGGTAGGTCAATTTCTAGTTTTTAAAGGAAGTGCCAAATCGATTTCCAAAGTGGTTGTACCATTTCACATTCCCACCAGCAGTGTAGAAGTGTTCCAGTCTCTCCACAACCTCGCCAATATTTATTATTTTGTGTTTTTTGGATTAATGCCAGCCTTGTTGGAGTGAGATGGAATCTCATTGTAGTTTTGATTTGCATTTCTCTAATGGCTAATGATAGTGAATATTTCCCCATGTATCTGTTAGCTACCCGAATGTCTTCTTTAGTGAAGTGCCTGTTCCTTAGCAGCCAAACGCTTAACCACTATGCCACCAGGGTATTAGATTGCAAGGAATTAAAAACAAGATAGACATTTATGGTCTATACACTCTTGTAGTCTGTGGGCTATAAGAATCCAAGAGACAGTGCGTGTTCCTCGTTTTGGAACCTGATCCAAACAAATTATGTATATATATGCACATACACACATACATATTCAGATACATATATGTATGTGTGTGTGTGTATTTTTTTTCTTTGATGGTACAGTTTTTTTATTCTGACCAAATTATAAAAGATCATTTATAGGACATCAAAAAATGTGAACACTAAATGATGATATTAAGGAATTGTTGATTTTTAGAGACTGTGATTTAGGTATTTGGTTATGATTTGAAGGGGGAGTCCTTTTGTAGAGATATATACTGAAATGTTTACTGATGAAGTCTTGTAATGTTATGGAATTTCAAAAGAATTATTTGGGTTGGTGAAGTAGGTTGGGGCATATCAAGAACAAGATTGGCCATGAATTATTGTTAGGTGCTGTTGAGTCAGTTCCAATTCGTAGTGACCCTATGTACAACAGAGTCCTTTGCCATCCTCACAATTGTTGCCATCCTCACACTGTCCAGTCTTCTGCCATCCTCACAATCATTCTTATGCTTAACCCCATTGTTGCAGCCACTGTGTCAATCCATCTTGTTGAGAGTCTCCCTCATTTTCGCTGACCCTCTACCTTACCAAGCATGATGTCCTTCTCCACGAATTAGTACTCGTTAAATCTGGGTGATGGATACATGGAGGTACATTACACTTGCCTTTCTACCTTTAAATATGTTTGGAATTTTTCATAGTTAAAACTATAAAAGAACAAAGAATGAGAAACTATGTGTGTTAAAGGAGGTAGCTAGCATGGGTTTCTTCTGTGATTCAGTGGGACTTTCTAGACCTAAGGTTTCGCCTCCTCCCTGTGAGGCGGGCTGACTTTGGGCCCAGTGTAGATGGGCGGGCCATTCTAACTGGCAAGCTTTACTTGAGGGTGTGTGGAATTTGCACTGCTCATTCAAATGGCAAAATAAGGAGGGGACACCAACTCCTGTAGTGGAACTCCTTAATCTGCTTTGGTAAATTCTTTGCAGATAAGGTCTTGGGTTTCATCCTGGGAAAAATGTCCTGGCTGTCAGTCTCTATGAGGACGGACAGTGTTCTGGAAATCAGTCTTTCAGTAAATCACCCTAATTACTATTATACAGTCCACTGGGGATACTTTGTACCTGATATCTTTAGTTTGGAGTGATTGTCTCCCTTTCCAAGCATCATTCCTATTAGTGTCCTTGAAATGGCTTTGCCTTTATTCTTCTGGAGGCCAGAAATACTTCTTTATAGACTGTTGTTGTTGTGTGCCATCAAGTTGATTTTTGACTCGTAGTGACCCCATGTGATAGAGTAGAACTTTCCTATAGGGTTTTCTAGGCTGTAATCTTTATGGGAGCAGAGTGCCAGATCTTCCTTCCTCAGAGTCACTGGGTGAGTTCAAACTGCCAACTTTTTTGGTTAGCAGCCAGGCACTTAGCTGTTGCATTAGGAATTGAGAATAGAGAAGGCTGGAATTCTTCTCTAGAAAAAAGGCACTCTTGCCTCATGGAGAACATGTCTGATGAAGTTAAAACTAAGACTGGATCTTTCTATTATTTAGATTAAAATTAAAAAAAAAATTTGTGGTAAAAATATACATAACAAACCATACACCATTTCAACAATTCCTACGTGCACGATTCAGTGACACTGATTACATTCTTCTTGTGCAACCATTTTCACTCTCCTTTCCTTTTTTTTATATGATATTTTGTTGTGTTTTTGGTGATAGTACTTAGATTTTTAAAAGTTATTGAGAATATTTTGTGTAAAAGCAAAACAAACAGAAACCCCAAACCCATTGCTGTCCAGTTGATTCTAACTCATGGTCACCCTATAGGACAGAATAGAACTGCCCCATAGGGTTTCCAAGGAGACGCTGGTGGATTCGAACTGCCGACCTTTTGGTTAACAACTGTAGCTCTTAACCATTGCGCCACCAGGGATCCAATGTTTTATATAGAGAAGATTATTTTTAAACACTGAAGTATATTGATATTGGAGCAAATACTTAGAAATGGAGATACTGGCTAAGAGTAAGAAAATGAACGAAGGTTTCAAGGGATGAAGTTAGTGGATTAATAAAACAGTGCAGAGACAGTTGTAATTTTACATATGTAATCAAGAAACAAGTTTCAACAGTGAAATTTCCAGATTGGAAATGACAAACTAGACAAATAGTAAAATGCTAAATTGATAAGGCTATAATTGGTGCAAGTCTTCCTAGTCAGTGGATAGAGAAGTGAGAGTTGAGCATGACTGAGCCCTGGGCAAAGTATTTTTAATAAAGCAATCCAAAGTATTATCCAAAATCATTTAATCTGGGTTCTTTCACCACTCCAATAAGACGTCATTCTTAAAGGTCCCTGTTAACCGTGTGTTCTTCAAATCTATCACCAAGCTTCCTTCATCAGTAACCAAACATTTTATCCTTCCCATTCTCCCTGCTGGAACTAGTATCACCTGTGCATTTCCCACTGAAGTTCCTGGTCAGGCCATCCTTTCATGGCTTGGGGTCAAAACCTTGAAATAATCTGTGTATGCAGTCATTCATTCTACATGTGTTTTACTGAAGCCCACAATCTACCAGACTCCGTGCTAAGTCCTGGGGACACAGGTAACTATGGTCTCTGTGTTCATGGAGCTTAGAGTATTGAGATCATCCGTGGGTTCTCTCTCTTGCTCTCCTTTCCTTCCTCTCCCGCTGTATCTCAGGGTGAGAGGAAGAGGAGTGGAAGGGAAAAGGACCACTGTAGCCAGGGGATGACATAAGATAGGGAGTGCTGTGGAGGGTGGGGTTGCTAGTGGTTGGAAGTCCTGGAAATGGCTTTGTTGTTGTGTGCCCTAGAGTTGATTTTTGGCTGAAGGACTTAGATCAGGCCATCTACTGTACAAATTAGAAATGTTTAGCCTTTAGGCAATATCCTTTACCACTTCCTTGCATTGTGCTGTCATTTACATTAAGTTGCTGTCTACACAAAGGCCTCCTGTAAGTTGGCTTTATGATCTGTATGTATGGAAGCCACATAAAGGGGTCAAGTTCCGGGTCTAGAGCAGGGTGGACAAGGATAACGTGTGTGGTGATGTGATAATCAATATACTGAACCAATTCAGTGTGTATCAGTGGGAGAAGAGGGGGCAAAAAATCTGGAAATTCGCAGGCTCTTGGCGAGGGCTTTGGACTTCTCCATGTTAAGGAAGTTTGAGTCAATCTAATTTAAATTGTTAGTGGGCAGAGAGACAGCTGCTTTGGCACCTACCTAACAGACATTCCATCCCACACTACCCATTATGTTTTGCTTCCTCTTAGTAGCCATATTCTAGTAAGATTAGGAAAGTCTCATTTTCTTTCTTAAGTGATTGTTTTAGACAAGGGCATGGGATACAACTGGCTAATGTGATGGAAGGGCTAATATACTGGGGATCTATGGGAAGTGTTTCTTTTTGTTCTTAAAAAGTGACATAAGTGGGGTTGTTACTCTTCTTTTTCCTCCTCTGCATATTACTATCTGCATGTGACATCCAGAATGGTGGTAGTCTTCCTTGGACTTTGAGAGGAGTTAGCTTAAGAAGATAAGCCAGTATGCTCTCTGCTACAGAGCAGAGAGGTGGATGGAATCCAAGTTCTCATGAGGTCTCTGAGGTGCTGAATTTACCAACCCTGAAAATTCCGTACTTTGGGATCTTAGTATGTCTCATAATAAATGTCCATTTTGTACAACTACTTTTAGTTGGATTTTCAGTACTTGCAGCCTGAGACATATTGACTAACATAGACAGGGAAGCCTTAGTGCGTATCTGGGGCTCTGCCTGAAAGTATTTGAACCCTGGTGCAGAACACAGTCCTACCCTTGATTTAATCATCACCTTGGACCTGATCAAAGAGTATCCTTACTGTGTTCACCTTACTGGTGAAGGGATGGTACAGGTGAGGCTAAGTTGCCCACAAAAGCTGCGATGATCCTTGGAATACTGCCTCAAAGGAACATATGAGATCAGGCTCCCAGCTGGAAGGAGTAGGGCATGAACTGTTTGAAGCTATGTTTCAGATAGAAAGCCAGGTATACACAGTCTTTGTGAGTTTCCTAAAATACTCCAGCTCTAGGAATGGCTTTGTAAAATCACAGGCAAGGGGGCAGGGGAGAAGCAAGATGTAAACTGGCTCCTCCAGAGAGGAACTCTTTGGAAAATAGATGGAAGGACTCTTTCAACTGGCAAAGTCTTTACCTTGCTGTATTTGCTGGCAGACGTTCTCTACTGGGGGGTCTAGAGACTTAGGTGACAGGACTAGGATCCCTGTTAGAGGCTGCCACCCCAATGATAAGTTCTCTTTGTTTGTTTGCTTTCAAAAATAAAATGTAGCTCTTATTCATAAAACTTTAGGGGCTTCTTCTAGAGAGAGACAAAATATATAAGAAAGGGTTAATAAATATTTTCTAAAAACTTTTCAGTTGTTGCTGTTCCTGATGATATCAATGGAATCATGAAAACAGCAAGATTAGTTGCTTGATAGCAAACACTTGACATATAATCCATAATAACAGTACTTATATGTACCAATTGGTATTGAGCCAAGTATTTTATATATTTTTTAAACTTATTTAGTGCTCACAATAGTTCTATGAGGTAGGTACTTTTATATTTCTCTTTTACAGTAGATGAAGACTCTGAGGCTTAAAGACATTAAATAATTTGTCCATGGTCTCATGCATATGAAATGATGACCCCAAGACTTGCACCAACCACTACAATTTTACCAGTGTATCAAATATAATGCTTTATTTCTTCTTCTTCTTCTCAAAACATGGATAGCTTGTAAACAGGTTTTATAGGGAACAGAGTACATGGCTATATTCGTGTGGTGTTATGGTGAGTTAATTTACCATGAAAACTTCATTAAGAAAAATAACATTCTGTTTAGGTAATAATATTAACGATGTTCTGCTATCACAGGCCCTTGGTATCTAGTGAACAGTAGTTGCTGGTTGGGTTTTCAGTTGTTAAGTTTTACTCTGCTCAGGTAGCAGAGAAATATGTTGTTATCTTACTATATAAGTTACTTAACATAGTTGAGTTTAGAGATTTTATTTTCTATGCTATCTGGTATTGGAGCCCTGGTGGCACAGTGGTTAAGAGCTACCAAAAGGTCGGCAGTTTGAATCCACCAGCTGCTCCTTGGAAACAGTATGGGGCAGTTCTACTCTCTCCTGTAGGGTCACGATAAATCAGAATTGACTTGACGGCAAGGGGTTTAGTTTTTTGGCTTTATCTGGTATTAGATGAGAAAAAATTTTCCTACTCAAAATTTGTGGTGTGTTATAGAGATTTTTTTAACCTTGCAATCGTAAAAAACTTTGAAGGCATATTTCCTCAGAAAAGGAGCAGTCCTTCTTTGAACGTATACCCATTTATATGTCTTCCTGCAGGTCATTTACATTTATATGTCTTACTTTTGAGTTGTGCTCCTAAACTGTCAAATGCAGTTATCATAGTCAGCAATGACTGGAAAAACTTTGCTCCAAATATTTTCCTTAGGAAAGAAGAGATTTTTTCTGCTTTGTTTGAGCTCAGTAACCAGACACTTTCAGGCCATGTATGTAGCTGTGCCTCAGCTTCCTCACATGTCTGCTCTAACAGAGTTGCAGACTGTGCATTTCAGGACCTCTTGGTGGTCATCCCTGTCTTGAAACCGCACAGGTGGGATGATATACTCTGGAAGGCTGATCCCAGGAAAGAGACATTCACTTGCATTTCAGGATGTCTGTGACCACCCAAACAATCTCCTAAAACAGAAGCCACTCTTCTGACCTAACCTTCATGGGATCCTTCAGACTGAGAATGGTTGGGAGTTGAATAGACCCCTCCACCCCTTGAAAGCTGTTTCTCTAAACCTCTGCCCTGATTCGTTTCAATTTATATATATATATATACACACACACATATGTATACATATACATATATTTTTTTATACACATACACACACACACACATATATATACATATATATATACATGGAAACCCTGGTGGTGTAGTGGTTAAGTGCTATGGCTGCTAACCTAAAGGTCGGCAGTTCAAATCTGCCAGGCGCTCCTTGCAAACTCTATGGGGCAGTTCTACTCTGTCCTATAGGGTCACTATGAGACGGAATCGACTTGGTGGCAACGGGTTTGGTTTATATATATATAAATTAAAAAAAATTTTCAATGCAGGAAATTATAGAATTTTTACTTAATGATTTATTTCTTATTGTTGTAAAAATATAATTAACACCACATTTGTCAATATTTTTTTCACGTGTCGAACTCAGCAACATTACTTACATCAATCGTGTTATACAACCGTCACCAAAATTCATTGCCAAACCCTCCATCTCCACACTTTCTGAACAGTGATTCCCTCTTTCCTCCCTCTCACCCCTGGCAACCACAGAAAAAACAAGCTTTGGTCTCTACGCATTTGTTCACTCTAGATAGTTCATGTAAGGGGAATCACACGGTATTTGTCCTTTTGTGATTACCACTTCACTCAGCATCGTGTTACTTGACGACTTTTACCTAGTAGTTATAGGCTTAGTAACTTCTGGTTTTAAAAGTACTTAAAACCCACCCTATTTTGTTCTATCTGCACTGTAAGACGGCACTGGTATTTTTTTTTTTATGAGTTAGGAGAAAAAATTTATTAAATGAGGAACCACAGCTTCGAGGAGGTTTGAGGACTCTTAAAATGGCACAACTAGTTGACAGAGGAATTAGAATTTATGGGTTTTGGTCTACACTTTTTGAGACTACACCAAGCCATTCATATAAAAATTTGCAAAGTAAAGTATTTTATCCCTTCAGTTAATTTGAGTTTCAGAGGCTTTGCTGTATTGTCAACCCTTGAATTTTGCTGAAATGACGTTGAACCCTGCAATTCATTATGACTTCTGGGGCCCGGGGATTCCAGCAGTTGCTAAAAGTATGCTGGGCCACAAAGGCAATGTCTTAATGATTTAAGACAAGAATCCTTTATTCCTAAAATAATTCTGCTCACTAATGTGATCAGGGAGCTCAATTTTAGTTTGACAGAGGCTTCAAAATAGAACTTCTCACAGGAAAACTGCAATTAGATATTCACGGGTAATATTCTTAAGTTTGTGAGGTAGAATGTTAATGAGGAGGAGGATTGATTTTATTTTAGCTTAATTATACTACATTTATTGTTATATCTGCTGCAGATTGCAAATAACCCTTTACTGTTACTTCGTCTTTTCTTCTTGGGTACTTGCTGGGAATACAGGTATAGGGTTCTTTGTAGCCTATAGCAGATGTAACGTAAAATATAACACGCCCATTGTGAATAAGCAAATAAAATCGTTAATAAAATTTCTTGTGCTAGTACTTTTTTGTAAAACAAAGTCAGAGTCCTACCTTCTTCCCCCTGAAGACTCTCTTTTGAACTAAAGACCTCTGCAAGATTAGAAATCAAGTAAATAGAACATCAGCAAAATAGCCAGGCAAGTGACTCAAACTAAATTATTAGCTTCCTTTTCAAAGTCTTCTGCAATTTCTGTCTTTATCCACACATTTGAAGATTAAGTATTTGCATTTTGTTGAGGACGTCTGTCGTCAGTAGGCTCCTCCTGGGTGAATTAAAGAAGTGATGGGAATTGTTTGAGGGCTGATTCTGGATGGCAATGGAGACAACATGGGACATGGCCCCATTGTTTTCTGTTACCAAATGTTTGGATAATAACAATCATTTTTGATAACCTCCATTTTCTTGGAAAATGATTGAATTGAAAATATAAGCTTGGAAATTATAGAGTGCTGTGTTAAAGTCTTTGTGTGTGTGTGGCGGGGTTGGGGGAGTGGGGACTTCACCCTGGCTATTGTCTAAAGTCAGCTCCCAGTTCAGTGAAAGAGATTCAAGTGAAACATGTTGATTTCCGATAAGGTCCGACCCCGGTTGCAGTGACCCACAGAAACTCAGATGCGTGAGGTGGAAAAGAATCTTTGGGCCATCGTCACTTTACTCAGCATTTGTTAGGGAGAATCTCTCTATGTATCTCCTTCCCACTACCTAAGAGTTACATATTCTTAACCATCCCCTCTCCCCACTCCAGTTATAACCCCATGAAAGAGCATAGCTGAGCACACCTACTCTCTGCCCCTTTCAGTTCTGAGGCCCAGTTAGATTTTGCTTCAAGTTCCATTTCTCTTCCCAGGGCCACATCATAAAAATAACTGCTTTTACCTGTGGTGCAATGGTTAAGCACTTGACTACTGACCGAAAGACTGGCAGTTCGAATCCTGACTCTGGAAGAGAAAGACCCGGTGATCTGCATCTGTAAGGATTAAAAAAAAAAAACAACCCTGTGAGGCAGTTCTTCTCTGTCACATGGTGTTGCTGTGAGTAGGCATCAACTCCAGGGCACCTAATAAGAACAAACCATGCCAGCTATCATCTCTAAATTCTCCTCTCTGCCTACAAAGCATACATCCAGGTAATCAAATGCAAAATTTATATCTTCCCTTACACTTCCCCTACATATCCCAAAGTTTTGGTGGTTTTACTCCCAAATGTATCTCTAGGATGTCCCCTGCTCTTGGTCTCAGCCACAGTGGCCCTAGACCAGAATGCCATCCTCTCTTCCCTGAACTACTGAAACTACCTCATATCTGATCTCCAACTATGTCCTTCTGAGCCTTTCACTTGGTGCTGCTTCTGCCTGAAACGTTCTTCCCCATTATTTCACTAGGCTGGCCTATTCATTCTCTCAGGACTTCATTCAAAAGCCACATCTCAAAGAAGCCCTAATGTGTCCTTTCTCCCTCCTCTTTCACCCTACCCTTATGTATTCTCTCTCTCCCTCTATTTATTTTCTTCAGACCACTTACCAGATTTTGTAGTTTTATTGTTTATTTGATTGATAATGACTCTTTTTTCGAGGAGAATAGAAGGTCTATGAAGGTAAGGAACTCCAGCATAGGGTGGAGAAGGTGGTAGATATCCAATGACTTTATTGAATGAGTGAACAAAAATATGTATACATACAATTTTTCTCACTTTCACAGTTTAAAAATAATTTCTTTAATATAGACAATGTCATGGATTGACTTTTGTCCTCTGAAAATATCTGTCCACTTGGCTAGGCCATGATTCATAGTATTGTGTGATTGTCCATCGTTTTGTCATCTGATGTGATTATCCTAAACCAACCCACCAATATGTTGTAAATCCTACCTCTATGGTGTTAATCCTCCACGTGTCTGTCAGTTTGTCGTACTGTGGGGGCTTGTGTGTTGCTGTGATGCTGGAAGATATGCCATCAGTATTCAAATACCAGCAGGGTCACCTGTGGAGGACAGGTTTCAGCTGAGCTTCCAGACTAAGACAATCTAGGAAGAAGAACCTGGCGAAAGTGAAAATCTTACAAATAGTAGTGGGACACTGATGTAATGCCGGAAGATGAGCCCCTCAAGTTGGAAGGCATTAAAAATATGACTGGGGAAGAGCTGCCTCCTCAAAGTAGAGTCAACCTTAATGAGGTGGATGGAGTCAAGCTTTTGGGACCTTCATTTGCTGATGTGGCCTGACTCAAAATGAGGAGAAACAGCTGCAAACATCCATTAATAATCGGAACCTAGAATGTACGAAGTGTGAATCTAGGAAAATTGGAAATCAGCAAAAATGAAATAGAACGCATAAAGATCGATATCTTAGGCATTAGTGAGCTGAAATGGATGGGTATTGTTCATTTTGAATTGGACAATCATACGGTCTACTGTGCCAGGAACGACAACTTGAAGAGGAATGATATTGCATTCATTGTCAAAAAGAACATTTCAAGATCAATCCTGAAGTACTACGCTGTCAGTGATAGGTTAATATACATACGCCTACAAGGAAGGCCAGTTAATACGGCTTTTATTCAAATTTACGCACCAACCACTAAGGCCAAAGATGAAGAAATTGAAGATTTTTACCAACTTCTGCAGTCTGAAATTGATCAAACATGCAATCAGGATGCACTGATAATTACTGGTGATTGGAATGTGAAAGTTAGAGAAAAGAAGAAGGATCAGAAGTTGGAAAATATGGCCTTGGTGATAGAAATGATATCAGAGATTGCATGATAGAATTCTGCAAGACCAACGACTTCTTCATTGCAAATACCTTTTTTCACCAACATAAACAGCTACTATACACGTGGACCTCACCAGATGGAGTGCACAAGAATCAAATCGACTATATCTGTGGAAAGAGATGATGGAAAAGCTCAGTATCATCAGTCAGAATAAGGTCAGGGGCCGACTATGGATCAGACCATCAATTACTCATATGCAAGTTCAAGTTGAAACTGAAGAAAATTAGAACAATTCCATGAGAGCCAAAGTACAACCTTGAGTATGTCCCACCTGAATTTAGAGACCATCTCAAGAATAGATTTGATGCTTTGAATACTAACGAATGAAGACCAGACGAGTTGTGGAATGACATCAAGGACATCATACATGAAGAAAGCAAGAGATCATTAAAAAGACAGGAGAGAAAGAAAAGATCAAAACGGATGTCAGAAGAGACTCTGAAACTTGCTCTTGAATGTTGAGTAGCTAAAGCAAAAGGAAAAAATGATGAAGATTTCAAAGGGTGGCTCGAGAAGACAAAGTAAAGTATTATGATGACATGTGCAAAGACCTGGTGATAGAAAACCAAAAAGGAAGAACTTGCTCAGCATGTGCAAAGAGCTGGAAATGGAAAACCAAAAGGGAAGAACACGTTCGGTGTTTCTCAAGCTGAAAAAACTAAAGAAAAATTCAGGCCTTGAGTTGCAATACTGAAGGATTCTACAGGGAAAATATTAAACGACACAGGAAGCATCAACGAAGATGGAAGGAATATGCAGAATCACCATCCGAAAAAGAACTGGTCAACGTTCAACCGTTTCAGGAGGCAACATATGATCAGAAACCAATGGTACCGAAGGACAAGTCCAAACTGCACTGAAGGCAATGGTGAAAAACAAGGCTCCAGGAATCGATGGAATACCAATTGCGGTGTTTCAATAAACAGATACAGTGCTGGAAGTGCTCACTCGTCTAGGTCAAGAAATTTGGAAGACAGCTTCCTGGCCAACTGACTGGAAGAGATCCATATTTATGCCTATTCCCAAGAAAGGTGATCCAGCTGAATGTGGTAATTATTGAACAATATCAGCTCCTTGGAAACTATATGGGGCAGTTCTATTCTGTCCTATAGGATCACTATGAGTCCGAATCGACTCGACAGCAGTGGGGTTTTTTTTTTTGTCAATATAACATGCAAGCAAAATTTTGCAGAAGATCATTCAAAATTGGCCGCAGCGGTATATTGACAGGGAACTGCCAGAAATGGAAGCTGGATTTAGAAGAGAACATGGAACCAGGAATATCACTGCTGATATCAGATGGATCCTGGGTGAAAGCAGAGAATATCAGAAAGATCTTTACCTGTGTTTTATTGACTATGCTAAGGCATTTGACTGTGTGGATCATAACAAATTATGGATAACTTTGCGGAGAATGGAAATTCTTGAACACTTATTTGTGCTCTTGAGGAATGTGTACATGGATCAAGAGGCAGTTGTTAGGACAGAGCAAGTGGAAACTGCATGGTTTAAAGTCAGGAAAGGTGTGCATCAGGGTTGTATCCTTTCACTATACTTATTCAATCTGTATGCTGAACAGATAATCCTAGAAGCTGGAGTTTATGAAGAAGAACGGGGCATCAGGATTGGAGGAAGACTTTTTAACAACCTGTGTTATACAGATGACATAACCTTGCTTGTGAAAACAAGTGAAGAGGACTTGAAGCACTTACTGATGAAGCTCAAAGACCACAGCCTTCAGTATGGATAACTGAACACCTCAACATAAAGAAAACAAAAATCCTCTCAACTGGACCAATAAGCAACATCATGATAAACAGAGAAAAGATTGAGGTTGTCAAGGATTCATTTTACTTCGATCCACAATCAACACCCATAGAAACAGCAGTCAAGAAATCAAAAGACGCATTGCATTGGGCGAACCTGCTGCAAAAGACCTCTTTAAAGTTTTGAAAAGCAAAGATGTCAGCTTGAGGACTAAGGTGCGCCTGACCGAAGCCATGGTGTTTTCAATCACCTCATATGCATGCAAAAGCTGGACAATAAATAAGGAAGATCGTAGAATTGACGCCTTTGAACTGTGGTGTTGGTGAAGAATAGTGAGTCATACCATGGACTGCCAAATGAACTAACAAATCTGTCTTGGAACAAGTACAGCCAGAATGCTTTTTAGAAGCAAGGATGGCAATACTATGTCTCATATACTTTGGAAATGTTATCAGGAGGTATCATTCCCTGGAAAAGGACATCATGCTTGGTAAAGTAGAAGGTCATTGAAAAAGAGCAAGACCCTCAGTGGGATGGGTTGACACAGTGGCTTCAACAATGGGCTTAAGCATAGCAACAATTGTGGGGATGGCGGACTTGGCAGGGTTTCGTTCTGTTGTGTATAGGGTCGCTATGAGTCAGAACCAACTCGATGACACCTAACAATAAGAACAACATGATGTTAATGAGGCAGGATTAGATACAGTTATGTTAACGAGGCAGGATTCAATGTACAAAATTAAGTTGTGCCTTAAACCAATCTCTTTTGAGATATAAAAAAGAGAAGAGAGCAGAGAAACACAGGGACCTTATACCACCAAGAAATAAGAGCCAGGAGAATAGCGCGTCCTTGGGACTCAGGGTCCCTGCACTGAGAAGTTCCTCGACCAGGGAAGATTAATGACAAGGACCCTCCCCCAGAGCTGACAGAGAGAGAAAGCCTTCCCCTGGAGCTGGCACCCTGAATTCTGACTTCTAGCCTCCTAGACTATGGGAGAATAAATTTCTCTTTGTTAAAGTCATCCACTTCTGATATTTCTATTATAGCAGCACTAGAGGACTAAAACAGGAATACGTAGGATATCATGATATTGTAGACAGAGAGATTTTTGTTTCAAAGGTAATTTAAAATATATGATCTTAATATTGTTGGTAATTGCCATTGAGCTGATTCTGACTCATGGCGACCCCGTGTGTGTGGAGTAGAACTGCACCACACAGTTTTCAATGCTGCGACCTTTTGGAAGCTGATTGCCAGGCCTGTCTTTTGAGGTATCTCTGGATTGGTTCAAACCACCAACCTTTGAACTAGTAGTGGAGCGTATAACCATTTTTGCCACACAGGGAGGACTAATAATTAATAATCAAAAAGGAATTGTATTTTACAATCAGTACATTACGGTCTGGGTCCTGGTTCAGCCTGTCACCAGTCTGGATGTCGCAGAATCCTAAGTTTTTATGTCATATAACCCTGACCATATTGAATTTCTTAACTGTGAAATAGTGCTAATAATACCTGATGATATTTTCTACCTATTTGTAGAATGCCTTAACACACATATATATGTGATTTTTATCCTGACAATGAGCAAATCTGGGTGTTTTTCTTGAGGCATTACCTTTCATATGCTCAGTGAAAACAGGAGAGGTCCTTCCAATTGTGCTCCTTTTATGAAAAGAGAAAGAGGGAAGGCAAGAGGGCTTGGAGCACAGAGAATACAGGCTTCATCATCTACAGTTCAGGGTCTGAGAAAGGTGGAGCTCTGGGGATTTCATTAGACTTTGCCCTGCCAGCTCTCCTCTTCCTGCAGGAATTCTGGAAGAGACAGCATGTGTGATTCTAGGCGGTGATTGACGGTTTCTTTAACCTGTCTCTGGTAACCTTTCCCCTGCTGAGCCTTACATTACCCATACACATGTTTAAACTTTGACTTTATATTATTATGCACTCAGTGGTTGTTCTGTGGATGGATCTTGAAAGTTTGATGTGATTCAAAGTGATGTCTGGATGCCTTCCACTAAGGACACCTTCGTGTGTGAGCATAAACACCCTAGGACTTGAAGCCTTATCTAAGGTTATTTGAAAATCCAAGTAAATTGTATACCTGAGGGTCAGTATTTTCTATTATTTTTGACTCTGTGGGCAAATGTGTAAAACATTTCTCTGAGAGCTATGCTTTTTTTTTTTTTTTTGGTGAGTGTTCCTTCAAATATCTATTTCTAATCAGACTCTGATATATACGTCTCTTCTCCTTTTTTTGCGTCTATGTGTGAGCACTCATAACTCTCAGCCAGGGGTGGATGATCCAATAGGCAAAGTAAGCATGGTGCTTACCTTGCTTACCAGATGATATGTACTGAACAATTTCACATGGATTTCACCACATCAAAGACTCTGCTTCTACTTATGGCTGGCATCTGTCTGTCTCCCAGCCACATGGCACTGTCCTACAGAATCAAAGCCTCTTTTCAAACTTACAATCCCTGACAGGGGCAGATGAGCCAGTAAGCAAGGTAAGCATAGGCTTACTTTTGCTTACTTACTCATAATCTGTAGTGAACAGTTTCACTACAGATAATCTGGTGAGCAAGGTAAGCACCATGCTTACCTTGTCTATTGGATAGTCTGCCCTGCTCTCAGCATATTCTTCACCCTTGTTCCTGATGGACCCATGGAGTGTTTTTTACTTTATTGTCCTTCGGGTTCAAAGATGACGCTGCCTGTGATGGTGCCAGCCATGAGGGCTGGTGCAGTTGAAAAGGCCACTGTGTGATGAGCAGCTCTTTTCTGCAATGTGATTTGCTGTGAAAACTGTTCCTGGGTTTTGTGGTATGGGACTCTTCTTAAAACAGCTATGATCACATCTGATGTATTGGGGCTCAGGCTTTCATTCTCAGTCTGTCTGGTACTGTCACTAGAACTGAAGTATTCTAACACGCACTTTCCAACTTGGTGGCAGCGCGGCTGCTTATCAGCATTTTGCAGGGAAAAGCACATTCTTTGAGGTTTTGCTTCAGTGTACCTTCTAAAAAACTTTTCTGGTGTCTCTTATACTGACCTGAATTCTGTTCACCTTGCGGCAACTTTTGTGATACCACATTTCCATCCCATATCTGGCTAAGAGTAAATATATTGCCAGGAACAACACTTCCAAACCGATCAAATGATTGATAACCCAAGTAAGTGCCATTTGCTGAGCGCATTCTCAGTGCCAGGCATCATGCATATGCTGTCTTATTTATTCTCTGCCAGAAGGGAAAGGCGTTGTCCCCATTTTACAGATGAGTAGTGAGTCATTTACCCAAGATTTCTAAGCGAGTGAGTGAGTGAGTGGAAGAGTCAGATTCGGGATGCAGCTCTGATTCCAAAGGCTGAGTTTACCAGAGTGTGGCCATGGTGTCACTTGGCTTCCCACTGGGTTACTTTCTAGGTTCTCGCACTTTATTATTGACTATTTAATCCTCCTAGGGAAGCAGAGAGCCCTGGCGGCACAGTGGTTAAGAGCTCGGCTGCTAACCACAAGGTCGGCAGTTCAAATACACCACCTGCTCCTTGGAAACCCTGGGGCGGTCCTACAGGGCCGCTGTGAGTCAGAATTGACGGGGGAAATTCTAATCTGTCCTACAGGGTCGCTATGAGTCAGAATTGACGGGGGGAAATTCTAATCTGTCCTACAGGGCCGCTATGAGTCAGGATTGATGCAAAGACAATGGGTTTGGTTTTTTGGTTTAGTGAAGCATGGCTCAGTGATTCTTACGATCAGTTCTAAGACTTTAACTGTGTTGTATATGGAGGATCCCCACCACCTGGGTGCACTGTGGGTTCGATACCAGGAACTACCCTTTGACTGATGTATCAGTACCATGTTGGTGTTCCATTCTATGTGCCTGCCAGCTTGCTGAAAGACGCGTTGACTTTTCGGATTTGACTTGTGACCTCTTTATCTGTCAAGTTGCTGTCAGAGAGCTTGCTGCCTAGATAGCAGGGCTCAGTGGCAATTTCTTTCTCTCACTGACAATAAATACCTAGAAATGAGTTTAGATTCTCTCTAGCAGAATTTGGTGTCTATGTTGGTTCTCTTCTGCCAACTGCCGACGTTTAGCCATTCAAATTCTAATAATTTCAGGCTGCAGATTATGCAGAATTTCATAAGGTTTTTAGAAGAGGTTGATCTGCCTGCTTCTGGTATGTGCCCCATCCCTGTACCAAGGGTCATAAGAGTCTTGTATATGGCTCATATACCTGGGGTTATCGCTTAAATACTGCCACAGATGACTCTTACATATATTTGTTTTATTTAACAAACTTTAGAAAATTTGGCATAGTACGATGTGTAGGCATATTGGCAATGATTTAATGAGTATGGTGTTTAGAAGTTTATCTAAAATTGTGTGATTTTTTAGATAAAGTTGCATATCAATCTTCATTTAATTTATATATGATGTTTCTATTTCAAAACTAGAAGAAAATTTCTAGAAAATTAAGTAAAACCTTGGTCAAAACTCTTAATCTTTTTCAGTTTTCTCATCAGCTAAAAAAAAAGGTATAATATACATTCCTCACATTATTATTATTTATTATTTTTATTAATGAAAGGGATTATGTGTAAAGTACCTTGTATGGCGTGTGGTATGTTAGTTCATAATAATGACATTTCCCTTTCACTCTGAAGCTGTGTGTCATTTCAAAGTAATTCTTAATCCATTTCTTTGCATGTTTGCTTTGTCATTGTAATTATAAATTTATAATTGTTATTATCATTTTGAGATGGCCGTATTAGGATATTTACAGCCTATAATTTGAAGAGTTTGCTAAAGAATGTGGATATGAGCATCTAGGTTATGTGTAAGCTAATTAAAAGCGTTCTCCCTATATACTCTTTCAGATTTTATTTAATTTTTGACACAAATATTAAGATCCATAATGTAATACCATAAAAATTGGTGGTTATAGCTAACAGAGATAAGCTTTTTAATACAGGTATTTATATTGTCTTATTGGAGGAAGTAATTTTAATTAAAAAAGGAAAATATATTTTTGTTCATTTTTCTTCATCTATAATTTTCTATAAATAAATTTTCGTGACTTGATTAAGTCTGTGGGAATTATAGGGCTATAAAAGAAATGAAAATGGATTATTTTTATTATCATTATTTTAAATTTAATACTGTTTGATGTTTGTAGCTTTACTTTAGAGGAGCTTGAGAACTGTAGGCTTAAAAATGAAAAATTTCTAAATAGAAACAGCGGGGGCTAAATACAAGATGGGAAAATAGGCCCTGGTGGTCATAATAGAGGCAATAATCCAAGAACCAAAGCCACTGCCATTGAGTCAATTCCAACTCATAGCGACCCTCTAGGACAGGGTAGAACTGCCCTGGAGGGTTTCCAAGGCTGCGGTATTTACGGAAGCAGACTGCTAAATCTTTCTCCCGCGGAGCGGCTGGTAGGTTTGAACTGCCGACTTTTGATTAGCAGCCAAGTGCTTTAACCACTGTGCAACCACTGCTCCTTGAGGCAACAATAGCTGATTCAAATTTAATGCCATTTACTAATGAATATAAGTTGCTGCATTATTCATTAATTGATTTTCAGTTGGGACCATCCTACTAAAAAAAAAAAACTAGGTAAGGTAAACACTACTTCCTCTTGGCTTGAACTTTCTTCTAGGAAGGGATGCAGGGCTACCTCTAGACAGAGTTGTCTGATTTGTGACTTGTCTGTGAGGTCCTTGGATATGAGGTCCATAGTCTTTTATTTCCACTCCAGAGGCATTTAGTGCTTTCTTGGGGTCCAACAATTAGTTAGCTTTTGCTGTAATCCCACCCACACACCCCAGTGCTGTCGAGTCTATTCTGACTCAATAAGTAACTCTCAAATCTGCAGCTTTTACTGCACTTAAAAAAAAAAAAAACCCAAAACACCAGAAAACTTTTATTTCTTGCTCATGTTACTTGTATCTTGGGTTGGCTGTGGCTCTTTTCCAGGCTGTTGGGTGACTTAAGTTTATTACATGTGCATTATCATTCTGGAACCCCAATGAAAGGAGGTCCTATCCAAGACCTCTTGTGGAAGTGGGCATGAACCCAAGAGCTGAATTGAACTAAATTCACCCACTTCTTACTTAGCTACATGGTTATGTTCCAAAGATCAGGTCTTTATACAAAAATCAGTATTATGTAAAAGTGGAGGATGACCACATCAGCTTACAAAATGGAAGATGACTATATCATTATATAACTGCCAAATTACATCATTACATAACTGCCAATTATATCATTACACAACTGCCAAATTACTTCATTATGTAAGTGCCAAATTGCATCATTACAAAATTGCCAAATCGCTAAGAAGCATGGCCCAGTCAAGCTGATACATGACCTTAACCATCACAGCCAGGGTTACTTTTGCCTTGCACCCTGGTATTCGTTACTGCCACGTGTACATTGTTAATATGCAAAATAATTGGGTAGTAGATTTTTAGTGTTGTTGTAAATGCAGAATATTAGATAATGAGACAGTCGATAAGTGAGGAATAGGTGTAATCAGATTTAAAACTTCTGTTCAGTAGTGACATACATCATGTCTACTCACAGAACACTGACCGAAGCAAATTACATGACCAGTTCTACAGGATGGGGATGGGGGTGGGGCAGGAGAAGAGAATAGATAATTTATTAACCATATGCAATCCATCCCACAATGACTCAGATATTCTGGACCCAGCTAGATGTTAGGGAAGAAATTAGATGATAAAGATTCACAATATATTGTGAATTTCCTGACCCGGCATTCATTGCACCGTGTAGTCACCTGTTAGTGTTAAAAGAAAAATGAGCCAAAGTTGACTTCCAAATGAAAGTTACATGGTATTTCAAAGGATAAGATGTATGTGCAAGTAACTATAACATGCCCACTCATTCATTTGTTAACTTATGCAACAAATACTCATTACATATTTACTGTGTGCCAGGCGCTGTTCTGGGTGACAGCTTCCTTGTCTTCTCACTTGCTGTCTGCCTGGTCATTGTCTTTCAGTGCCATGGCCTCGGTTACCATCTGCATTGTGGTGACTGGGTCTATTCTCAGGTACGGACTCTGCCCTGAGCTGAATATTTACTACCTTCTAGATTGGTGCTGTTGGGTGCCGTCAAGTTGATGCCAACTCATAGCTACCCCGTGAGACAGAGTAGAACTTCCCCGATAGAGTTTTCTTGGCTGTAATTTTTATGGAAGCAGATTACCATGTCTTTCTACTGTGGAGCCACTGGGTGGGTTTGAACTGTCAACCTTTTGGTTGGCAGCAGAGCAGTTAACCATTGTGCCACCAGGGTTCCTTACCTTCTAGATACCTGCACTTTTATTGGTACATACTCCCCATCACCTCATGTCAAAATTGAATTCCGCTTGCCTTCCAAGCCTACTTTCCCTATGAGCTCTCCACTCATTCATGCACTTATTTATCTATTTATTAATCTGTGCATTCAACAAATTTGTAATGTGTGCTTCCATACACTAGATGCTGTTCAAAATGTTGGGGATTTAGAAATGAATAAGAGAAGCTTCTTGCTTTCATAGAGTGTACCTTCTAGAAATGGGGAGAGAAGCAGTAAGCTGGTCATAAATGAGTAGCAAAGAAGCTAAGTACAGATAGTCAGTGAAAAGTGCTTTGAGAAAAAAGGGGCAATAAACAAACTAAATACAAATGGTAAGTTAGAAGTACTGTCAAATAAAAGTAAAATAATTGAGGTAGGATGGTCAGGAAAGGCCTGTTAAGGAGGTGACTTTCAATGGTGACTTGAATGATGAAAGGAACCTGCGATGTGGAGATCTGGGGCAAGTGTACTTCAGGCACAGGGAGCAGCTGGTGAAAAGACCTGACAGAGGGAATGAGCTCGAGGTGCTCAGGAACATAGAGAAGGCCAGTCTGGCCAATGACACTAAGTTAGGTGGGGTTGGAGAGGCACCCAGGACCCCAGAACAATGGGCTTTGAAGGCTGCAGTTACTGTGGTCCATGTGTGATGATATGCCATTAATGTGGCCCCACCATCAAGTGAGAAACCTGGGCTTCATCCTTAGTTCCTTTCTTCTTCTTTCCTACAGTCAATCAATCTCTCTGAGTTTCTCATTCTGTTTTCCAAACTTTGCAGTTCCTCTGTACATGCCCACTGCCACTTCCCCAGTCCAGGCCATCATCATTCAGAATGGCCTCTGGCTGGTCTTTCTGCCTCCAGACTTGGCCACCTCCAGCCTGGTCTCCATATCACTGCCAGCGCCATCTTTCTAAAATGCAACTCTGATCAAGCCAATCTCAGTGTAAAGACTTTCAGAGCTCCCAAGTGCCTTCTGTTGCAACCTCCTCTTCTCTCTCAGCCCTTCCATGCCCACAGCTGTTGTCTTTCAGTCCTCTCGCACTGTGTACTTGTAGTTCTCTGACCATGTCAGGGACTCTTTCACCTCCCGAACTAGACATATTTAGTCCCTGTGCATTCTGTTGCTTGCCCATTCCCACACCTCAATAACTTCAATTAATTCTTCAATTCCCAGTATGAGCACATTTTCCCCTCATAACAAGGTTGGTGGTTCACATACACCCAGGAGACAGCCCTGGTGATCTGCTCCTGAAAGATCACAGCCATTGAGACACTGTGGAACGTAGTTCTTCTCGGAAACACACAGGGTCACCGTGAGTCGGAATCTACTTGACAGCAACTGGTTTGGTTTGGTTTAGGATTGCTTTGAAGACTAAATGAGTTAATGAAAGTGCTTAGTGATGTGCCTGACAAATATTATTACCATTAATGTGGTAGTTTTAAAATGGAGGCATGAATTATTTTCATCAAGGGTTATAATAGAAATCAAATGTGATTATTTTTGTGATACCATAGTAAGTCAGTTTAGAAATATACTCAAAGTGAATATAATTTGGGAAGAAGTAAAAAATTGGACAAGATGGGGAATGGTTGAGGTAAGGAGTTTCTTTAGCTCTCCCCGAAGTATTATGACTCTTAAGTCTTCAGAGAGGCCTTCCGGCATTCTTCTAGCTCCTTTAATACTCCTCACTCCTCTCCCCAGCACATTGCAGAAATGCCAAGTTCATTACCTTTTCCGCTCCAGCCCTACCTCTAGCACTTCCTCTGAGTCTTCTGATGGCTTTGGCTCCAGTTTCTCTTCAGAGCCGAATGAGAGAAATCAAGGATGCTATGGCCGTGGGATCTCTCTTCTTAGGATTTAGGTGGGATCAGATGTGCCCGGTGGATTTTCCACCCCTACTCTATCCCTTACAAAACCACCCATGTTGTCAGTCTTCCTAGCTTATGGCTAAAGCATAATGATCTATTCAAAGCTTAAAGAAACTAGAAGGAACATTGCTTCGCAATTCAGTTTCCTTCAGCCGGCATTTTTAAGGTCCCGCAGGGTACTTGATTCTGTGTTACGTGGAGATGTCATTAAGGTAGTGCAAATACTCGAAACACAGGGCATAAGTGTTTGAG
Organism: Elephas maximus indicus; assembly: GCF_024166365.1. Lineage (NCBI taxonomy): Eukaryota > Metazoa > Chordata > Mammalia > Proboscidea > Elephantidae > Elephas > Elephas maximus. The sequence continues at coordinate 90,730,373 of NC_064832.1, forward strand.
CAGAGGCAGAGTATAAGAAAAGCGAAGGGAGCTTTGGTGACAAGTTTCTAAGAGATCTGTGAGATAGCTGATGGGAAACTTAAGGACAAACACAAGTGCAGACCTCCCAGGATAGCGATCAATTTAAAGTGGTCAGGGACTGCCCTGTGCGTATGTCGTGGGCAGTTGGGAGTGATACCCGTCATGGGAAAGGTTTTTAAAACTAGAGAAGATGTTATAGCTTTTAAAAAGAAATCAGAGAAGTGGCTGAAAATAGTAATGACCTAGCCTATGTCAGAGTTGGCGGCTGCTTCGGTAATATCTGAGTGTACATCGTGCAAGTGTACGGGGTGGGGGGGCAGGATTAGAAAGAGGGGTAGTGAACTTTCTTATGGGATTTCATCAAGCTGCCCTCTAGCCATCTTATTATTTTGGAAATTGAATAAACTCTTTCAGGCCACCAGAGCTAATTAATACATTTGGTAACCTACTACTTCATTAAGTGGAACCCCTAGAGGAGCCTGAGACCTTCAAAGTGCATTCTAGGAATAATTTTTTCGCTTTTCAGTAATAACAATAATAGACATGACTTCTGTAAAGGTTTCAGCCTTGGAAACCCTATGGGGCAGTTCTACTCTGTCCTGTACAGTCACTACGAGTCAGAATTGACTCGACTGTATACAGCAACATCAACAACAAATTGAATGTTTGCACGGAGCTAAGAGCTTTGCATAAATCTCCTTTAATCTCCACAACGAGCCTATGAGTTGGGTGTTTTGCCCAGCCTGTTCCCCAAATCTCAGTACCTCTTATTTGCTGCTCTTCCATGTATTGAAGCTGTATCCCTGGAGTACCCATCCCTTTGTGTAGCTAGTATCATAAAACCAAGAGGACCCAAAAACCTGCTTGCAGGAAATGCATTGTGTCTGCCTAAACCTATTGCAGGAAACCAAATCAAAAGGTGACATATATGAAAAAGGCTGAATACGTTTGAAGATTAGTCCTGGTCTCTAAATTTTTTGTAATTCCTTTGGATGCATTTTGTCAGTTATACACCCAAGAATGTATGGAGGTATCTAGTTTCTAGACTTATTTTTCATACCCAGAAAATTCAACTTAGTATGCCCCCCATATAGCTTTTCTTATGACAGTTATCTATCATTCCTATTAAGTAAATTGATCCTTTTTCCAAACTTTAATTACCATTTTGTTATTGATCAGACTTAGAGGTCATGTGCTGCTCCGAAATTAATGTGAATACTGTGTGTAATAGTTATTTTAAAATGCAATTTTATTGATTGCAAATATAAAGCCATTATTTCTTTCAAGAGAGCAGTCTTTTGGGGGTGGTCGAGAATGATGCCTTCACTGCTCCTGGTTCAAGATTAGTCTGTGAGTTCCAAGGATTTTCTTTTTAAAATGTCAAAACTAAAAAGGGAAACAAAAATAACATTTACAGACACAGGTAGGAAATTATATTATTTGATGATGTCACATTGGAAGATGGAACACGCTTTTTTGCAGACTTCCCTGCTTCCCGAAAATAGCAATAAATAACAGAAAAAGTCTTTAATGCTATCTCTGAGCTTCTGCTTGATAAAAGGAACGACTGCATAGCTGCAAAGGTTTAAAAAAATTCTTTGCAGAAATATTTTATCCTTTCCAGAGCATCTTCTCGTCTCTGCATAACTGCACTCCCAGTGGCATGCTTAATCCATCTTCACAGTCCTACGTGTCTTCAAGTGTGTGCATAAATTCTGTCAGGAAGGCACTACGACCTAGTCCTGAATAACTGCAAGCAGCGCTGTGCGTGGGGCTTTCTTGCTTGATGTAAAACATGGCCTGGATGATCACTCTGCACTTTGTTTTCTAGGTTTGTAAGGTTAGGAGTGCACTCCTTGCCATGGTGGTCAACATCATTTACTCAGCACTGAGCATTTTTTTTAGGGCTGGTCCCTGGGACTGTAGCTTGAACCATTTCCATACACGGCTATCTACCCCCTACTAACTCCAGGTGTTCTAGATGGCTTAAAGTAATCTAAGCGCTTCATGCTGCGGTCTGGTTCCGTAAAGATTTACAGCCTTGGAAACCCTATGGGGTAGTTCTACTCTGTCTTATAGGGTCACTAGGAGTCGAAATTGATTCAATGGCAATGGGTTATTTGTGCCTCAGTTTGCAAAACAGGGATATTATTGTGTCTATCACATAAAGTTGTTATGAGATGAAATAAAGTACATAGAACATCTCAAGCAGTGCCTGGCAAGTAGTAAAACATGTCTTGATAAATGTTAGTTTAGAACGATTTTTTTTTTCTTAAGAACAGGCTTGAGTTCATAAATCCCAAGAGCCAAATGATTTCTTTCTATTTTAGATCAGCTTTTACTTGTGTGCTTTTCTTTTTTTTTTCCTGAAGTCTGAGGCATAATTTTACACTCTTCCAGTATGCTCCTGAGAGCGTAGATGTGAGTGAAAGTGAAGAGCGGTTTAGTATCAGGTGTCATGCTGGGCCAGCACAGTACCTATAAAAGGCTGAGGCAGCCGCTCGGTGGCTCTGTCTCCTGCCTTCCTAGTCAGAGCTCCTCTTGTGTGGGGTCTCTGCCGTCCTCCTCACTTTTCCTTCTCGGCTGGTCTTTTCTTCTTTGCCTCACCCATTCGGATTGTGACTCCTGTGTATGGTCTGTGGGGTTTTTGACTGGCATCTCCCCAATCTGCCTGTCCTTGGAATGTCCCCCTCAGGTCTCTACTGTGTGAAAGGTGAATCAGACAGGAAGGGGAAAGATTGAGTTAAGTTCCTACAAATCCCTATACTGGGCATTGTTTACCCTCTTTTACCAAAAAACCCCCAAAACCCGTTGCCGTCAAGTTGATTCCGACTCAAAGTGACCCTATAAGACAGAGTAGAACTACTCCATAGTTTTCCAAGGAGCGCCTGGTGGATTCAAACTGCCAACCTTTTGGTTAGCAGCCGTAAGTAACTATTAACCGCTACGCCACCAGGGTTTCCACCCTCTTTTACAGTTGATGCAAAAACAGTGAAGGGAGATAAAAAACTTCTCAAGGCCCAGGGACTGATTCCTGATTTGCTGGGCTCTGAGGACCGTGTGGATGGTGGCTGGGATTTCGGTGACTGTTGTGCAGCTCAGGGCAGGGACTTAGGGGAGCTCTGGTGTGCAGTGCTCACTGTGCAGCCTGCTGATGCCAAGAGGGAGAGCTGTGCTAGGTGGGCACCCATGATCACGGGAAAGCCTTCTCGAGAGGATCACAAGTGAAACACGGGCTACAGAGTGGCAGACAGCTGGTATCCACCCAGTCATGATTTGCTTCCTTTTCTGAGTTGTTGTTGGGTGTCACTGAGTAGATTTCAACTCATAACAACCCCATTTGACAGAGTAGAACGGCCCCATAGGATTCTCTAGGATGTGATCTTTACAGGAGCAGCTTGCTAGGTCTTGCTTCCATTGAGCTGCTGGGTGGGTTCAAACTGCCAACCTTTCAGTTAGCAGCTGACACTTAGCCATCAAGCCACCAGGCCTTACAGGACCCCACAGTTAGCTACCCATATTACCATGTGACACAAGTACTTTTCTCACCCTTCTTTGCAGCTAGATGTGGGCACGTGAAGTCACAACTCTGGTTAGTGACTTGTGAGTGAAGTCGTATGTGAAACTTTTGGGAAGGCTAAGTAAAGAGACTTGGCTCAGCAGAATGCCTTTCTCCATTCTCACTTCCTTCCTCCTGCCCTGCAACTTAGACATGGTGATCTTGAAGATGGAAACCATGCAGTAGGGAACTGGGTCCCTGATGACAGCACAGAGCTACCATTTGGGCTCTGAACTACCTCCCTGAAACACTTTTATGTAGGAAACAACACAAAACAAAAAAGTTCTATCTTTTTTGTCACTGAACATATGCAATGAAACATGCTTAAGTTTACGTGAAATTTTTAGTTAAAGCAGGGTCTAGAAAAAAACTATAAAAATATAAGGTAGGAGAGAAAAGGCATGAGGGACAAAGCAAACGGGCACGAAGGGCCAAACAACTCCAGAAAAGCTGAGTTCCGAGGAAGGACTGAGAAACTCTGGGCACTCATGAGCCCAAGGAGTAAACATGACAGGGGAGGAGCTGGTTTCCTGCCCAGAAGGTTGTTTCCGGTCACCTCTTGATCTGGGAATGGGAGTCAGTGCTAGACTACAGGCTCATCCCCTCACTGCCTGACTCCTGTTCAGAATGAGGCCGTTGAAGATGACCACAATGGACCCAGCTTTGGGGAATGCCAATCAGGTGTGCAAACAACCCCACCATTCCAGTGAAGAACCATGTGGGTTATATTTGCTGATTGCTACCAGCCACCACTGCACTGACCACTGGTAAAAGGAAAGCCTAGCTTCACACCATAAGTGCTGGATATCCAATGTAGGCCACAGTGAAACCCTATCAAGTCTGATTGTTCATCACTTCCAAACACCATGGGGCTGAATTTATCCATACTCCACATTCCTGTGTCTCTTGATTAATGCTTACGAACCCAAGCCCCTCTGATCACTCACCATACCCAAACTATTGTTTCCAGGAACCACCTCTCCATTCTTCTCTCTTCCTATTTCATCCACATCTCCGAATGCGTTTGCCATCTCCTGGGCTTTCATTGATATCTCGCTGATCCCAGAGGACATGGTGTTCTGCAGCCCTCTTGATGGGCAGCTGTTGATTCTCTCACACCCTTTGTTCCTCAGAGTTAGGGAGTGCCCTCCTTGCTCCAAAATGCAACTTTTTGACCAGTGTTCCCACACCATCCTGAGGCTCCTGTGATTGACTCCAGTATTCTTTTCTGTTCTTGTGACCTCCAAATGGACCTGTGTGAATCACAGAAGATAAGTTCATTGCCAAGGGCATGCCAGGTGAACTAATATATTTGATAAGTAGATGACAGAAGCTTTCTTCACCTTTTAGGGCTAGAGTACATCTAAACACTAGTAACATATAAATGAAATTTGTTTATTAAGTTATAATAATGCTTTGGTGACATGCTGTCGAGTCACTTTCGACTCACAGCGACCCTGTAGGACAGAGTAGAACTGCCCCATAGGGTTTCCAAGGAGAGGCTGATGGATTTGAACTGTCAGCCTTTTGGTTAGCAGTGTAGCGTGCTGTCGCTCTGAACCACTGCACCACCACAATTATAATGAGGTTAGATTTTTTTATATAGGCTATGTTGTTGTTGTTGGGTGCTGTTGAGTCACTTCTGACTCATAGCAACCCCATGTTACAGAGTAGATCTGCCACATAGGGTTTTCTTGGCTGTAATCTTTGGGAAAGCAGATTGCCAGGCCTTTCTCCTGCTGTGTGGGTTCAAACCACCAACTTCTAGGTTAGCAGTGGAGCACTTAACTGTAGCGCCACGAGAGCTCCTTATCTAGGATATAGATTACTTAAAAAAGGAAAAAACACAGATGATCTCTTAATAGTTGCGTATTTTCCCCTGAATTTCAATTATATTATTTTTAAAATTAATTATAAACTTACTGGATGGAAATTAGTGGGCTATTATGTAGCCATGTGCCTACTCAGCATTAAATTCATTTTAATAAAGAAGTGTTAGCTATAAAGAAATGAGAACCATTAAACATCCATTGATTTTTTTGTGTGTATTCTAATTTCTGCATTGCTTTTGTGTGTATCATTTCATTTTTAATTTTAAAAGGTAGGCTGTAACTTGTTCTAAGACCAGGTTGAAGCTCTTGCAAATTGCAGTATGTTATATTTTTAAATTAGAGATGAAATCTGAAGCTAGGCCTACCAGGAAGCGACCCATTTACAATCTTATCCATTTCTGACTAGAAAAAAGCCTACGAATGCCTTTTAGCCAGTGTCATAGTCAAAGGACATGCAGATTTTGGTTTCATGTGATTGTTTAAAGAGCTTGCTATCAGGCCAAATGAGAATAAAATTAAAATTAAACTTTCCCAGAATAGCCAACAACCTCAGTAGCAAACTTCTGTGCCTTTTCTAGAGGAGGACAGTTATTTTGACACAGGCAATGAGTTTTATCTATTTGTTTCAAGTCTCCAAATAGAACATCTTCACAAACTACGCAAACCCCTTGCAGCCAAGTCGGTTCAGACTCATAAGGACCCTAAAGGACAGAGTAAAACTGCCCCACAGGGTTTCCAAGACTGTGATCTTTATGGAAGCAGACTGCCACATCTTTTCTCCCACAGAGTGGCTGGTGGGCTCGAAACCCCTGCCTTTTGGTTAGCAGCTGAGCACTTAACCACTGCACCACCAGGGCTCCATGCTTATTTCCACACTCTTACTTAAAATTCAGTCCCGTACAAATAAGATATACCAAAAACAAAACCAAACCCGTCGCTGCCGACTGGATTCAGACACGTAGTGCCCCTTCGGACAGAGGGACAGAGTAGAACTACCTGTCTCTTTCAGCTTCTGCAGCTGACTGTCACGCAGCCCCTGTCTTCCCCAGTTTGTGCTGGCTTCAGTGTCTCAACTGTTCTTTCAATAACTCAGAAGTGATGAGGTTTAGGACTCGCCCCTCGCACCGATATGACCTCCTTAATGTAACAAAGCAAACCCTCTTCCCAAATAGGATTACATCCACAGGTATAGGGGTCAGGACTCCAGCACATACTTTTGGGGGACATAGTCCAGTCCGTTTGCTTCTGTCTTAGGACATTGCACTGGCAGCTCCCTCTCCTGGAAAGCTTTTCCTTTCAATACCCACATGGCTAACGCCCTCTCCTCCTCCTATGTCTGCTCCAGTTATCACATTTGCAGTACGACTTACTCTGAGTATCTTATTTAGTATTGTATTTTGCCACCCCCCAAACCGGGCATGCCCACTCCCCTTACCCTGCTTTGCTATTTCATTTTACCATATTAGTCACCATCTTCTAACTATACATTTTTCCTATATATTATACCCTTGCTTTTGTATGTCTCCTCCTAAGCTACATGAGGGCAAGGACCTTTGTTTTGCTCACTGACGTATCCCAAGTGCCTAGAACAGTGCCTGACTGTAGTTATAGAATGGTTGACTTCAGAATATACTTTACTTCCTATCCAGGATGCCTCTCATTTCAAATTCCACACAAGTTGGCTTGTTTGTTCAATATATGATTGGACTTTGCCTTGGACTGTAACTTTCATTCATCCCTAGCCTAATCCCACCGTCCATCCAATTTTTGTGTTCTGGTGCTGCCCATGGGCCTGTTAGGATGCAGCCCAGGATAGAAAACTTAGGCTGTGGTTCATGGCAGGTGGCCGTGGTATTCTGCCTAGTGATCTCTGAGATTAGAGACACAGTTGTTAAGTGACAGCCAGCCAAGCATCTATTACCTCGTCCCAGCCGTGCGGGGGACTGGGTGTGCCTCATCCCAGCTGTGCGGGGGACTGGGTGTGCCTCCCCTAGCTGGTTGTTTGCAGATGCCCCTGTTTCAGCCTGCCCTGGCATGTCTCAGGATCCCTGGTCATGGGGGCTAAGTATATGGAGCAATTTGGGATCTGATGGAAGGGGCAAAACTCCCTGCCTAAAAGGAAGGGTGGCCTGCCAAATGGCATCATCAGAATTTCAGATGAGAGCCGATCTGCCTTCCACTTAGCTTCCATTTCAAATTCATAAATCCCTCACATGGAGGAAGCCATCCTAGATGAGGCTAGTTGGAATAATGATATCTGCCACCCCAGATTTCTGTGACTAATAGTGGTCTTTACTTGTGAAATCCATAAGAAATTTAATAAAATAGAAAAATTTAAAAATGGATATTGGGAGTAAAAATCAATCGTTTTTTATGAGAGTTGTGTTTTGGTGTCATTGCATGAATGCTGCCACATTAAATTTTAATTCCTGTTCTGCGGAATCCCTTCCAGCGCTAACGGTATGTGGCCCTGTGAGCCGTATGACAGGTTGGTGTCGGTACTCTCCTTAGAATGTAAGCTTCAGGTCTGAATTGAAAGATAGTAAATAATGAGCTGAGAACCGTCTGTATCGTATGCTCTCATAGCATTCAGCAAACACCATGTGGAAATTATATGAACGCTTTTTCATGAAATTGATGAGGGTAGACATTTAATATCTATTAGGTAATAAGAGGAGCCTTGGTGGCGTAGTAGTTAAGAGCTCGGCTGCTAACCATAAAGGTCGGCAGTTCGAATCCACCGGCCGCTCCTTGGAAACCCTGTGGGGCAGTTCCACTCTGTCCTATAGGGTGACTATGAGTCAGAACCGACTTGACAACAACACATTTTGCTGTTTTGGGTAACAAGAGTAGTGCCATTTCATTTCAGTTTTCAATATAAAATAGATCTCCATATATCTATACATTGAACTTGTTTAGTGTTGTAAATGCATAAAAATACTTGTTTATGTATATAAAATGGGTTATTGGCGCCAAATACTGGGTGCTTATATCAAAAGATTGTGACCTTGAAGTTATGTGTTCATGTATTATGAAATAAAATGAAGCATTTAGTTAAAATTAAAATTGTGATGAATTTGAACATCCAAACCATCTCAATATAGATCTGTTTTAAAATAACCACTCTCAGATTAATGCCTCCATATTGCTGACTACCTTGATACATGCAGTAGCTGTAAAAGATTATTTCGTCCCCTAAATCCTCTTTGTTAATGTCTTTTAAAAAAATGAATTGATCTGACACCAGTGAAATGTTTTACAATGAATCATACAGAGAACTGCATTTTAATGCCCTGATGCCCCATGAAATGGTTAGAGGGGTTGAGGGGGAAGAGTATTGTCCTTATTCAGGCACTTACTCAGCTACATCCATTTGATATTCCTGATCAAAGGCTTTAAGGCTTTCTAGCTACTGTCATCTCTGAAATCCACTTCCTCCTTACGCAGCTGCACAGATTCCATCAAGCACCTCAGTCCTTCCTGCCTGGCCTGATCGGCTACAACAGCCAGCAACACTACCGTCCTGTCTCTAAATCTCTCACATGGCGTATCCTCTATCCTGGAGCCCTGGGGGTGCAGTGGTTAAGCGTTCAGATGCTAACTAAAAGGTCGGCAATTCGAACCCACCAGCCACCCTTTAAAAATTCTGTGGGGCAGCTGTACTCCATCCTATAGGGTTGCTGTGAGTCGGAATCAACTTGACAGCAACAGATCTGGGTTTGTGATTATCCTCCATCCCATTTAGTACTGCATCCTGCTTGTTGTTCTTGTTGTGTACTGATGTATTGATTCTGATTCGTAGTGACTCCACAGGACAGAGCAGAACTGCCCCCATAGACTTTCTAAGGCTGTGATCTTTATGGAACAGATTGCCAGGTCTTTTCTTCCACGGACCTGCTGGTGGGTTCCAACTACTTTCCTGTAGTTTAGCAGCTGAGTATTCAACCTTTGCGCCACCAGGGTTCCTTACCCTGCTCACTGCCCTGTGACCTTAAGATCATATCACAATTCCTGATAGGACTCTAAAAACCTGAACTGGAACAGCTGTTTCCATCCATCTACAGCTTTTCCTTTTCAGGATCCCTCTGAGAAGTCACACAACTCTGAATGGTATCACTTTCTACCATGATCTCAACCCACCCCAAGAGCTATTAAGAAATTTTTATTTCTCAAAATTTTAGGAAGAGATCTCAAGGGTTAAATAGGCTAATCTTTCCTTAATTTTGGTGGCGGGGGGGGGGAGGATTTAGGTTTTACTTTCCTATTGTAGATATTACTAAGGTCATCCAAATAGAAAGCCTAGAACAAGTTTCTGGAAATTCCTAGTTCTGCTCTTTATTCTTGTGTTTCTGAGTTTTCAGGGATTTTTTTCCAGTATATGATAAGGTCCAAGGAAGTTTAAGAGGCTTTGGTGGACAAGCACACAATACTGGGAATCATGGCCTAGCCAAACTGATACACATGCTTTTGGGGAACACAGTTCAATCCATGACAGAGGCATATTCATTCTAGGTCATGGAGAAGAAGTTTCAAGAAACTAAACGAAAAAGTTATCTACTTATTCATTCATCCATTCGGTTTATTGTCTGCCTGTCATTTATGGTGCCAGCCATATTTCTCCTTATGTAGGCATTTTGGGCTTGACCCTAACCTCCCTGTGATATAAACCCCATAATATAAAACTCTCTTATACTAGACTTAATTGACTTTGCTATATTTCCAAATTAGAGCCTCACACACTCCCTTCTTACTTGGACTCCTTTCTCTGGAACTGATTTGTTGATATAAGAAAGATATTAGAAGCCACATACGGTATGCCAAATACTTTGAATGACATTTAGAGGGAAACATGGGCAGTGGATTTAATCTTGCATACTTTCCTAAGCACCCAGATTTAATCTTGCAAATTTAAAGTATCTGAAAAATAATAAAGTAAGAAAAACCACTCAGAATTTCAACACTTTTTTTAGAATTATGTAAAGAAGAAAAATAAGTACATTTCCATCCCTGTAATCTAATCTCACATCGTAGAGACTACTATCTATGTAGTGTTTATACTATATTACTATCTATATAGTATTTATATTCACACCTATATCTTAAAATATGATTGTAAAGCAAAGAAATAAAAAATAAGGGAAGCAAGCTGAATATTCATGAGAAGGAGATTGGTTGAATAAGTTTTGATATATGATGTCATATGACTATTTTAAAAGTTCGGTATTAAAGACTAAAAGCAATTTTCAGATTAATATGTGTCATAAGATTAAATTTTTATTAAGAATGTGCATATATTGGCATAATCCTTAAAAATGATGTATACTCCAAACCATTACTGTAGTTTTATTACCCTATTTTTTGAACATTGCAAAATTGTATGCTATTTTTCTAATTCTAAAACAATAAAATATTGAGGCAACCTCCTTCATCATATTTTTGTTTATTTTCACACACACACACACACACACACGAATTCTTTCCAGTGTTTTTTTTTTTTTTTTAATCCATTATTGAGTTATTTTGCTCTTGGTAAACTTTTAGATTGTTTCTAAATTTTTGCTATAGTTTACCAGCAATACTGTACGGAGCTTCATTGCCCCTAGGTATGCACATATTTAAGCAACTCCTCCTGTGGGATAAACAACCGGAAGTGGGATTTCTGGAAATGTACATTTAACATGTGAATAGACACTGCCTAGTTTTTAGTTTTCAAGGGTTCAATGGATTCTTCAGAGATGTACTAGCATCAAATATTTTAGAATAAAATATTTTTTCTTTCTCATAACTTAGGCTGCTTATTGTTGAGGCCTGAGAATTAATAACTGTATTTTTTAATTTTATGTGGTTTAGTTTGGAAGAAACCATTGTGTGAGGATGATATTCAATTTTCATTTGATATTTTACTCAAAACACTACATTAACCGGTTTTAAATGGTGGTAATCCTTTTATTTGTGATTATGTAAACAACATACTTTGATATTCTCAACTAAAAAGATACTAGGAGAACTGAAAATTATTGTTTTTTATTTACACCCATTATTTTTGGGCTGGTTGTCAATACCACAGATAATAAGGCAGATTTTTCCATGTATAAACATCTTCTTGAAAATATGGGATATTTGAGGAAATTAGCAGGCGTCCTATTTGTGAAGTCAAACTACCATTTTTTTTTTGTAAATTACTGCTTCAGTGAGCCTATTATTAACCCATGGGTTTACGCAGTCTCCAAAATTACATAACAGATAATTTTGACATCTTATTTTGGCTTGAGATACAGTAATATCATAGGCTTTTTAACTGTAAATGAGATAGTTTGGGGTACGGATTTGACCACAGCAATATAGATGGAAAGTAGAAGTCCGTATAGTAATATAGAAGAAAAGACTTAGGTAATCTATCCAGCCCCTTCATCTTACAAGTGAGAAATTGAGATAATGAGACATGCAGCAAATTATAAAAGTCATGGATTAGCAATGGTGGGGCTCATACCAGCGCCAGGTCTCTCACTCCTAGGCCAGTGCTTTTACCTTCTAGCCATGCTAGATCATATAGGGCAGTTGTGAGATGACCAAATAATTGCTGTAAAGGCACTATTGTGTATCATATAGTTGATGCTACCCAACTATTTGCTGGTTGCCTGTGAAGGGGAAAAAAAAAGCTCTTGTGTATCCTTAGGCTATTTCCCAAGCCCATTATCTGTTATGGACAAGTTGCCATGAGAACAGATGGATTTAGGAATAATGAGTCTGATAGCAGCTAAAGCAGCCGTCTTAGTTATCTAGTGGTGCTATAACAGAGACACCACAAGTGGATGGCTTTAACAAACAGCAGTTCATTCTGTCACAGTCTAGGAGGCTAGAAGTCGGAACTCAGGGCGCCAGCTCCAGAGGAAGACTTTCTCTCTCTGTTGGCTCTCAGGGAAGGAAGATCCTTGTCATCAATCTTCCCCTGGTCTTAGGGTTTCTCAGTGCAGGGACCCGGGTCCAAAGGACGAGCTTCACTCTAGCTGTTTTCCCTGGTAGTATGAGGTCCCTCTCTTCTCTGCTCAATTCTCTCTTTTATATCCCAGAAGATACTGTCTCTAGATAAAACTTAATCCTGTAGATCGAATCCTGCCTGATTAACATCACAAAACCCATTGCTGTCCAGTAGATTTCAACTCATAGCGACTCTATAGGACAGAGTAGAACTGCTTCATAGGGTTTTCAAGGAGTGGCTGGTAGATTTGAACTGCTGAACTTTTGGTTAACAGCCATATGACTCCATAGCTCTTAACCACTGCACCACCAGGACCCCAGTTAATATCATAGAGGTTAGGATTTACAACATATAGGATAGTCACATCAGATCACAAAATGGTAGACAACCACACAATACTGGGAATCATGGCCTAACCAGGTTGACGTACATTTTTGGGGGACACAATTCAACGCCTAACAGTAGCTGATAGCTTTTTCAGAGAATTTTTAGCGAGTAAGTAACATTTGGCTATAGTGGTGTTAGTCTGCCCTTCCACAGGTTTACCAGTTGGCCCCTGCCACCTCCTTGACCTCTTTTCATGCCAGAGTCTCCTTCCCACCTCCCCAGCCGTTTACTTCCTTTACTTTCCAATCTTGATCTAGCTTTGGGATATTGTATTTGCTGTTACGACTCTTGGACATGCTGTGCCCTCAGACACTCCACCTCCTTAGTGCTCAATCTTGGCTCCAATGAGCCAAGTAAACAGTCCCGTGTTTAATTTCCATTGTTGTTGACATAGATCAGGATTATTTGTTTGTTAATTTTTTGCTATTCCCTAGCTGAGAAAAGTTCCTGTTGGTCTTGTTCACAGCTGTAGAACACAGTAGATAGATGCTCGATAAATTTTTGTTGAACCAGTAGATGAATGGTCTTGTGGAATACTGCTTTGGTTGGGATATTTCTCTTTCCCCACGTGTGTGTTTTTGCTATCCAGGTCAAGCATGATCTGCCCAAACCAATAGCTAATATTCGGGACAGGTTTTTAGAAAAACTTTCAAAAGCAGAAAATAGTTTATATTAGGAACTAAGGAAGTGACAAATGTAAGTCAAAATGTTTCCGCGTTGCTACAATTTCAAACTTTGAACGTCCTTCGCCTGACTCTCGATAACTGGAGGGGAGAGGAGATTTTTCTAGGCAGGCTTCCTGGGCAGCACACTTTACTGGGGGGCGTTGTGTAGCCACAGTCAACTTTACCAGCTCTGGCATGTGCTGGGACATGATCTTGGGTCTCTGGATTATTCATAAGTCAAGGAGAACAAGTAGTATCTTCCTATATTATTTTCTAATGACATTAACTTAATTGCTCCTGTTTATGTCGTCGTCATTATCATTATTAAGTGGCTGGGGAGATTAACTTCTGGTCCTTGGGCCCCTGGAAACCTTGTCATTATCAATTCTCCGCCAATCCTGCCTCATCCACGCCCCTCCACTCCAGACCATGGTCTGTGGTATCCCTTAGTGTCCCCTCTGGTGACTGTCCCATGGCTACAATTTTGAGCATGCTCTTTCATACCTACAGAAGTAGATGTAGCAATAGGCTTCTCTAATCCCAGTTTAGCACTTTGCAGGACTAAATTAGTTATTCCAGTCTTCAAAGAACAGGGTTATGTGTTACCTAATGTCTTTTATGGAAACCCCGGTGGCATAGTGGTTAAGAGCTACGTCTGCTAACCAAAAAGGCAGCAGTTCAGATCCACTAGGCGCTCCTTGGAAATGCTATGGGGCAGTTCTACTCTGTCCTGTAGGGTTACTATGAGTCAGAATTGACTCAATGGCAATGATTTTTTTTTAATGTCTTTTATATGGTGAGAATATCCAAAACTCTGTAAATGTGTTGGCTTCTGTTATTTTATTAGACACTTTCTTACTCCAAGAAGTCTTTATTTTCTTCTTCTCTAAGAAAAAGAAGATAAGAAAGAAGATGCTATTTTCTCGTGTAAATATGGCACCACAGGCAGCTATCTTTATATTGCATTTCTGGGAAACTTAAAATTTTACATTCAGGTTGCATGGAACTCACCTAAATGCCTATCCATTGCAGTGATATACTGCTGCTTTTCTCTCACTTACCTCCTTTTCTTCAAGAAAACGCAAAACCTTTTATAGATCTTAGCTCTCAACAACCCCAGAGGAGGAGATAAATGGGAACTGGAAGGAGAGTTCCAGAAGGGATAGGCAATTTTTCGATTATGTAGAATATACCAGAAGCAGGAATGTTCTGGAAATTTCACCATTTCCACAGATCAATAATATTTCCTGATTAGAAAAATTCATCCAATTTGCATGTATCCAGCTCATTTATAAACTTACATCAGAAGGAGCATTTATCTGACTAGTCAGCTGCCGTCAGGCACGTTCGTGTGGAAATTCTCCAGGGTAAGCATTAAAAGTAAGTTTTGTGTAGGATTTCTGAAATATTATAAATAAAGCATTGGGTGCCAGTGTCAGCTTTTCAATGCCCTGGAAATGTAGCAAGCACGTATAGGAAAACATGAAGTAATTATACATGCTAGCCACATAATAGATACTAATATATATTTTGTTGTTTCAAAAATTTCTACAAAAGTATATTTGCTTTGTGGATTATTTGCCTATGGTTTAAAAGTAAGCAATATTTAGCTCATTTTCTTCGAAAGGTATCATCAGAGTATGATAAATCTCAGCCTGTGTCTGTCTCTTTCAATAACAATGTCTCCCTACAAAATTAGAGAAACTTAGGGAAATTCCCCAAATCTTATTTGTGGATCTGGTACATATATGCTTAAGTTAAATAAGTTTAGTCATTTTTATATTTTCTAAAAATGCAGTTAGTGTCAAAATGAGTCCCAAATGCTGTTACTTTATTAGACTTTGGGTTATTTTATCCTTTTGATGGATTGATACCTTTTTTGGGGAAAAAGAGGACAAGAAGTTGGGGAGCACAAGGATGTAGGGGGACGTGTTCTGAATCCTAGATCTCATACGGGCTTGCTGCTTCAGTGGTGAGGAATTCTGTTACTGTACATGGCAAACTCACATGTTCAAATAATAGTATTTCATTTTTCATTCCTCTATATAGTAAGTGACTAGATTAACTATTGAAAATATGTTTTCTTTCTCCAGAATCCAAAGAGAGAAGAAAATTCACCAGCTAAATTTATTAACTTGCACTGCTAAAGCAGATGGCATGATAGGAAAATATTGATTTTTCTCTACTGACAGAGCGGCTGATAACTTATTTTTGGTTTGACTTAATGTATAAACTGTGAGTTAGGTCAAGGGGTTTTTATGCTATTTTATACGGGCTTATCTTAGACTTTACAAATCCAAATATTGACCCCCCCCCCCGTAAAAAAAAACCTCGTTTAACCTATTGGTGTTTTCGTAAGACAGCCACAGCTTTTCCTTAAAATTTTGGTCCCCTTGTATATGTACTTGTCATGTATTTTCCATCATACCTGTGAAAAAGGCATGATTCAGTACTGGAGTGCACCCACTGCTGTGTCTAAACCTGTTATACTCTATTTGTGGCTCCTGTGTTCCTTTGTGCTTTTCTCTGACTTTCCTGAGGATATATTTTTAACTGTTTGTTCTGTCTGCTCCTAGAGATTCTGCATTGTGCTTCTGTGAGGTCCCCTTTTTCCTGCCGGTGGTATGAGAGGTGAGCTGAGGTGAGGCCCTGTACCTGAATGGATGTCTGCAGCCCTGGTGCTGTAACTGACTGCAGCCTCATTGCAGGACGTTTTACTGTAAGGGAAGGCTGAATCTCAGAGTACATCTGTCTCTCTCAAAACAGTCCCCCTCCATATAATTAGAGACAATTCAGAAAATTCCCAGAATCCATTTGTATATACATCTAATGCATATAGGTTTAAGTTATGTACATTTAGTCATATTTATATTTTCAGAGATAAAGAGAATGATGTCAGTTTTGAAAATGGGTCCCAAATGTTGAATTTGGATATTTTGATACTGAAATATTATTCTGGAGTATGTGTGTCACAGACTTCTATGTCCTTATTTCACCCATTATACCTACCTTGCTGATGTGAGGTTCTTTTACTTTCTGTTTTTATTGTGAAATATTTTAAACCTATAAAAAGGTACAGAGAATAATGTACCAACACCCCGGTAACTGCTCCTTGGTTGAAGAAATAAAAGCTAACAAAGACAGTTGAATTGCTCCCGTGAACCATCCCAGGTCTTATGACCCTCTTTCCCCTGGAAACAATCACTATCTTGAGTTTGGTGTGATAATTACAGCATATTTTAATATCATGTTTTTACACAAATAACGTGCGTTATATATTTTTTGCCAACCTTGCAACCATGTTATTGTGCCTGTTATTTTCCTAAGCACACTATATGCGTCATATGTGTGGGTACGTTGTTTGCAAAAAAGTACAGTACTTTTACTACCTATGCATGCATGTCTAACCAAGAAATGGGATTGTTTTGCGTATTTTTAAACTTCATATAAAAGGCATCATGATATATGTTATGGTTGCATGATCTGCTTTTTACCTTCACGTTGCATTTTGGACACTGATCCAATGAATAAGTCTAGATCTAATTTATTTGTTTTTATTGCACTGTACTTCGGCAATTGTATGACTTTACCAGAGTTTATTTACCTTTTTTCTTGTTGATGAACATTTACATTTTCCTGATTTCTTGCTTTTATAGGCCATGGTGCAGGATATATTTCCATGTGCACGCATCTAATTGTGCATGTGATTTTCCCAAAGGCATTTACCTAGAGTGGAATCCTGGGTTGTAGGGTGTGCACATCTTTAGCTTTACTGTATGTTGCCAAATTGCTGTCCAATTTATGCTTGCATCAGCAAAGTATAAGAATTCCACTTATTTCATCTCCTCCTTGGTATCCAGCTGTGGTATTGCCATGTTCTGAATTTCCGTTTTCAATCTGGTGGCTATAAAGCAGTATCTCATTGTATTTTTATTCACAGTTTCCTTATAAGTAATGAAGTTAAGCATCTTTTCATGAGAATATTGGTTATTTGAGTTTTTTTCTTCCATGAATTATTTTTTAATAGCCTTTGTCTTTTTTGATGGTTATGGTGATTTGTAAGAATTCTTTATATGTTCTGGGTTCTAATTATTTTTCCATGCCGGGCAAATATCTCTCTTCTAATTGGTGGCTTCTCTTTTCCCTTTCTTAATGGTGTCTTTGGTTGAACTGTATTTTTTACATGTAATCTATTTTATCAGTCTTTTCCTTTACAGGTTTTGTTTAAGATAAATTCCTTAACTCAAGGTCATTAGGACGTTCTGCTAGAGTCTTACTCTCTGCTCTTTCATTTCTGTAGTTTTCATTTTTGGGTGAACATGTTTGCTGTGTGTTGAATTGTGTCCCCTTCAAAGTATGTTTTGTAAACCCTAAACCTCTATGCCTGTGGATGTAATCCCTTATAGGAATAGGACTTCCTCTGTTATGTT
The DNA here is from genome assembly GCF_024166365.1 of Elephas maximus indicus. NCBI lineage: Eukaryota > Metazoa > Chordata > Mammalia > Proboscidea > Elephantidae > Elephas > Elephas maximus. The sequence continues at coordinate 90,748,246 of NC_064832.1, forward strand.
AATGAGGCCATGTCATTGTAGGATGTGTCTTAAGCCAATCACCTCTGAGATATAAAAACAGTAGATCGGGCACAGGAGAAGCAAGTGCAAACTGAGGGGAAGACACATGCCACCTTAAGAGACAAAGACCTTTCCCCCAGAGCTGACAGAGAAAGCCTTCCCCAGTGCCAGCACCCTGAATTTGGACTTCTAGCCTTCTAAATTGTGAGAAAATAAATTTCTGTTCATTAAAGCCACCCACTTGTGGTACTTCTGTTATAGCAGCACTAAGAAACTAAGACAGTGTTCTACTTTTGCAATCTTATAAACCATGCATAACCAGTTTATAAGTCTGCTCCAGTCAGGCCTGGATCCAGAGTTCCTTCTGCTGACAGTTGCCACAAGAAATCTGGTCACTCTCAGCATTTTTGTGAGTTAGTCACTTTCAAAGATTTCCTGTGGGGCCAGGGTGAAATGGGGCTATCATAAGGAGGAATCATAAGGAAGTGCAGTCGATCACACGCCCCACTAAGTCAGGAAATGTAATCTCGTCCTGTCTCTGGCTGCTTCTTTCTTGGGGAGTAGCCCTGCCTTGGTGGTCTGTTTCTCCAAGTTCCTGGAGTTTTGGTAAATAAAATTCTGTCATTTCTTTTTAATTAAAAAATAGCTATGTTACTTTTTAAAAATTTTTTATTGTGCTTTAAGTAAAAGTTTACAGATCAAGTCTGTCTCTCATACAAAAATTTATATACACCGTGCTATATACTCCTAGTTGCTCTCCCTCTAATGAGACAGTACACTCCTTCTCTCTACTCTCTGTTTTCATGTCCATTTGGCCAGCTTCTGACCCCCTCTTCACTCTCATCTCCCCTCCAGACAGGAGCTGCCCACATACTCTCATGTGTCTACTTGATCCAAGAAGTTCACTCCTCACCAATATCATTTTCTATCCCATAGTCCAGTCCAATCCCTGTCTGAAGAGTTGGCTTTGGGAATGGTTCCTGTCTTGGGCTAACAGAAGGTCTGGGGACCATGACCTCCGGGGTCCTTCTAGTCTCAGTCAGACTATTGAGTCTGGACTTTCTATGAGAATTTGAGGTCTGCACCCCACTGCTCTCCTGCTCCCTCAGGGGTTCTCTGTTGTGTTCACTGTCAGGGCAGTCACTGGTTGTAGCCGGGTACCATTTAGTTCTTCTGGTCTCAGGCTGATGTAGTCTCTGGTTTATATGGTCCTTTCTATCTCTTGGACTCATAATTACCTTGTGTCTTTGGTGTTCTTCATTCTCCTTTGCTCCAGGTGGGCTGAGACCAATCGATGCATCTCAGATGGCCACTTGCTAACGTTTAAAACCCTAGACCCCACTCTCCAAAGTGGGATGCAGAATGTTTTCTTAATAGATTTTATTATGCCAATTGACCTAGATGTCCCCTGAAACCATGGTCCCCAAACCCCTGCCCCTGCTACACTGGCCTTCAAAGTTTCAGTTTATTCAGGAAACTTCCTTGCTTTTTGGTTTAGTCTAGTTGTGCTGACCTCCCCTGTATTGTGTGTTGTCTTTCCCTTCACCTAAAATAGTTTTTGCCACTGTCTAATTAGTGAATGCCTCTCTCCCTCCCTCCCTTCTCACTCTCATAACCATCAAAGAATATTTTCTTCTCTGTTTAAACTGTTTTTTGAGTTCTTATAACAGTGGTCTCATACAATATTTTGTCCTTTTGCAGTTGACTAATTTCACTCACCATAATGCCTTCCAGATTCCCCCATGTTATGATATGTTTCATGGGTTCATCATTGTTCTTTATCGATGTATAATACTTCATTGTGTGAATATACCATAATTTATTTATCCACTTACCAGTTGATAGGCACCTCGGTTGGTTCCAGGTTTTTGCTATTGTAAACAGTGCTGCAGTGAACATGGGTGTGTATATATCTGTTCATGTAAAGGCTCCTATTTCTCTAGGATATATTCCAAGGAGTGGGGTTGCTGGATCGTATGGTAGTTCTATTTCTAGCTTTTTAAGGAAATGCCAAATCGATTTCCAAAGTGGTTGTACCATTTGACATTCCCACCAGCAGTGTAGAAGTGTTCCGGTCTCTCCACAGCCTCTCCAACATTTATTATTTTGTGTTTTTTGGATTAATGCCAGCCTTGTTGGAGTGAGATGGAATCTCATTGTAGTTTCGGTTTGCATTTCTCTAAAGGCTAAAAAAGCTACGTTACTTTTAAAGTCTGTATTAACTGGATTAGCCTCTAAGGATAGGCCACCTGTGCCTTGAAACCATTATTTTAAAGGATTTATGAAGTACTGTGGATGTACATTACTAAGTGTCCAGAACTGTAGACTTTAACCGAGCCTGGAGCTGAGAGTAAACAATTCTGCTGTGGCCAGGACAGCTCTCTAGTTAATATAAACAGGAAACCAAAGGATAGTAGAAATGTCTATCCCTAAACATTTAAAGTAGAAATCAAGCAGACAAAGAAATTTATTATTTGAAAGTGAACAAGGGTGACTATTTTAACTTTAAGAGCAAAATCAAGAACCTGAGATTTAGACTATTTCGGTATGCATGAATTCTAAGAGAAAGGCGAGTTGCTTACAAGATGAGATGAACAGTGGCAAATAGCGTGGTGTCAGCCTAGATGTAGCTTGTTTGACAGATTGTTTTTAATCCCCTTCCTTTCACTCACTGCTCCTCTGCCTTCAGACCCATTTTAAGGGAGTAGGAGGGGTGTATAGAAGCCCTGTTGGCACAGTGGTTAAATACTTGGCTACTAACTGTAAGATTGGTGGTTTGAACCCATCAGCCGCTCTGCAGGAGAAAGATGTGGCAACCAGCTTCCCTAAAGATTGCAGCCTTGGAAGCCCTATGGGGCAGTTCTACTCTGTCCTATTAGGCCACTATGAGTCAGAATCAACGTGGCAGTAGTGGGTTTGGTTTGGTTTTTGGAGGGTAGTGGAGGGGAGGGTGTCTAAGCACAGGGGTGTTCACAGACGGAGCAAGATTCCAGGGTGGGGTGAGGTTAGTGGTAGAGGCAGGTTGTTGTCTAGGCTTCCAAATGTCTGCATCACAACAGCTGCTTCCACATGCCCTGGGCTTATTCTGTTCAGCTCCCATTGCTACATGTGAGTGGTACGCTCAGAGGAAGCAGGGACTGGGTTTTGTGGTGTCTCATGTGTACCCAGTGATTAGTAATTCTTGGTTGTTAATAGGTAATGGGACGCAATGTGGATACCTTGGGGAGAAAATCATTGGTCATTCCATTAAATTGAATTCTAGATATGAACTGCTGATGGCGGTGGGCTTAGCCAAGCAATCATACAAAGAAATGGTGCCTTTCCCAAGTGTTACTAGTCGGAATTATTTCTTGGTTATATGAAATTGTATGTACTCTTTTCTAGTAATGTGAGAAATGAGTATTAAAAGAAAGACTTAAAGGCAAGTAATAAGATGGGAGTTTAAATTTTGTTATCTAAAACGTAAGACTACATTGTAGTTTTAAAATTGTTAAAAATAGGTTTTCTCTTGGTTTTTTTCTCTTTTTTTGCTTTATTTTTCATCAAGATGATATGTGCTTATTGTAGAGGATTTAGAAAATAGTTCAAAAAAGAATTAGAGTATAATGTCATGATTGGAACATGGGCTTTGGAGTGAGACTTGGGTTGTCAGTTAACTTTGTGTATTTGGACAAATTACTTAGGCCTTTCTGACCCTGAATTTATTCATCTTTTTAATGGGGTTAATATCATCTACACACGGGGTTGTTGTAAGGATTAACTCAAATGAGTATTGCACCCCACAATCGGTGCCTATTGTTATTATTAGCCCATTTATGGAAGGTAGCCCTCCTGGCGCAGTGGTTAAGTGCTTGACTGCTAACCGAAAGGTCTGCAGATCGAACCCACCAGCAGCTCTGTCTGAGAAAGATGTGACAGTCTGCTTCTGTAAAGATTTACAGCCTTGGAAACCTTATGGAGCAGTTCCACTCTGTCCTGTAGTGTTGCTATGAATCAGAATTGACTCAACAGTAATGGGTTTTATGGGTTAATGGGTATAAAATAGTATTTCATTGATTTTCATTTGTATTTCCCTAATTATTCGTAATGGCGCATTTGTTGTTCTTGTTGTTTGTTTATTAGCTATTTGCCCTACCTGTCAATCATCTATTCGTAGATTTTTGCCCATTTTGTGAATTGTATAGTCCTCCTTTTCCTGTTGATTTGTTAATATATTGACTAGATTCTGAAAAGAAAAATTGCTTGATCAAAGCATTATGGTCAGTCTGAATGCATTTGATATAAACAGCTAAGATTTGTCCCAACTTGTACTCCCATTAGTGATACATGAAAAGAGACACATCTTACCACATAAGTATTGCAAAATAGTTTTCTGACTTGCAGTCCCTTTTTTTTTTTGCATTTCTTTTATTATCAGTCATGTTGAGTTTTTTCCCCCTTATTCCTTTATTGCACATGTTTCTTTTTTATTTTGTGAATTATCTGTTTATAATGTTTGTTCAATTATCTACTACAATCTTTTGTAATATACTTGTCACAATTTTTTTTCCAGTCTACTATTTTTAAACTTTTATATTTAGCATAATTTTGCCATAAAGATTTTCAAAATGTTTTATGTAGTCAAGTCTATACATTTCTTTTTGTTTTGAGGTCTATCCATTAGTTATTAAGCTTAGAAAATCCTTTTCCATCAAATGGTCAGATGATATTCACCTACATTTTTTGTACATCCTAATTTTAAACACCTACAAGCAATTTTATTTAATACAAGTCTTTGCAGTTTGAGCATTGGGAGCCTGTTTACAAAAGTCTGAGAAGAATCTTTCGGGCAGCTGTGTAATCAGGGCTTGCCTAAGCCCCACTTATTTTCCTAAAATGCATCTCAATAAATTAGTTTTGACTTAAATTAAAACAGTTAGTGATTAGAGCAACAAATCATAGAACTTCATTTCCTTCTGGAACTTGATAAAGGTAGACAAAATTTATTAAAAACTCTCTGTGAGGAATATCCTCTCTTACAAACACACACACACGCACACAACCTGAACTACCCACATCAAGAGAGGGTCCTTGTAAGAGGTCACTTGCTCCATTCCCCTGTGTTTTACTTTTCCCCTGATGCATTTTAACTTGATTTCTGTTGCCACCACCCTACCCTTTCCCGTTTATTATCCGGGCCAAAGCATGGATCAGTTGTCATTTCCTGTTTTCTCTTAACATCCTGAGACAGCCTATAATTTTCAAAGGGAATTTTACTGAAAATGAAAGGAAAACAAAAGGGGAAGGAAAAAGGAAACGCAAGAATTACAAGCAGTCTAGTTTGCTGTCAGAACGTGTCTTGTGTTGCCTGTTCTCTGCAGGCCTGCTCTGGGACCCTGACTCTCCGGATCCCTCCTTCAACGGCAGCCTGCCCACCCTGCCGGCTCTCTAATTCTGGGCCGCGCTTCTAAATCTGGGATGTGTTTTTGGAACCCTGCACCACTGCTTCTCTGATGGCCTGTCCTCTTCTGCCTTAGGATCGGGATGCTGGGGGGGTGTGGGGGGCAGGATGAAGGCAGCCATTACCTAGGAGTCAGTTCAGGAGAAGCAGTTTTTGAACACCGTATCTAGTTGATGAAGCAAGGGATCTGAGTTAGGAAATAAAGGCATAAAGGACAACTGGCAGTTACCGAGTGACAGAATTGTACTGGATGTTTTACATATATGATCTAATTTAATTCTTCCCCCAACTGGAAAATAGGGTCTATTTTCCTCATTTAATGAATGAGAAAATGAGTCTTAGAGAATTAAAATATGGTGCTCAAGGTCACCATTGCCCATTTTTGGTATATTCATGACTGTTTTTTCATACCTATTTCCCTCCATCAGAATATAAGCTCCATATGATGATAAAAACTGTTCACATGTATTCAGGGCTTAATGGGTGCTAATTATGCAGATGACACGACCTTGCTTGCTGAAAGTGAAGACAACTTGATGCACTTACTGATGAAGGCCAAAGACCACAGCTTTCAGTATGGATTACACCTCAACGTAGAGAAAACAAAAATCCTCACAGCTGTACCAGTAAGCGACATCATGATAAACGGAGAAAAGATTGAAGTTGTCAAGGATTTCATTTTACTTGGATCCATAAGCAACGCCCATGGAAGCAGCAGTCAAGAAATCAAAAAAGATACATTGCTTTGGGCAAATTGGCTGCAAAAGACCTGTTTAAAGTGTTAAAAAACAAAGATGTCACCTTGAAGACTAAGCTGTGTTTGACCTAAGCCATGCTGTTTTCAGTTGCCTTCATATGCAGGTAAAAGCTGGACGATGAATAAGGAAGACTGAAGAAGAATTGACACCTTTGAATTGTGGTGTTGGTGAAGAATGCTGAATATACCATGGGACTGCCAAAAGAATGAACAAATCTGTCTTGGAAGAAGTCCAACCAGAATGCTCCTTAGAAGCAAGGATGGTGAGACTGCTTCTCACATACTCTTGATACATTATCAGGAAGGACCAGTCCCTGGAGAAGGACATCATGCTTGGTAAAGTAGAGGGGCAGTAAAAGAGAGGAAGACCCTCAAGGAGATGGACTGACCCAGTGGCTGTAACAATGGGCTAAAGCATAACAATGATTTTGAGGATGGCAAAGGACTGGGCAGTGTTTCATTCTGTTGTACATAGAGCCACACTGTAAGTTGGAACTGACTCAACAGCCCCTAACAACAACAAAGTCTGTGTTTCTAGAACTACACCTCTTGCCTGAAGTTCCCACTTTAGATTATTTCCCTGTTAAATTCTTGGTATTTATCTTTCCTTCTCTTTTTTGTACATGGTTTTATCATCTATTTGCTGACTTGTGGTGCATTGGCTGGGAATCAAACCAGGTCTAATGTCCATCTTATAGGGCAATTGTTAGGATAAGATAAGATAATATATGCAAAGCAACAAACACAGAATTTGGCTCATAGTAGTTACTTAATAAATCTTAGTTGTCAGTCTTTTCTCTGTAGGTAATAAACATATTAGGTATGATTTTTGGATTTTTATAGAAGATTGACTGGAGGGATAATCTTTTTGACAGACCTTTTTAAATAAATAATTTTAAAGCGTTATTAAAGCTTTAAATTTTCTGATTTGCTTTCTTGGCTTTTAAGTTGTAAAAGAAGACACGTTTTTGAAAGGCATAAAGTAGAGCAGTTATAGATGTCTAAAGTCAGCTCTCTGTTCAGCCACTTTGTTGTTATTTTTGTTAGGTGCCATCGAGTCGGTTCCAACTCACAGCTACTGTGTGTATGACAGAATGAGGCACTGTCCAGTCCTGTGCCATCCTCATAATCGCTGCTATGCTCTAGCCCATTGTTGTAGAATATTCTGACACTTAAAAATAACTTTAAGTAGAAACAGTGGTAATTGTCCTTTTCTCTCAACCATCAACTTATTTGCGCTAGCTAGGCTGTGATGATCTGCCTTATATGTATTTATGATCTAAAAACAATAAACAAACCAAAAAAACCTCAAAAACCTAAACTCTAAAGAAACTTTATTCTAACTTCTTTCCTTACTAATAGTTCTATATCCCCTAATGAATCTGTGATATTTTATCTGGCCCAGGGCTTCTATAAATCCATATTCTAGCTAGCTAAGCCATATGATATAAATTTTTAAGGCTGTCCCACTGGCTTCATGAATTTAATTCTGTAATTGGTGGAATTAATGTGGTCTGACAGTGTCGTGATTTTCCCATTCCCATTCTTTTATGCCTCGGGGTTGTAGGATCCTGTCTGGGGTAAATGTGTGGTTACTGAAGCCTTCACAGTCCGCTAGGAAACACTAATTACATAAAAAAATAACATATTAAAAAGTGCTTCCTGAAACCACTTTAATACCAGCGTACAAATGAACACTTGTTTTACCAACTCTCTTAAAACCTTTACTCAACTCTTAGTGGTATTTGCAAACTGGAAATAAAAAGTTGAAGAGGCCTTATATCCTGAGGTGATTAAAATAAACTCAGTATGCAACATATTTAGCAATAAAACCTTGTCTGACTGATTTAAGTAATTTAAATATCAACCAGCCTATACGTTGAACCATGCTGTGGATAGGTTATAATTTGTAAAATGCATCTGAGTATGGTGAGCATCATCTCTTTACCTCTTTAGATCTGCTCTCTATCCTTCTCCACCTGGGGGAGCTGACCCGTGTAGACTCCCAGATGTTGTCGAGTTGACTCTGACCCATGGCCATCTCATGTGTCAGAGTAGAACTGGGCTCCATAGCATTTTCAATGGCTGAGTTTTTGGACATAGATCACTTGGCCTTTCTTCCAGTGTGTCGTTAACTTTCCTTGCCTCTGGCTCACTGTCGAGTTTAGCCAATGAGGAGCATCAGCAGGAGATGGAGTGGGGGGAGAAAAGTGATGTCAAGGGTAGTCATGGGCTGGCTGTGCCCTTGATCCAAGGTTGCAGCTCCTATCGGGCAGCCTGACCCATATGACCTCTCCGGCTCCAGGCCCCAGTTAGTGGTCCTCGTTCTCTTTCCTTTCAGGTCCAGTGGTGGTGAAAGCTGTGCTGCTCCTGGCCTCAGCACCATGCACCGTTCCTGGTGCTGCCCTGTTTCCCTGCATCCTGGCACAACTTGGTCAGGAGTCCCTTCACTAGACTCCCCTCACATTATTCAGTCTGTGTGGGCCACCTGGTTCCTGCTGCAATCCTGACTGGTATACTGAGTTTAGAACATGTAAAAATCTTACAACCTTAAATATTATGATATTTTAGTTTGGAATGAAGGAGTTCCTGGGTGGTGCGATGGCTAAGCACTCGACCGTTAGCTAGAAAGGTTGATGGTTCGAACCCATCCAGAGGCAGCTCAGAAGACAGCACTGGCGAGCTACTTCCGAAAGGTCCCTATGGACTCTGCACACATGGGGTCATCGTTTCGCAAGGACTCGAAAACAACCACCACCACCACCAAGAGTTCGGAATGAACTGACAGAAATATCTAGTAAAGAAGAAAATCTATCTTTCCTGAGTCTCAAATACTCCCCCGTCCTCCCTTTGCCAAAAAACAAAACAATATAAAACAAAAAGGTGCTGCTTTGTCCATGTTGTTGTTATGTGCCATCGAGTCAGTTTTGACTCACAGTGACCCTGTGTACAACAGAACGAAACACTGCCTGGTCCTGTGCCATCCCCACAGTCATTGTTATGCTTGGGCCCGTTGTTGCAGCCACCGTGTCCGTCCACCTCACTGAGGGTTTTCCTCTTTTCCACTGACCCTCTATTTTACCAAGCATAATGTCTTTGTCCAGGGACTGATCCCTCCTGATAACATGTCCAAAGTATATAAGACTCTTGCGACCCTTGCTTCTAAGAAGCATTCTGGCTATACTTCTTCCAAAACAGATTTGTTTGTTCTTCTGGAAGTCCATGGTATATTCAGTATTCTTTGCCAACAGCATAATTCAAAGGCATCAGTTCTTCTTCTGTCTTTGTTATTCATTGTCCAGCTTTCTCATGCATATGAGGTAATTGTAAACAGCATGGCTTGGGTCACGCACACATTAGTCTTCAAGGTGACATCTCTTTCCTGTTGTCCGTAGGAAACCAGTTTGTGACACTCTTCCCTTTTGATTGATTGTGAAGCAGTTAAGGTCTGGGAAAGACTTTTGGGGAAATAATTATGAAATTACCATCTACCCACATGGGGTAAACATGCCTGTTATGCAAATCACTGGTCAGGAAAAGCAGCACCCATGCCAGGACGTTGTTAGGTGATCACCACCACCTGGACTTGTCCCTTATTTGTTTCATTGCTCATGGTTTGTACCCATCCATAGAAGTCATACAAAGGATTGTGATCGTTTTAAATATTATGGTGTTCCAAAAAACCAAAACCAAACCCACTGCCATCGAGTCGATTCTGACTCATAGCGACCCTATAGGACAGAGTAGAACTGCCCAATAGCGTTTCCAAGGAGCACCTGGCAGATTTGAACTGCTGACCTCTTGGTTAGCAGCTGTAGCACTTAACCACTATGCCACCAGGGTTTCCATGGTGTTCCAGGCACTGAAAATAATGCACATGGTAGCTTCCATTAAGTATTTGTTGGAGGAATGTCATCTGAATTCTAATGAGCTGCAGTGGGTGGGAGGAACTAGCACTGGGTGGGGAGAGACTCAGGTAATGTCCTAACTAGAGTCCACTCAGCAGGCACCAAACAGTAGTGGAGGGAAATGGTGGCAGGCATCCAGGTATAAACAAAAGTAAACTGGTAGCCCCCAGAGTCTAGCAAAGCAAGAGATGGCTCCAAAAACCTCATGGATCCCAAGGAAAGAGAAGGTAGACCCATGGCCCCTGGAATTCTAGACAGGTGGAATGTCTACCAGCAGTCGCAAGATGTGAGCAACTCAGCAGATTATACGTACTGGGGTATTGGGATACAAAGATGAATAAGACAAAGCCCCTTGCATTAGGTTGTCTCTTTAGCATGGGCTGAAGAAAAATGATTTTATTTTTCCCCTTAAAAAAATCAATCAACTTTAGTTATAATATTAAATTTTCTTTCAGGGTGATAAATTAACAGCGGTATTTTTAATTTTGTAATTGATCTCAGATGGCTGAACGGTAAACTGTAGCATGTGGACTTTAAAATTGTTCAAATCCGGGAACACAAATGGTGAAATTGACAGTATGATTGGGTAGAGATCAAGGTTATTTTTCTGTGGGCAACCATGAAACACCAATCAAATTCTTTATTTAAAACATCATATGACAATCTAGAGATGCTGAAGTAACTATGATTTTCCTCCTAGCCACTTTGTGATGTAAACAGGGAATAAATTGGTTTCCTCTCTAACTAGGCACGAATCATATAACACAAAGAGTAAAAATAAAGGCCTGGAAATGGACTTTAATAATTTCCAGACTTTATAAGATGCTACAGATGGCTGTGTGTTCAAAGGTGACCAGGAACCTTCCGTATGGTACACCAGCTTCATTTTCCCTGAGCAGAAGATTAATACCACAGGAAATTAAAGAACATAGCAAAGCTCAGAGAAAACCAGAGGCAAAACAGCTAGAGCAAGGTCAATATCCAAGCAAGGAGTTAGCCAGATCCGTAAATGCTAACAACAGTCCTTCACTTCCCTTTTTGAAAATTGCCCACTGGAATGATGCCAGGAAAACGGGCTCAGTTGCTTTGCCTCGTTCCTGGAGGGTTTCTCTCATGCAGCACTGGTGTTTAGGTAGAAGCGTATCATTCCGCCCTAACAACGAGTAATTGCCCCAATGGCTGATCAGTATGAATTTATTTATAGAGAGTTATTGTGTGTGTTCGTGAATTTTAGATGAATGATTAGGCAGTTTATAACTTGGGACCTCTATTCCATTAATTTCTTGGTTTCGTATCACTTTCCTTTCAGAGATTCATTTCTCATTTATCTAGAAGCATGCTTTAGCTAGCAGTTTAATGATAGGACTTATTTTGGTGGGGGATGAGGGAGGTGACTTTTCCTGTAGCTTGTGTTTGTGTCAGTGGGTTTTATGGAGATGAGCTTGGCCAAAGGTGTCCAGTTAGGAGTTTCTGTGGCATTGTTATATCTTGAAACTTCCAAACTGGCAGTGATTGTGTATTTTGGCTTAGAAATGGAATGCCTTAGTGTTTGTTTTGGGTTTATAGGATGTGTTTGTGGCTTAAGTATATATCTTCTTATTGTGAGCATGCTTATTTTAGAGTGCTTTGTTTCATCATAGCAAAAAATAATATATATTTTTCTGATGTGAATTTTCAGTGTTAGTATGTCAGTTGTGTATTCCAACCAGGCTAAGAACAGGGTGAAGGAGGGAAGCAGAGAAGGGCAGGAAGATGGGTGGACTTTGCAATAAAAAGTGTGATAGTGACCACCTGGCAAATACCTTGATGCTGAGGTGGGCTCACACACACAGGTATCCTGAGGTACTGGCCACCACCGCCCCTAGACTTGCGAGCAGGGCAACCATTCCAGGGCCCTTCGTAACATAGCTGCCCTCACAGAGCTGAAACCTCTCTCTGACACCATTCAGCTACTTTCAGCCCTGGAGTTGGCAGGGTTGTGGCACCCAGTACCCCAATCTGGGCCTGAACCCAAAAACTATCTCTAGTATTAACATTCGTAGGCAGGACCAGAGCAATTGCTTTCAGAAAAGAATACCTATACTTTTTTGTGACACAAAATATCCCCTTGGATGTTCTTTCTGGAATGGATGTGGGGGGAAAAGAAAAAGGAAAAAAAACCTTTTCATTTTTCAGGCTCTTCCTTTCTTTGTGTCTAACTTGGGGGGTGTGGAAGAAGGAAAAAGATTGCTTAGATGTTGCAATAACACATACACTACAATTTCTCGCAGTAACTATCTAGCTGACCCCAATAGTTGCTACCATAAAAGGTCAGAATGCTGCCTGTGAGTATGTAGTTGTGGGGTTCCAATCTTTGTCTCTAAGCCATGGCAATTTCTTTCAGATGGAAGCCAGTTCTTTAGACAGCCTCAGTAACAATATCCTAGTCATTCTTATTCTCCTCTCCTCTTCTCTCCTCTCTTTTTTCGCAATTTGCAGAGTAGAAATTAATTGAATATATAAGAGCATGACTCAGCCCAGTAGCATCAAGCTGTCCATCTTAGTGGCACACATAACTCCTTTTGCCTCTTACCTGTGGGTTTTCAAGACGTTCTAATTCTGTGTCAGGATATTAGCCTCCGTGGTGCTTTCAGTTATCCTGTGGTTCTTAAGGCTAATGATTGCAAATGAGACCCCAGAGCCTCCTCACTGTCAGCACTGCTGGTTCTGACAGGGAAGAGTAAAATCCCAAAGCCGACTCCAAATTCTGATTTGAGAGACTTGAGATTAGCAGTTTGGTACCTTTTGGGGGTGGGGCAGTGAAGTCCATTTAATAAATGTATGTTCACAGTCCTGTGCTGTAGGTAGAATGAAACCTGCCTTACCTTTGTCTTAGGGTAAAAGAATATGGAGTTAGGGGGACAACCAGTGCTTGGCCCAAGGTTATAGGGCCAGCTAACTGTTTCCTGATTTCCTAGACCATTGATCTTTCTACAGGATTCTTACGGCAGGGATTTTACACTCTCTATAATTCATTCATTACTTAGATTTCTTTTAGGCCATTCTTAAATAATTTGGGCAGATTTTTATGTTTGTTTAAATGGAGCAAGTTTGCATAGTTACTGGGAGTGCGTTTAATTTTTCCAAGGGTAATTGAATTATTCTGAAGTTGAGCGCATGGTTTATGCACGGCAATATATTAGCTTGTAAGTTGGCAATTGAGGGAGTCACTAAGAATAAAACATTTCCTCCAAGCATCATAAGTATTTTGGGAGCTTAAAATGTGAATTTTGATCACAGAATCCTTTGTAGGCAGTGGACTTAATTGGTCGTACCTGACAGGTATGCCCAAACGCATAGCCGTTTGAGGAGAGAATGGGCATCCACCCGAGTTTGGCCTAATGAAATTACCTGGGGAAATAAATTAGTATGCAGAACCACTGATGCTGTTCTTACAAATGACCTACACTAGGAGGTGCAAACTAGAAGTTGGCCAGCCATATTCCTTTTGGGAAGCTGTTTAATGAATGATCAAAGAATTTCCAAAATCCACAAACTCAGGAAGACAGCAGACAGCAGTGTTCTAAAAGTCATGTTTCCTCCCAGAGTGGGAGATTTTTACCAGAAATAAATCACAGATAGGATTATTTTAGTTAATTATGTTGAATGTGGCCCCCCTTTTTTTAATCTCGGGGACAGTACTGGAAGTGGGGAAGCGATATATCATAAAGCTCTTGTGTATCTAGCCCCAATTGCATCCGTCACTGATATCATGTTTCATTTTAATGACTGTTTACTTCCCTGTTCTAATAAGTGATTTATGAATGGATTACTATTTTTCTTTCAGCCTAGCTCTCTGCCTGGCAATTCTCTTTACTCAGATTTTTTGGTTTTCACGTCAGTTTTTTCTCTTTGGGGACACATTAAATTGGATAATTATTCCATGTCTGAAGATTTGAGTAAGAAGAAAAAACGTCCTTCAGTTGGGGAAAAAATAACAAAAGGGCAAGGAGACTTTGTAGAGAAGTAGCTGATAAGCATATAATCATTTATTGTAGAAAATCCTGGGAAAATACCTTTAGGAAATTTGGCTTATGGCCTCTCCACTAACTGGTTGTTCTTTGTTCAGCACTTCTTCTTGGCTCTCTGGGCTTCTGTTGCCCCTTCAGCATTAGTGGAGATAATGAGGTTTAGGTAAAGACACAACTTGGGTGTCACTTTCACGTAGGAAAATCACTTTTGGAGGGAGTATGGCACCCTTAAGAATGGATTTGATGTACTAATTTAAAGAATTTAGAGCATTTAAAAGCAACTCATAGATACATTTCATAAGGGAAATGCCTTGAAGAGTTTCAGGATTTAGATGAAGAAATTAAGATATGATATTTTCTGTTTTGGTGGTGGTGGTTTATGTTTCTGTTAATCAAAACATATGAACGGTCTTCTAAACACATATCATTTAAATGGAGAAACACTAGTTTCAATTTCTGTCATATATATAGTGTAATATTTTTCTGTTTAAAGAAATACACTGGCACAGTTATGTCCTTGGGGTCTTTAATGTAGGATATGTACCTTGCTGTGAATGTACATTTATGGTACATACACGCTATACAATGAAATAATAAATCAAAATACAAAAGGATATTTTTGTCCAGTATATCACAGGCAAAATATTTTCATAATGGATATTATCGATAGTAGCCAGCTAGTTTTGACATGATTCACATTAATCGATTAATCTTTAGGAAGTCAGTAGCTTCTTGATGCTCCCTGGTGGCTTCTGGCTAATGTTCTGCATAAATATTTTTATTATGTTTTAAATTGTGGCCAGCGAAATCCATAATTATAGGGACTAGCCACTTTATCTTGACAGAAACTAGAACTGTTTCCAGGCCATCTCTCGTAAAGAATAGCCCTAAAACATTGATTTGGAAGATCTCGTATTTTGCGGATTCCACACAAAAGTGAAAATATGGTTCTACTTTTTAAGTATAGGTGTTCTTCCAATATCAGGTATATCTCAACATACTGTATTTACTACAGTCTTTGGGATAAATATTTACCTGTCTTTTGTGCTGAAATTAAGGACTTAATAGCATTTGTGGAGATCCAGCAGGACAACAGTAATCAATTTGACCTGGCCTCTAAACAGGCGTCATTTTGATAAATGGTCCTAATTAAGCTGAGATTTCACATAGGAAGCCGATTGAGTTAAAGCGCGGGCACCTATATGGCCGTGGCCAGACACAGGTGCAGCGGAGAGGTGAAGGCAGTTCTTCGTGAACTTAGTCAAGTCTCCAGGTTTTGCATCTTCCATTGTTTGATCAAAGAATCTCTCTGCTGTGACACCACTGGTTTTAACATTCATTTATTCATTTTTCGGGAGGCAAAGGCAGCTATGAAAGTTTCAGTTCCTTCAGGTCATTTTTTACTGATCCCTATCCTGCAGTGAGAGACAAGTGCATAAAAATGATTAATTAGACAAGAAGCCTCATTGTTTCCAGTCCATGATTCATATTCCTTCTGCACAACATGGGCTTAAACTGCTGGCAACAAAGCTCTTTTACGTCTTCTTATGTGAATTTCAGTGGCGGTTGTCTAGGTAAAGAATGTGCAGGGCGCCTTCACTGCTTACTCTTCTGTGTGCTCAAAGACTGTTAGTGCAAAACGACACAGGGACATGACCTTCTCTTGTGAATGCTGTCATTTTGTGACCTCCAGTATCAGGTTATGCCGGGGACAGTTCCACAGTTGGGTACTCCAAGAGAAGACTTGTGACTCCTTTTCTTTCCTTTATTTACTGATTTTTAATTTTTTTTCTCCTTTTGGAAATTTTGGCAGGGGATATTTCAGGAATCTCAGTGAATTTAATTCAGTTGCTTCAACTTTGTTACACAGGGGTTGGCAAAATTTTTTTTCTGTAAAGAACCAGGTAGTAAATATTTCAGGCTTTGCAGTCAATAAGATCTCCGTCACAAGTATTTAACTCTAGTGTTGTAATGGAAAAACTAAAAAATGGTGCAGTGGTTAAGAGCTACAGCTAACCAAAAGGTCAGCAGTACAAATCCACCAACCACTCCTGGGAAACCCTATAGGGCAGTTCTACTCCATCCTGTAGGTTGCTATGAGTTGGAATTGACTTGATGGCAAAGAGTTTGGTTTTTAGTTTGGTCATAAGGTGAAAGCAGCTGTAGACAATACATAAAGGAATAAGTGTGGCTATGTTCAAACAAAGCTTTATTTATAGATGCGGAAATATGTAATTCTTGTGATTTTCACATGTCATGAACTATTACTCTTTTAATTTTTAAAAGCCATTTAAAAATATAAAAACCACTCTTAGCTTGTGGGCTATACAAAAACAGGCATTGGGCCAGTTTTGGCCCATGGGCCATAGTTCACCAGGTCCTGTTCTAATGTATTTCATGAAACTGTGCTCAGAAATTGATGCTGTGTTTGGTGCTGGAGTGGACACACAGATAATATTAAACTGTGACCTTGCCCTCAAGGAATTTCTCATTCAAATGAAGAAAAAAAAAATGGTGCTACGTGAAAACATATTAATATTATAAAACTGAATTTAATTAAATGTTAAAATTCATAGCAGACTAATTCTCTAACCCAGTCCAGGAAAGAAGAAAGGGGAGGTGGGAGAGGTGTGGTGAATTAAGTAGCAGCCATTATCACAGAGGAATGTGGCTGTGGGTGTGAGGGCAGGGGTGTGGGTGGGGAATCTTCAGAGGCAGAGGTCCTGAGGGGCACGCAGTTCAGAGACACTGGTGGAAAATGCTTGAATTTCGGAAGAGTTTCAGGAGGTTATTGTGAGAGAACCAAAACTTAAGCCCATTTCAGGTCTAATTTTGTTCTTTTCTATAGCCACAGGCATACCAAAGGCAAGATTAATTATATCTTCAATTTGTGCCCCATGCTCTATGCCATAAAACTTAGGGAAGGTACTGTTTTTTTTTTCCCCCTGTCACTTTGGTGTTGGACAGGTACATGCCGGTTTTCATTCCTGTGTATACATTTGGTCATTTAACAATCACTTATTATAGCACTGGAAACCCTGGTGGCGTAGTGGTTAAGTGTTACCGCTGCCAACCAAAAGGCTGGCAGTTCGGATCTACCAGGCACTCCTTGGAAATTCTGTGGGGCAGATCTACGCTGTCCTATAGAGTTGCTATGAGTTGAAATTGACTTGAAGGTGAACGGGTTTTATTGTAGCACCTTCCATGAATTAAGAGCAGTGCTGAGAACTGGTAATGTAAAGAACAGAACATCATTGAGCCCTCTTGAGGTTTACTGTCTCGAGGGAAGACCCCATTTAAGCTCTTAATACCACAGAGTGCTAAGTACTAAAATAACGGGACATTCAAGTTGCAAGGAGGGAACACAGGAAGAAAAATACTTAGCTGTGCTTAGGAGGATGCGACAAGCGAAGGATTCATAGAGTAGGCAATACTTGGGCTGTGTCTTGAAGGATGAATAAGCTTTAATCACATGGTAGACGACTAGAATATTCTCAACAGCACGTGCAAAGTTGGGAAAGTATGTGATATGTACAGGAAATGCAAGTGAGCCAACGTGACTAGAACACAGGAAGAACACAGAAAATTGGCAAGAAAGTGAGTCTAAAAGACTATCAGAGCTTAGGATTTTGAAAGATCTTTCGTGTTACATTAAGGAGTTTGAACTTTGTCCTGCAGGTAATGGTGAGCTAGTGAAAGACCAGGAGCAGAGTATGGTATGACCACATTGGTCGTCTCTTCAGGCACAGTGTGGAAGATGGACTGGAGTTGGGAGAGGACTGTGGTAAGGAACCAAGAACCCATTGTCTCAGGAGATGTGAGAAAAAGTGAATAAAAGGCCCATGGCAATGGGAATGGAGAGGGTGGCACGAGGGCAGGGAGGAGTCTTAGAAAGCTCTAAAGATACTGGCTTGGACAACTGGATAGATGATGTGTTCATCAACAAGATGGGGGATTCAGGTTGATTGATATGGTGAGAAATAAAGGAAGGTGTTGAATTGGAGATGTTGAATTTTAGGTTCCACATCACTGGGTGAAATAGGGGCCTGGAGATGCAGATTTGGGACCCATCTACATGAAATGATAGTTGAAGCCTTTGGAACTGAGGAAACGGGATAAGGAGGGTGAGCCATGTGAGAAGATGAGGTCCAAGGATGGAACTTTGGTGGTGGGCAATATCTAGGGGAAGAGCAAAGGAGCCACATGGAAGCCAAGAGAGAACTGGATGGGAACAGAGGAAGTGGAGGCATGAGTAGACTTCTTTCATGAAAATTGAATGTAAAGAGAATGACAAGATGGTAGTTAGAGGAGGACTTGATTTCAAGAGAAGCTTTGTAAAAGGTGGGCAGTATCTCAGCATGTTTCTGGCCTGAGATGATAGAACCCGTAGAGAGTAAAAACAAATACATTAATGATGCAGCAGACAAAGCAGCTCATTCATGGAGTAGGGTTATGAAGGAGATAGGAAGAAGTGGATAGGAGGGGGAACCCAAGTTGAACAGAAAGAGATGAGAATACTTGTGGAGGCTGACAAATTTAGAAGTTGGAGATTAAGAAGCTGAGGGAGCTTCTACCTGATGACCTTCATTTTGTCTATAAATGAGGTGATAAGGTCACCTACTTGGGGTGAGATATAAAAAGAAAAAAGTGTGAAGAGTAAGCTGGAAGTGAGGGAAGTGAACAGGAGACTATCCCATTGTTACCCCTCAAATTCTATATACAGGCAGTCCCTGGGTTATTAATGAGGTTGGTTCCTGAGTGTGACTTTAAGAATTTGTAGGTAAGTCAGAACGGTGCATACGGCTCATATTTAGCATGACTTTAGTGCAAGGGGAAACCCTGGTGGTGTAGTGGTTAAGTGCTATGGCTGCTAAACAAAGGGTTAGCAGTTCAAATCCTCCAGGCGCTCCTTGGAAACTCTATGGGGCAGTCCTACCCTGTCCTGTAGGGTTGCTATGAGTCAGAATTGACTGGATGGCACTGGGTTTGGTTTTTTTGGTTTTAGTGCAAGAGGAGTCCTGGTGGCATAGTGGTTAAGCTCTCAGGTTGCTAACCAAAAGGTCGGCAGTTCAAATCCACTAGCCTCTCCTTGGAAACCCTATGGGGCAGTTCTACACTGTCCTATAGGGTCGGTTTGGTTTTAGTTTAGTGCAAGTGAAGACTTGAAGCTTTTTCAGTGATGTAAAAGCTGCACACGCAGCAAAAGAAGGTGACCGGGATGAAGAATTCGTTGCAAGTAGGAGTCGGTTCACTCGTTTCAAAGTGAGGGCAAATTTACCTAACATTAAAGGGCAAGTACGATTTGTCTGAAAGTCAGATATTTGTAATGGGGTGGAGTGCCTGCAGTGTGTGTGTGTGTGTGTGTGTGTGTGTGTATGTTTGTGGGAGGTTTGGGGAAAATGGTGGGTGTGGCCACGGCAGTTCTGGGGATTTCATTATCACGCACATTTTGATTTATTACATCTGGGGTGAGGCTTGAGATCCTAAATTTTGTACAAGATCCCAAATCTGAAGTGTTGCTCCTAATGCTGCCATGCACCAAACTTTGAGTAGCAAGAAACTAGAATACTTTCTAGAAGCTATGATTACACACACACACACACACACACACACACACACACACAACTTAGATTTTATGTTTGGGGGGATGGTTGATGGAGTGCTGAGAGACAATATAGTGGTGTTAAGGCCCTCTGAAGCCAGCCTTGGTCCCTGGACTGACCTATAATAAAAGGAAAATAAAAGCTATGTCGTCTCCTAAATTTGGAAATAAAAACATTGATGGCACCAATGTGAAAGATTATGTACTTTTTTACAGCAGTGTTACAGAGACAGTTGGCTTGAAGAGTGGTGTGGTGGGACTGTGGAGAAATGTGCCATGTTGATCTAGGCTGGATTTGGAAAGATACAGAGTTTGTAGACGGGGGAGGGAGGAAGTTAAGGCATAAGAGCGTGTAAAATGGAATATTAAGAGATTGTGTTCAGAGAGTTTGAATTTGGAGGATTGGATAAGGGGTGAGAAATAACAACGTCCTACAGCTAATTTTGGGGTGGGATGGTAAGGAATTGTTCAGATGGATGGCAGGATATGAGGACCAGAGAAAGATAGGTGCCAGAGGCCTTATTGAGTATAGAGTACTCATAGGATCATATAACAAGGAGAGGATGGTGTTGTGGATGGTATAGGAAAATGTCAGGAGCCTCCGAGGAGGAGAAGTGTCATATAAGGTTAGAAGAGTAATGGTTTGGAAATAGCAGAGAGAATGCTTGGGTTATGAGAGAGGGCTACAAGGGGAAAATGAATACTTAGAAAATGTAGGTCTAGATAGGGTAGAGGCAGGTCTCTGGGTGGCACAAACGGTTTGCACTAGACTACTAACCAAAAAGTTGGTGCTTTGAATCTGTTCAAATCTACCCAACAGCACTGTGAAAGAAAGCCCTGCTGATCCACTTCTACAGGGTCACAGCCATTGAAAACCCTGTGGAGTGCAGTTCTACCCTGAAACACATGGGATCACCACGGGCCAGAATCAACTGGAAAGGCAATGGGTCAGATAGGGTAGGGAAGAGTCTGAGAGCTTTGAGATGAGCTTGAGAATGCCTGGGGGTAGGGTGGTGGGTGACAGGGGGATGGGCAGGGGTGTTGCCAGAGACCCTAGAGCAAAGGATTGGAGTGGTGTCAGCAGTGGGAGAAATGAGGAGGAACCAGGTGGAGGAAGGGAAGGGTAATAAGAAGATGAAAATGGGATGAATGATTGGTACCTAAACATGATTGTAGCAGAGGCACTATTGACTATTTTCAGGGTTCTCAATGAGACTTGGTTAAAAAAAGTTGTTTGGAAGAGAGTCAGCAAACTTGTTCCCTGGGTGGATGTAGTGGGGCATTTAGGCCCAGTATCTTTCATACTGTAGTGTGGCCTTGGTCAGTCTCAGAAGAGATCTGCTGATTTTTTTAAACAAGAAAGGTCTAATCCCTTACTTTTTTGAATGACAACAGGTAAGAATCCATTACCTTACTGATCCATCTGTTTTCCCTTCAAAAGATGTTATTTAAACATTAGATTTTATTTGATACTGTAGGTTTCCCTTTATTGGTGTGGTGTGGAAATATTTATTTTTCATACAAATTGGAAAATAAATGATTGCAATAGAATGAAGAGCTAGCTTCTTCCCCTAAGTGGGAAACTGTCTGGCTATCAAGAATAGGATTTCCATCCAGGAAATACATTTTTTGTTTTGAAGCTACGTGACATACCACATGCAAAAGGCTTGTCGGGTCTACCAGAAAGGGTAGGGTATTACACAGATGCAATATTGGTTCTTTGTTCTTTTCATTCTTTAGTTTTGTGTAGTAACCATTACTTGTCCTATTGAAAACAATAGCCAGTGGGGAATGTAATTTTGAACTTGACAAATATAGAGCACTTATTTTATTATAAAGGGTTTGAAATACCTAAGAATTAAACTATAGTTTGAAGAGCTGTAGCAAAATAAATCTGAAATGGAAGAGATGAAATGAGGAGGACAGGAAAGATACCCAACAAATCAAAATAACACCAGTTATAAGGAAAGGGAAGAACACAGAAGGAAACTGGGAAAATAATAAAAGATAATGAAACACAATAGAAACAGATGAAATGATAGCAATTTGTGTTTACCTGGAAGCTTTCATCCAGAAATTAAATTTGGAAGGAGTGGGGCAAGTAGAGAGGTTGGGAAGCAAGCTAATATGCCTTGATTCTAAGAGGTTAGGGATGGGGTCTGTGTAAGTCTGTAAATAGGAAATAAAAATCCATGGAGCTTTGGGTGATTTTGTGTAAAGGATTGACATGTTCAAAATGACGGCAGGGAAGATAATCTGCATTCAGGGTGCAGGAACAGAAAGAAGCTAGAGAAAGAAGTCTTAGGGAAAGTATGTGGAGTGAATGTTGTTATCTGTTGTGTAGTGGAAAGGAGAGGTCCTGGCTACATCAACACAGGCAGATTTCAGAATAGATGCATAAACAGAAGTATGAACAAGACCCTTCCTGTAGAATTCTCATTTGTTTATTAAAAAGGAAAGAAAGAAAAGAACATAGCCAAATATGGCAAGGTAGAAGATAATTCTTAGACACTGTTTGTACAAACTTTCTTTGAAGACAATTGGATGGTATATTGCAAAAACCTTAGAAAGAGCAATATTCTATGAACAAATAATACCAGTTCAAGGAATTTGTTGTAAGTAAAAATAATTAGAGATGTCCGCAAAGATTTATGCCTAGGGATGTTCATTGCAGCGTTATTTATAATATGCAAGAATTGGATACGACCTAGAGATATAACAACAGTAAATTGGTTAAAGAAATCACAGTTGATTCATCTAATGTAATACATAGCACTTATTAAGATCATTTTATAGAACAATATTTAATGTCATTGGAAAATCTCTATGATATATTGTTAAGGGGAAAAGAAGCAGTTCACCAAATAGTTTGTACAATATGGAAAAAATGTGTATTTCTGAATATATGGATGGATATTGCATTATTCATGTTACTAGTAGGAAATTTACATTGGGGGACTATTTGGAAATCTGATTTTTAAAAAGTCCCATGGTTGAGATGCCAAATAACAAAGATTGTACTAAGTAGGAGGAGCCCCGGTGGCACAATAGTTAAGGGCTAGGCTGGTAGCCAAAAGGTCAGCAGTTTGAACTAACCAGCCACTCCTTGGGAGACAAGAGCTGGCAATCTGCTCCTGTAAAGATTAGAGCCTCGAAAACTCTATATGGGCAGTTCTACTCTGTCTTATAGGATCCCTGTGAGTCGGAATTAACGCACCCGACAACAA
The DNA here is from genome assembly GCF_024166365.1 of Elephas maximus indicus. Classification (NCBI taxonomy): domain Eukaryota; kingdom Metazoa; phylum Chordata; class Mammalia; order Proboscidea; family Elephantidae; genus Elephas; species Elephas maximus. The sequence goes on from NC_064832.1 coordinate 90,771,190, forward strand.
CATACTAAGTAGAGTAGGCACTCTACTGATGTTTGGGGGTGGGCTTCTCTATAGCCCCATCATGCAGAGGTGTTATTTCACTTGCAGCCTGAATACCTCACAATCAGAGTATGGGTTCTTTTTTTCTCTTTGTTCTCTATTACATTTCTAGACGATTCCCCTGTTTCCTCTCTTGAAGATTCCTGAACCCCTGAATGTTAAACCAAACAGATATTCCACTTTCTCCCCCAAATCCTTGCTGTCTTCTACTGATCTCCTGGCCATCCCCCTTCATTCACAGAAGATTTAATCTCCTGATTCATAGTCTCATTCCCCTCCCTATACCCTTCCATGACTTTAACATCCATTGACTCAACCAACTCCCTAGCCTCTTGTTTCCCTTACCTTTTCAGGCAATCACTTTTTCTACTCCCACCACCCTCAGTGCATTCTCACTGTCCTTTCATTACCTCCACCATCCTATCTTCAGTTTCCTGTTACGCAGCTTGGACTCCATAGTTGTGTACCATAATAACTCCCTTGCAAAAGCCTTCAACTTCTTTTACCTTTCTTCCTCTATTATTCGTCTCTAGATTAACTCTGACTCTATAAATCTGTCATTCACCAACATCTTGCCAGCACTCAAGGAGTTAAATGTTGCTAGAGAAAAAGGATGCTGGAGGGCTGCCTGCTTTAATTGTAAATTCGTGATCACAAACCTCAAATAGCCAGCCAGTGATAAAATGCTATACTGCTAAATTTCTCTGGTAGACTTACTTTCCGCTTCCTGAAATGGCTATTTCCTCTTATCTGCTCTCCCCCAATATCTCATGTCTCTTCTTCCCATTTCTCTTGCAGCTGATGATCTTGCTTCTTATGTCATTGAGAAAATAGAAGCCATCAGAAGGACACTTATTTGTCTTCTCATTAGCAAATCTATAAAATAACCTACATCACTCTTCCCTCTTACCATGTTGTTAGGTGCTGCTGGGTCAATTCCAACTCACAACAACCCCATGTGACAGAGTAGAACTGCCCCTAGAGCTATAATCTTTATGGGAGCAGATTGACAGGTCTTCCCCACGTACACAAAAGTGGCTGGGTGGGTTCCAAGTGCCAATCTTGGATTAGCAGCCAAGCACTGGGGCTCCTTTCCCTCTTATCATAATAGGAGAAAAATCTCTCTTCATTCCATCAAAGTTAGTTCTTTCGCTTTCCACTGGACTTTGTTCCTAATTTTCTGCTTTTTGCAGGACTTCCTTGTCTGTTTTCCCTTCTCTCTGCATCATCGATCTTTCCGTCTCCACCAGATCAGTGTATGAAAATAAAGCCCAAATCCTTGACCCCATATTCCTGTCTAAAATCACCTTTAGTCCTTTGTTTTCTTACTAATCATGCTCTTGAAAAAATTACCTATTCATGTTTTCTCTAATTCATCACCTCTAATTCTAGTTTTTAACCCTAACACTCAGCTGAAACTGCCATTATCCAGATCACAAATGACCTTCACATGGCCTAATCCAGTGGATATATCTTTGTTCTTTTTCTTGTCAGAGGTTGCTCAGCACTAGATTCAGTTGACCACTCCCTTCTTTTTGACACTGTCTCATTTTGGCCCTCTTCCTAGGGGTTTCTTTTTTTTTTTTAAACCTGGACTCTCTTGGTTTTCTTCTTGTCTCACTTGATGATTTTTCACCACTCTGTCTTAAAATATTGGTCATCCTGTGGGCTAAACCTAGATGTTCTCTGCCCTCTGCACTTTCTTTCTCATAGATCTCACTGTTTACCCATGAATTTAATATTGTCTCCAACCACCATCTTAACGTCTCCAGTTAATTGTCACACAGGCTTGTTAAACTTAATGTGTCCAAAATGGAACCTTGGATTCATCCCTTCCCATCTTGCTCCCCTCTCAAGTCTTCCTTATCGCACTCAGGACTGCGACTATCTACTCGGTTGTTTGAGAGAGAATGCTGGGAGTCATTCTTAATTACTCTTTTTCTCTCATCTCTCACATCCAATTCATCACCAAAATCAATAGCTTTCACCTTCTATGTATCTCAGAACCTGCTACTGTTTTCCATTTCTACCATCAACATCATAAGCCAAACTCCATCATCCCTTACTTGGACTACTGCAACAGCCTCCTGACTCTTCTTGCTCCTAATCTCGTCACCTTTCATCTCTTCTTGAACCAAAGTGCTTTCCTTTTTAAGTTAAATCAAAATTAGCCTCTTAGGTTTAACTGTGGGCTCCTTACTGCGGCCTACGCAGCTCTTTAAGATTTGACATTTGTCTGTCATTTTAACCTCATTTTGTGCCTTGTGCTTACTGTGACCGTGTACTTTTGATATCAGATTAAATGCAATAATTTCAGAGAGACTTCTCCCAATAGATACTTTGTCCGTCATTATTCTCTAGCATAGCTCCATTTTAGTTTTCTTAACAACACTTAGCATTTATAACTATGTATAAACCCAGATATGTATATTTATGTTTTTATTGTGTGTCTCCTCTGCTAGATTGGAAGGCCCATGAGACAACAAGGATGTCTCTGTGTTCACTCATTTGCCCCAGTAGCAAGCACAATGTCTGTGCACAGCAGAGAGTATACTTTAAATAGATATTTGTGAAGTTAATGAATAAATGGCTGTTTGCAGTGTGTTGATTTTGCTTCTTGCTGATGTGAAGAGAAAAGGATAAAAATGATCCAAGTTGTAAGATGATTACTGTGATGACTGAGTGACACAGGATAAGTGGTAAGGGTTGACAGCACAAAGCGGAGAAACTAAAAATACAACAGCAAGGTTTAGAACTGGAAAAATGACAAAATGATTATATCTCTGAGGTGATGGGGAAATAGGGCAGCAGAACGGACCAAGGAGGGAAGACTGGGAGTTCAAGATCCTCTACCTTATGTGGGAGACCTAGCTCACAAAACCTCCTAAACAACCTCATTCTAAACTGGAATTCACAAGGCTGCTCAGCAGAGAATACAGAGCAGAAACCACAAAATTTAAGTTCAGAAAGTTCACGCAGATGTCAGATCCTCAATGGCTACGTATGTGCAAGTGAGTGCGTGAATGCATGCCATGGGGTGGCTGATGGAAGGTTAAGTCTTTTCCTGTCTGGTGGCTATTGATTATCAAAGAATTCTCTTGGTAATTTACTTATGCCTTAGAGTGTTGATATTAAAGAGATCCCTCGTATGGCTACCTAAATGACATCGATCTTTCAGCAGCAGTTGGCCGATCATATTGCAGTACTTTATATGAAAGATGCTATCCGTAAAGGCAATTGTAATGACTGTTTTAATAAGGCAAACACTGATAGAGAACACAATTTAAGTGCACTGTTAACAAATACAATGCTTTTGCAACACACTCATTTGTTTTATTAAAGTCAATTATACATTTTCTCCTAATTTCTACTGTATGAAAGAAATTTGAAATACTTAGTAGTCAATTACTGTGAGCATGCAGATAATAATAATGGAAGTTATCACACAAAGAGTGTATGTATAAGAGGCAAGGCAGACATGAATATAGTACATGGAAATTTGTCAGAAACGAATAAGTTCTATTTTAAGTCTCTTTGAAGCATTTAGGGGAAGGAAAAACCTTTAAATCAATGAAATTCCTGCCTGCATCCATGTGGATGGCTGGCATGGTTCTATCTTTAACACAAAAGACAAGCTAACTATTGGTGCTTAGATCTCTATTTAGTCACTTTGGGATTGTTGATGCTTTTATGAATCATCAGAAACTAACTCTGAACTTGCCTGTACATGATACCCATTGCTGTTCAGTCAAGTCCAACTCACAGCGACCCTCTAAGGACAGAATAGAACTGCCCCATAGGGTTTACAAGAGCACCTGATGGATTCGAACTGCCAACCTTTCAGTTAGTAGCCAGAGCACTTAACCATTATGCCACCAGGGTTTCCCCTTACATGATACTGGAGAATAATATATTTCAAACAAATTTTGGGTCAGGTACTGATGAATATACTGATAATAAAATGTTGGTTATGAATTAATAAGTAAACTCTAATTACCAACTGTTCATTTATGTGGCACTTAATGTTTCAGGCTTGGTTTAAAAAAACAAAACAAAACAACACAAAACACGGTTGCTGTTGATACCATTCCAATTTATGGCGACCCCATGTGTGTCAGAGTAGAACTGCATTCCATGGGGATTTCAGAGGCTGCGATCTTTCAGAAGTAGATTTCCAGGCCTTTTTTCCAAGATGTTTCTGGATGGACTCGAACTGCCAACCTTTTGGGTAGTGGCCGAGTGCTTAACTGTTTGCACCAGGGCCTTGCAGTAGAAAGCCAAGGATCTCAAGGTGAAATGAAGCATTAAACAGGTTGCTCCAGTGACATGTGGTGAGTGCTATGATAAAGGGATTAAGAGTACCACGGGGGCATTTGTCTGTGGGGTTCTAACTATCACAGAGATCAGGGGAGACTTTCTGGAAGAAATAATGGTTAAGCTAAACCTTTCATTTAAGTAGTAGTCGGCCAGGCAAAGGGGCCCATCTGTAGATCCTGGAGCCTTTGAGCAACTAAAAAAAGTCCAGACTGCTAGAGTTTAGTCTGTTAGGAAAAGTGCCAGAGATGAGCCCAAGAGATGGGCAGAGAACAGATTTGGAGTGCCTGGTGAGTCATAAAAAGGGGGTTTATACTTTATCCTAAATGCTGGAAAGACACTGAAGATTTTCAGGAGAGTCAGAACATAATCTAATAATTTTTAAAATCTTTTTTAGCTAGTCTAGCTGCAGTATCGAGAATGGGGCGGGCAGGAAGTAAGACTGGATGCCGGGAGATGAATTAGGAAGCTGTTATGGCATTCCAGGCAAGGAAGTCTGGTGACTTTTTCCTGGCAAGGGCAGGGGGATAGAGACAAATGGGTAGAGTTAAGACATGTTTAGGAGTTAGAATGGCCGGTGGATAGTTAGCTGGGTGGTCCTGAATCTCAGGAGCATGGTCTGGCCTGATAGATGGGTATGAGTTATGAGCGTGGAGACATATTGTAATTCAAGTCAGTGGGAATCAGTGAAAGGTCCACAGCGGTGGTCTTCAAACTGAGATTCATGTACTTCTTTGGGTACGCCCAGACATTCTGAGGTTCACGTGGGCACACAGAGAATTTTAAGGGAATTGGATTGTTAGGTCCTCGCCTTCTAAGACCAATCTTCCTGAGACTCTTTCTGTAGTGAAATAGCCTTTCCTATATATCCTTTCACAGAGCTCTTTTCTCATTTGACAGAAGACGGGTAGGCCTACAACTCACTCCTTTTTGCCTCCCTGGATCCCACACAGAAGCAATAGCATTTCTATCAAGAAAGCAAAGAACCCAAATGGAAAAACCAAACCAAACCAAACCCATTGCCATCAAGTCGATTCTGACTCATAGCAACCCTATAGGACAGAGTAGAACTGCCCCCATAGAGTTTCCAAGGAGCGCCTGGCGGATTCGAACTGCCCACCTTTTAGTTAGCAGCCCTAGCACTTAACCACTACACCACCAAGGTTTCCAGTGACCCAAATGAGAGTGTAATAAATTCTTTTGCAGCTTGAGCCCTTTCTGGTTTTTGTTTTCCATAAAATTAAAGGAATGCCTAATAGAACTGTCAGCTGATAGATCATCACAAATAATTTTTGGTGCTAGATCACTATTTTGATTTTTGGCATGTAACTCAGAAGGAGTTCAAAGGATTGAGTGACATTGCTGTAATAAAACTCTTTCCTCTCCTAGCTGTCTATTCATGTAAAAAATGTTCAAGGTGCTTACATTAAAAAAAAACTGAAACTAGGAATAAACGTGATGCAGGCATTATTTCATTCTCACAATAATTTATATTATTTATGGATTCATGAAATAATTGAAAAAATAAAAACCATTTAGTTGAAGTTATAGTTCCATTTAAATTCAGTTTTATATAATTAATAAATATCTGTCAAAATATAAAATATATTTGCCTTGTGTTTATCAATTGTATATCATGGTAATTTAACGATAACTCAATCTAGAAGAAAAATGTTATCACTTAGAAACTTACGGTCCCAGGAGATTAAAAAAATTAAATTTACCAACATATTTTCTTTTTGCAGAGTTGTATGATAAGGTGATCAATAAAAGGCTTTCGAGCATAAAATTTATGACATTAGGATAAAATTTTGTTAAGGAAGTAGAACAGAAATATGAGTTCAAGTAGAAAAAAGAATGATATAAAACTTTCTAATGTTGAAGAAGAGCTCAGTCACGTTTTTAAAAAAATTTTTTTTTAAATGTGTGGTGATTTCACACGTTTTAAACATTGGATATGTTTAAAAGAATGAAGTAGCAGTTATATTTTAAAATGTTACAAAATTTAGAAAATAGAAGAAAGTATATCATTTGCAGCTATGTAAAGCTTTATTCAAAGTTATATGGCAGTTTTGCATGCCAATTTAAGAACGTGAGAGGGATTTTTCAAAACTATTTTAGTGGGTACATAAGCACAAAAGTTTGAAGACCAGCAGTCTAGGGAGGGATCAAAAAACAAACAAACAAACAAAAAACAAACGAAACAAAACTCATTGCCTTTGAGTTGATTCGGACTCACAGTAATCTTATAGGACAGAGTAGAACTGCCCCATAAGTTTTCTAAGAAGCAGCTGGTGGATTTGAACTGGTGACCTTTTGGTTAGCAGCCATAGCTCTTAACCACGGAGGCCCCAGGGAAGGATAGTAAGGTGAAAACAGAAAAGGGTGTAGATTAGAACCCAGAACCATTATGTTCAAAGATTGTTCCACCTTCATCAGTGTAACCAAAGGAAAGGGACAAAGATAAGGGTTGCTAGATATAAATTTAGGTTTGTGCCTATGAAACCAGAGATTAGACCATCGGTGAGAGTGTGGGAAGGGTCGGGGAGGATGTCCAAAGAGCACAAGGTTTGACGTAGCCGTCGTGGAGAGCCGGAGCATCACCTGACTAGAATGGCTGAGACTCCAGTTGAGGTTGTCTGACCATGATTTTATAGTGATATCAATCTGTTTGGCATGCGATTTTTCTCCAAGTACTTATTAGCAGGAAATTCTTAAAGTCAATGGATAAACATGGCATTAAGAAAAATACTATAATTTAGATGATATAAAGGGGCTTTGAAGGTAATCGAGATAGAGATGATAAATCCATCACTAAAGCCACCTTTGGGAATGGCAGATAAAATCTCGTCCTCTCACTCTCCGACTGATGATTGCCTTTTATTTCTTTAGAGTATGTCTTAGAGTGAGTTTGCTTATAAAGAGAACCAGAAGTGAGGTGAAAAGTACAGAGAAGAGGGGTGTCCCTCTACCTCACCCCTATACCTGATCGCAATCAAAATATACAAACCCTCAAATGCACTTCCTCGCCATCTTCCCTCTGTGTTGAGAATTTAGCATCCTGGCCCCTGCCTGGAATCCCTGAGTGGTGCAAAGTGTTAACGTGCTCGCTGCTAATGAAAGGTTGGTATTTTAAGTCCACCCCGAGATGCCTTGGAAGAAAGGTCTGGCGATCTACTTTCGAAAAGTCAGCCTTTAAAAACCCTATGGGGCATATTCTATTCTGACATAGATGGGGTCCCCTTGAGTCAGAATCGACTCCTGCCTGGGACGTCTCTCTCCTAACCCCACCTAAGTCCTTGGGGTTCTTTAAAACCCGTCTTCATGAGTTTTCCGAACTCTGCTTATACTTGTCATTTATACGAGCATTGTCCAGGAGAAATATAAGGCAAACCAAAAATGCCAGTCGTGTGCGTATATTGGAGATTTAAAAATGTGCAATAGCCACATTTAAAAAGGAAACAAACAGTTGGAATTAATTTTAGTGTTTTATTTAACTCAATATATCCTAAATAGTGTCACTTTAAAATGTGATCGATATAAAAATTTAGATATTTTGTTTAGTTTTTTATTAAGTGTTTGAAATTCAGTGTGTGTTTTGCACTTACGCACATCTCAGGTGCTAACAGCTACATGTAGCTAGCGGCTACAGTATTGTATATGCCCCGGTGGCACAGTGGTGAAGAGCTCGGCTGCTAACCAAAAGGTTGGTGGTTTGAATCCAGTGGCTGCTCCTTGGAAACCTATGGGGCAGATCTACTCTGTCCTTTAGGGTCTCTATGAGTTGGAATCGACTCAATGGCAATGGTTTTGCTTTTTTTCTTTGTTTGTTTATATGATCTCTATGACAAATTCCGTTTTGATTTGCTAATTGTCTCTTGAGTGTTCTTGACTTAGTGGTCTGTAAGCTCTTTACAGGCAAGGGTAGTATCTCAGACTTCTCTGATATTCTCAGGTACTCAGCCCAATACTCAGCCACAGTACGACAACTCAATAGACCACGTTTGTTGGATTTCAACTAGCGCAACTTTTTAAAGCCACCTTCATAATACCAGCCTGTTGACTGTCCCTTTGGGAATAAGATTGCTCTTTTTGGAACCACAAAGCTGTCAGGGTTTAAAATAATTGACAAGGCTGCTAATAGCTGCTGCTTGTGTAATTAGACAACATTTAAATTTGTGAGCATCCGGGGGGTGGGGCCTTGGAGTCTTTTTTCAGCCACATCCAGTCACAACAGCTTTTATTTTAAGTATGAATATCTTTACACACAAGTTAATTGTTTTTCTGGAAGGTATTAGATGATCTTTAAAAACAATTATAAGTTTAAATTTTCTCCAGGGTGCTTGTCAAGTTGGTTAATATTATCACAGTTATATTTGACTTACCTGAGAACCTAGGCTGAAAATAAATTGGCTTAGCTGTATCAGCTAGTCCCTTAGAAACAGTTTTTTTTTTTTTTTTTAGGGGGGTACTGAGGAGGGGGGTTGCCTGGAATCTGGAATGTCATTATTCCTTCAGATGGAACCCTATCCTGGGAGCTGTGGCCTTCAGGATCAACACACTGAAAAAGAGACCCTGGAGAATCTTAATTTGTTCAAATTAAAATCAATGTAGGAAGATAATAAAGCCCTTTAAAACAGCTAGTGTCAACATTAGCACAGTGGTTTAGCCATTCCTTTGGGGGAAATTCCATCTCCCTTACATTCAGGTTCAATTAAACAAAACAACGACAACAACAATAATTATTCAGAGTTGTAAGGTTTTTGTTGTTGTTGTTGTTAGCCTCAGCCATTGTGAATGCAAGTTGTTGATGTGAATTCAATAGTGCAGATTCTTGAACTGCAGCTGTAGGAAATTAAAAACCTCTTAGGAAGCCCTGGTGGCGTAGTGGTTAAGTGCTACGGCTGCTAACCATAAGGGTCGGCAGTTCAAATCTGCCAGGTGCTCCTTGGAAACTCTATGGGGCAGTTCTACTCTGTCCTACAGGGTCGCTATGAGTCGGAAGCGACTCGACGGCAGTGGGTTTGGTGTTTTTTTGGTAGGTGGATAGATAGACTGAGTAAGGAGGAAGACTGGCAAGGGAATCACTTTGTTCTAATGACTTTATGCCAAAATAAACTTATATCAAAACGAGTTTTGTAATAGAAAGCCTTGTAGCAATTGCAGACTAAAGGTCTTTTGTATGAAAAGGAACCCACCTCCCTTCCCCAATTATGAGCCCTGTGTTAAAGTAGCCAGGATGGTGTGCTAATTTGCTTCTGACTGATGCCATCGATTTCCAAAACACTTTAAGGGAATAAGAGTTGTCCTCGTGGTAAATCAAAAGGGTTTAATCCTATCACAATAGAAAACAAATTGAGTTGTTACACCTTCCATCTGTGTAGGCATTAGTCAGTGCATAAAAACAACCAGTGATCTTTATGTAGTTGTAGGTCGGGAAGAGGAGAATACAAGCTAGTTTTACGCTTTTAACAGAAGAACTAAAACTGAAATTTAAAGCCTCTGGTGCTAATCATTATGGTGTATTGTGTTTTGACACAGTGGCTGCAATAATGGACTCAAGCATAACAATGACTGTGAGGCTGGCAGAGGACCAGGCAGTGTTTTGTTCTGTTGTACAAGGGGTCACTATGAGTCAGAATCGACTCAACGGCACCTAACAACAACAACATAATATATTCTGCTAGTGGAGCCCTGGTGGTATAGTGGTTAGAACCTAGCTGCTAACCAAAAGGTTGGCAGTTCAAATCTATCAGCTGCTTCTTGGAAATCCTATGGAGCAGTACTACCCTGTCCTATAGGGTTACTATGAGACAGAATCAACTCGACAGCAATGGGTTCGGTTTTTTAGTTTATTCTGCTAGTGGGGGGACCTGGTGGTGCAAGTTAAATGCCTGGCTGTTAAATGAAAGGTTGGTGGTTCCAACCCGCCAGCTGCTCTCCAGGAGAAAGACATGACAATCTGCGTCTGTAAATATTACAGCCTCGGAAGCCTTATGGGGTGGTTCTACCTTGTTATATAGGGTCAGTATGAGTCAGAATTAAATTGACTCGATGGCAACAGGTTCATTCGGCTAGGAATTGAAGTCCATGGGTGGCTTATAACAGAAGTCTGCCAAATATGATATATTCTGCACGTAGATAATGAACTGTTGTTAGCCTCCCTCGAGGGGAATCTGGAAATACTGCATTTTCTCTCTGGGTAGGTCTAACTATGTTTGAAAATAAAATTGTTGTTGCAGCTAATACTTATTACCTTTAAATGTTATTCACATGTTTATGTTCGAAGTCACAGCTTGTACTGAACGTTAATTTTAATCTTTTCCAGCAGCACTGAAATTTTACTCCATAATGAATTTCGATGAATGAGACCAGCAACTGCGGTGCTAATTTTGTGTGTTATTGTTAAATCATCCCAGATGATCAAACTCAGACTTCCAATACTGATGTGGAATCAGCATCTGACGTTTGCAAACAATGAGGTAATTCTTGGACTCTAGTTTGGACCTCGTGCTCACACGAGAGTCAGGGCTTCTGAATCAGCCACAGAGAAGAGTGCCAGGGCTGTAGCACGACAACCACAACCTTAGGGTCTGATTTTTTTCCCCATTTCAAGCCTTTTTGACAATTTAAGGTACTAGCTGTCAATTCAGAGTTTCCTCAGTCAGTGCAATGGTTCCCACTTTCTCAGAGGTTTCAACTAATTTCCATAGACCTTGCAGATGCCAAGACATGAGGATCTAATCTGATCCTCTCTCTGGACCCTATTTGTTGATTCCTTCAGATTGCTTGGACGGTGAATAAAGAAGATTGAAGAAGAATTGATGCCTTTGAATTGTGGGGTTGGTGAAGAATATTGGATATACCATGACTGCCAGAAGAACGAACAAATCTGTCTTGGAAGAAGCACAGCTGGAATGCTCCTTAGAAGCCAGGATGGCAAGACTTTGTCTCATGTAGTTTGGACATGTTATCAGGAGGGACCAGTCCCTGAAAAAGGACATCATGCTTGGTAGAGCGGAAGGTCAGTGAAAAAGAGGAAGACCCTCAATGAGATGGATTGGACACAGTAGCTACAACGGGCTTAAGCATAACAATGATTGTGAGGATGGTGCAGGGCGGGGCAGTGTTTTGTTCTGGTGTACATAGGGTCGCTATGAGTCGGAACTGACTCGACGCCACCACCACCAACAGATTGCTGCCCTGCCTTCCTTGTCGCCATCTCCTTCCCAGCCACTTCCTCATCCTGGTACTCCCTGAGCTTCTCTGGGGACCTGGAAACGTTTGCCTATACACCCCATGTAAACTGTAGAAATCACCTGGCAGGGTGGGAAGCTGGCTAGAAGATTACATATTCTTCTATGTAAATCTATTATATGAGCTAGGTCTTTAGCTATTAATATGCAGAAGTCCAGAATTTGCCTCTCTTGTTCTTTTCTGAAATAGAGGTCTCCAGGTAGAAGCCCGTATTTTATTGGTGAAATCCTTGGGTGATGGAAATGGTTAATGTGCTCAGAGGTTTGAGTCTACCTACATGTGCTTCTGAAGAAAGGTCTGGCAGTCTACTTTTGAAAAATCAGTCACTGAAAACCCTATGGAGCACAGTTCTACTTTGACACACATGGGATCACCATGAGTCAGAACTGACTCGAAGACAACTGATTGCTTACTGGTTGTATTGGGAAAATATGGAATAAGGGAGTGTCCTGGTATTGTAGGGAATAATAAAACACAAAAACCACACACACTTAATATGTCAAAAATATTGTTCTCTACAGGAACAAACCGAATGGAATTTTATAAATGTTAAAAAGATTAAGGTTTGTCAGTTTGAGTAAAAGAAAGCTATCTAAAAATTAATATATATCATATACATGGAGTCCCAGAGTGGTGCAGTCAGTTAACACCCTTGGCTGATACCTGAAAGGTTGAAGGTTGAAGTCCACCCAGAGGTGCCTTAGAAGAAAGGCCTGGTGATCTAATTCCAAAAAATTAGCCATTGAACCGTGGTCTCAGGGAACACTAGCTCAACTGGCATAACAGAGTTTATAAAGAAAATGTTCTACATTGCACTTTGGCGAGTAGCATCTGGGGTCTTAAAAGCCTGTGAGAGGCCGTCTAGGATACTTCACTGGTCTCACCCCATTGGGAACAAGGAAGAATGAAGAAAACTAAAGATACAAGGGAAAGATTAGTCCAAAGGACTAATGGATCACATCTACCACGGCCTCTACCAGACTGAGTCCAGAACAACTAGATGGTGCCCTGCTACCATCACTGACTACTTTGACAGGGATCACAATATAGGCCCCTGGACAGAGCTGGAGAAAAATGTAGAACAAAATTCTAACTCAGAAAGAAAGACCAGAATTGCTGGCCTGACAGAGACTGGAGAAACACTCAGAGTATGGTCCCCAGACACCGTTTCAGCTCAGTAATGAGGTCACTGCTGAGGTTCACCCTTCAGTTAGAGATTGAACAGATCCATGGAACAAAGCAAGACTAAAGGGACTCACCAGCCCTGGGGCAGGGACTGGAAGGCAGGAAGGAACAGGAAAGCTGGTAATAGGGAACCCAGGGTTGAGAAGGGGGAGGGTTGACATGTTGTGGGGTTGTTAACCGATGTCATAAAACAATATGTGTGCTAACTGTTTAATGAGAAACTAGTTTGTTCTGTAAACTTTCATCTAAAGTACAATAAAAAATAAAATAAAGGGGAAAACAAATATGGACCAGAACAGGACAGAGGCAGTTCCCTAAGCCACACCTGACCGAAGATTTCAGCAAATCCTTAATGAGGAACAGTAAAAAATTAATATCTGCAATGTAGTCTCTGTGGTTGCATATAATTATGTTTGTATTCATTGTTAAGTAAACTAGCTGTGATTTCCCACTCCAACAAAACAAAGATAAGCCATTGAAAACTCCATGGCTCTGACTCACATGAGCCATGTGAGCCCTCCCCCTTCTCAACCCTGGGTTCCCTATTACCAGCTTTCCTGTTCCTTCCTGCCTTCCAGCCCCTGCCCCAGGGCTGGTGAGCCCCTTTAGTCTTGCTTTGTACCATGGATCTGTTCAATCTCTGACTGAAGGGTGAACCTCAGGAGTGACCTCATTACTGAGCTGGAAGGGTGTCTGGGGCAGCTGGTTTGGTTTTGGGTTTGTATATACATACATGGAGCCCTGGTGGCACAGTGGTTAAGAGTTATGGCCGCTAACCAAAAAGTCAGCAGTTCGAATCCACCAGCCGCTCCTTGGAAACTCTACGGGACAGTCCTACTGTGTCCTGTAGGGTTGCTGTGAGTCGGAATCAGTGACAGCAAAGGGTTTGGTTTTGGTTTATATACATACATCTATGAATGACTTTTGTTTTGGCTTGTGGTAACCAATTCGTTTCTCCCTCATAGAGTAGAACCATAACTGTTCAGTAATTTGTTTTAACAATTAGTAAACAAAGATGCACAACTAGTGTGAACCCACACGGCACATGTGACTACCCAGGTCATGAAATTAGGTCCTCTGATCTGGAATTTTTGCTATTTCTTCCCTCCCTGCCTGAAACTGAGATTATTTTTCAATTGAAGAGAATTAGGTTTGTTATCAGGATGAACTTTTTGATGCTAATAGATCGAAACATTGAAATACATCATCAAGGACATTTTCAGTGGTTATTTTAGAAAATGGTTAGGCAGCTACCTTTTTGCTCTTGCCTGGGGGGCAGTCCTGCGGAATCAGGGAATAGATGGTTTATTGAAGTTGATTTCTTTACCCTGGATTTTAAATGACATGATTTTAAGGCAGATACTTCAGAAAAGGTTTACAAATATAGACTTGATTGAAATATTTACCAGAGAAGCTGCCCCTGTAGCTTCTCCAAATTCCAGAAATACACTGTTTGTTTCCTTTTTGGTACATGTGGAGGCATCATCAATCTGCCCTTTCAAACAAATGTGGAGATTTTTCAAGATGTTTAAAAACAGAATAATGAAATTATCTTCAGATCCCTAGAGAAGATTGGACTGAGTAGAATTTAGCTTCTTCCTCGCGATGGAATGGATTTCTGTTGGGAGAGGATTTATAACTTTACGGGCCAGGTAGTCTAAAAGATGTGACAGGCTTCAAAAATAATTTTTCAGTGGTTCTGTTTCTTGGGAATGGTAATTGATTTTGCTTAGTGTCTGCTAAAAACAAACCTGTAGGACTGTGTTGCATTAAAAAAAAAAAAAAAAAAAGATAGAGCAAAGTGTCTGAATTTTTGTGAGGTGGTCTAGAGAGATTATTTTATATTGCATTACTCCCTGACTGAGAGATCTGCATTGTAAGAAGCCAACCAGACATTTTCTTTTTCTAGGTAATATCGTAAATCTTGGTTTTTAAGAAAAATAATTCCAGAATAACTCTTCTGTCATTTGCTACACCCTGGAACACCTATCTAGTCCTTCAGACCTTCTCCTTTGGTGACAATTATGTGTCTATTTTACTTGCTAACCGAAAGGTCAGCTGTTGGAATCCACCAGCCGCTCCTTGAAAGCCCTATTGGGCAGTTCTACTCTGTCTTCTAGGGTTGCTACGGGTTGGAATTGACTCAAGAGCAGTGGGTTTGGTTTTGGGGGTTTTGGGTAGGGGGCACAGTTATTTGAATTGAGCTCTTTCCCTCCCTCCCTCCTTTCCTTTCTTTTTTCCTTTCTCCCTTCTTTCCTGTAGTGAATGCCTTCGAAGTGGCAAAATCAAATAACATGACAACATAACAGAGCCAATTTTAAGCATAAGGAGCCCTGGTGGTGCAACAGTTAAGCACTCAGCTGCTGACTTAGAGGTTGGCTATTTGAACCCACTTAGTGGCTCCAAGGGGGCAGTTCCACTCTGTACTATAGGGTCGCTATGCGTCGGAATTAACTCAACGGCACTGGGTTTGGTTTTTTTGGTTTAGTGGCTACAAGGTAGAAAGACCTCTCAATCTGCTTCTATAAAAATGACAGCCTAGGAAACCCTTTGGGGCAGTTCCAGTCTGTCACATGGGTATCTATAGTTCCTAGCCATGGGCTTGCGTTAAGAAGCCATTACATACTATAAGAGCCTGACCATTTTTCTGCAGTGTTTTAATTACAGAAGAGATAGGTGCTTATTATCAAAATTTCAAACACTGTATGCATTAGTATAAAAAGAAAATGAAAAGTGCAAGTCTTGTCCTAGCTCTCAATTCCAGTATTTGGAATGAATCCTTCCATTTTCTGGATGGTATACAAGTTATAATACAAATATATATACAAATCCTGGATGTATACAAATTACAAGTATAATTTTTCCACAAAAAGGGCTTATAGCTCTGTGACATATGTTTTCCTTCTAAGGCATACATAGTGGACCTCCCCGTTATCAGTGGGTGTAGATCAACCCTAATGTTTCCAAAAGGCCTGGCCCTTAAAAAAGACAATCTGTAGTTAATCTTCACAGTTCTTGTGGGAGAAGCTCTTTTGGAGTCAGCTGAAGAAACTGATGTCATTTTAGACCTCTATGATATAAAGGTGAAGAAAAGCTCAAAAGGAAGGGCAGACTCCAGAGAGAAGCTCAGAAACTGTCTAGCTCAGAGGAACCAAAGAAAGGACACTTTGTGCCTAAAAGGAAAAAAAACAAAACAATTGCCTTAGGAGAAGGAACTTCAACTTGTTCCAGAAAAGAGAAGGCTGTATGTTCTGAAAACCCAAAGAAAAAGCTGACTGGGTTGATTCCTGACCTCGTAACTTTCTCCATAGCACTGAATAGAAAACCAACATTCAGCTAGAATTATAAGTGGATTTCAGCTGTTTAAAAACCGATTGTGGAAAGACTGAGTCAAAGTAAATGATGAAAGTTAGATTAAAAAAGACATTGTATCTTTCTTACTTTTTGGAAATATCCTTACATTTTTAGGCTCTTTTTAAAATTTATTCAACAAGTAATTAATATTTGTCACCTTTTTGAAACTCCCCCACCTGTCTGTCAGTTTGTCATACTGTGGGGGCCTGTGTGTTGCTGCAATGCTGGAAGCTATGCCACCAGTATTCGAATACCAGCAGGGTCACCCATGGCGGACAGGTTTCAGCTGAGCTTCCAGACTAAGACAGACTAGGAAGAAGTAGCCGGCAGTCTACGTCTGAAAAGAATTAGCCAGTGAAAACCTCATGGATAGCTGTGGAACATTGGCTGATATAGTGCCGGAAGATGAGCCCTCAGGTTGAAAGCACTCAAAATACAACTGAGGAAGAGCTACCTCCTCAAAGTAGAGTCAACCTAAATGACGTGGATAGAGTCAAGCTTTCGGGACATTCATTTGTTGATATGGCATGACTTAAAATGAGAAGAAACAGCTGCAAACAGTCATTTATAATCAGAACGTGGAATGTGGGAAGCACGAATCTAGGAAAATTGGAAATAGTCAAAAATGAAATGGAATGCATAAACATCGGTATCCCAGGCATTAGTGAGCTAAAATGGACTGGTATTTGCCATTTTGAATTGGACAATCATATGGTCTACTATGCCAGGAAAGACAACTTGAAGAAGAATGGTGTTGCATTCATGGTCAAAAAGATCATTTCAAGATCAATCCTGAAGTACCACGCTGTCACTGATAGGATAATATTCATATGCCTACAAGGAAGACCAGTTAATATGACTATTACTCAAATTTATGCACCAACAACTAACAACTAAGGCCAGAGGTGAAGAAATTGAAGATTTTTACCAACTTCTGCAGTCTGAAATTGATCAAACATGTAGCCAGGATGCATCGATAATTACTAGTGATTGGAATGAGAAAGTTGGAAATAAAGAAGAAAGGACAGGTAGTTGGAAAATATGGTCTTGGTGATAGAAATGATGCCAGAGATCACGTGATAGAATTCTGTAAAACCAACGACTTCTTCATTGAAAATACCTTTATTCACCAACATAACTGGTAGCTATACACATGGACATTGCCAGATGAAATACACAGGAACCAAATCAAATGTATCTGTGGAAAGAGACAATGGAAGAACTCAGTATCATCAGAACAAGGCCAGGGGTCCACTGTGGAACAGATCATCAATTTCTCATGTGCAAGTTCAAGCTGAAGCTGAAGAAAATTAGAACCAGTCGATGAGAGCCAAAGTACAACCTTGAGTATATCCCACCTAAATTTATGGACCAACTCAAGAATAGATTTGACCTGCTGAACACTAATGACTGAAGACCAGACAAATTGTGGAATGACCTTAAGGACATCATGCATAAAGAAAGTAAGAGGTCATTAAAAAGACTGGAGAGAAAGAAAAGACGAAAATAGATGCCAGAATAGACTGAAACTTGCTCGTGAACATCGAGTAGCTAAAGTAAAATGAAGAAACGATGAAGTAAAAGAGCTGAACAGAAGATTTCAAAGGGCAGCTCGAGAAGACAAAGTATTAAAATAACATGTGCAAAGACCTGGAGTTAGAAAACCAAAAATGAAGAACATGCTCTGCATTTTTCAAGCTGAAAAACTGAAGAAAAAATTCAAGCCTCAAGTCACAATACTGAAGGTTTCAATGGGGAAAATATTAAATGACGCAGAAAGCATCAAAAGAAGATGGAAGGAATACACAGATTCATTATATTGAAAGAATTGGTCGACACTCAGCCATTTCAGGAGATAGCATGTGAAAAGGGATAGATGGTACTGAAGGAAGAAGTCCAAACTGCACTGAAGGCATTGGTGAGAAACAAGGCTGCAGGAATTGATGGGATGCCAACTGAGATGTTTCAACAAACGGATGAAGCCCTGAAAGTACTCACTTGCGTATGCCAAGAAATTTGGAAGACAGCTACCTGGCCAACCGACTGGAAGAGACCCATATTTATGCCTGTTTCCAAGAAAGGTGATCCAACCGAATGTGGAAATTATGGAACAATATCATTAATATCACATGCAAGCAAAATTTTGCTGAAGATCGTTCAAAAGCAGCTGCAGCAGTATATTGACAGGGAACTGCCAGAAATTTAAGCCGGATTTAGAAGAGGACGTGGAACAAGGGGTATCACTGCTGATGTCAGATGGATCCTGGCTGAAAGCAGAGACTACCAGAAAGATGTTTACCTGTGTTTCATTGACTATGAAAAGGCATTCGACTATGTGGATCATAACAAATTATGGATAACATTGTGAAGAATGAGAATTCCAGAACACTTAATTGTGGTTATGAAAAACCCGTACATGGATCAAGAGGCAGTCATTCAAACAGAACAAGGGGATACTGCATGGTTTAAATTAAGGAAAGGTGTGCATCAATGAGATGGATTCACACAGTGGCTGTAACAGTGGGCTCAAGCTAACAAAGATTGTGAGGATGGTGCAGGACTGGGGAGTGTTTTGTTCTGTTGTACATAAGGTCGCTATGAGTCAAATCCAACTGGCCGGCACCTAACAACAACAACATCTGGAACTAGGATAGGCACTGAAGATCCAGAGTTGAGAATTTCCACCCACAGAGAGTTGATGGTCTAAACCTCGGCCCCACTGCTGCAGGCTCACTTTGAAAGCTTTCAAGGCAGAGGGCAGACCTCCTACTTTATTACCTCATGTCTTCCTGAAAACAATGGTGGGGACCAGGTACAAAAACTGAGTCATACAGACTTGCTTGTTAGTGGCAAGGAGTAGAGGAGAGACAATTCCAGAGAACAAAAAATATTATGAAATTCCTAATTACAGCATTGATATGATATATATAAATGTCCTTTTTTTAGGCCTTAAGGCTTCCTTCCCTCCCTCCCTCCCTTCCTTCTCTCCCTTTCCTTCCTTCCTCCCTACCTCCCTCCCCTCCTTTCTTCCTTCCTTCCTCCCTATCTCCCTCCATCACTTCCTTCCTCTCTTCATTCCTTTCTTCCTCCCTCCCTTTCCTTTTTTTTTAATAATGTATGCATGTTTGTCTAATATATTAAAAGCTACATCAAACATCAAATACAGGTAATATGGGTTTATTTTAAAAATAATTTCATATCTAAGGCTTTAGCTGTCTCAACTTACTTGGGTTGTCTTTAAAAGACAGAAGGAATGTATTTTAATTCTGAGAAGCGTTTTCAGCTTGTAACTTTTCAGGTGATTCAGCAGACAATTGTGATGCCATCTTTATTGAGGGTCTTACCAACTTTCTTTCAAAATTTGTTGGTGCAAGTTAAAATTAGCCTTTGTCTTCTCTTGATAAGAAATCTGTAGAAAACTTTATCCATATTGACAGCTCTGGGGATTTCTTAATTCCTCTGTGTCTGAATCTCTGAAATGTTCTTCAGATACTGATTCTTTATCCATGATTTCACAGATCTCTCTTTTTTCCCTACCCCGACACCTCAAACTTTAGGCATAGTGTTTGACCCTAGTTCCATCATCTTACGCATGTCATGAAATAATTGCTATTTCCTTCACAAATAAACTCACACTTGACCAGCTCAAGCCCGATGCACTTTTGGTGTCTTGCTTTTGGGCTTGCTTTCCTAAATTATATTAGCACTGGTATTGGCATTTTCATTTTTCCATCTTCAACTCTGTTGTATAAAACAGAAAAGTGTTAAAAAAAAAAAAAAAAGCAACTAAATATTCAAATACACCCGCTAAAGCTGCTGTGCAGACAATGGCGGTGCCGCCAGGCCATAGCTGAGCACAGTGTTTTTAGCTGACGTACACACACTGGGATTGGTGCTAGAAAGGAAACGGAGTTCTTCTGCATAATAAATGAAAATTAAGGTTGTATGAAACTTGAAGACTCTTGTCATGTGTATATTAAAACATTCAGTCATCTTAAAAGTACAGTTGGGTTGGGAGCTAAAAATTCCATTTTATTTCAGTTGTGTCCGATTTGATTTATTTCATCAGTTCAACAGTGACCGCCAAGCTTCAGTTTTTCTTTTTCCTAAAAACCAAACCCACTGCTGTTGAGTCGATTCCGACTCATAGTGAACTTTTAGGACAGAGTAGAACTGCCCCATACATTTCCAAGGAGCAGCTGGTGGATTCAAACTGCCAGCCTTTCAGTTAGCAGCTGTAGCTCACCATAGATAGCTCTTAACTACTACAAACCCCATTGTGATCAAGTTCATTCTGACTCATAGCAACCCTATAGGACAGAGTAGAACTGCCCCATAGCATTCCCAAGGAGGGCCTGGTGGATTTGAACTGCTGATCTTTTGGATAGCAGCTGAACTGGGTAGTAACTGCTGTCTCACAAAGTTGCTGTGGTATGGAGTGGTGTGTTCACAGAGTGTAGCCCAGTGCAGGCTGCGCGGCAGGGTCCAGCAGTGGGGCTTCAGCCTCTTCTTAGTCAGCTGATGGTGCGTACCTTGAGAGCAGGGACCACGTCTTCTGTGCCTTTATGGAGCTTTGTGCAGGTTGTTGCATAGATAATAAGTATTTTTATTAGTTAATTTTTCCCTGGTTAGGAAGTTTAAGGTGATTTAGTAACAGAATTGAATTTTAGATGAAGAGTCATAAAACAGATATGGTAACTGTAAAACCCATTGCCACCTAGTCGATTCCAACTCAGTGATCCTGTGGACATAGCAGAATTGCCCCATTGGGTTTCCAAGGAGCAGCTAGTTGATTTGAACTGCTGACCTTTTGATTAGCAGCCGAGCTGTTAACCACTGTGCCACCAGGACTCCGTGGCAACTTTGACCCCTTGCCGTTGAGTCAATTTCGACTCATAGTGATCCTATAGGGCACAGTAGAACTATCAAGGAGCTGCTGGTGGATTCAAACTGCTGACCTGTCAGTTAGCAGCCAACTCTTAACCACTGTTCCACTAGGGCTTCGGTAACTTTATAGATACTTAGATAAGGTAGGCACGTTAGTCTGTAGAGACATTTCTCTGCTGGGTGTATTAGAGGAACAGCCAACCCTTGCTAATCCATGGTGAGGGTGGTGATGGTATTTTATCATGAAAACCAGCATACTGTTGGGAGCAAAAGTGCATGCCATGAATACTTATGTCTGGACAACCGGTGGAATCTGCAAGTGTCACAAGCAAATGGAGATATACAGTCACCCTATTTGTGGTTGACTTTCTTCATTTAGGATCTGGTTTACTTTAAGGCAGAGCACTTCTACCTAGAAAACCCTATGGAACAGTTCTACTCTGTCACGTGGAGTCGCTACAATTCGAGACCCACTTGACCGGACCTAACAACAACACCAACACCAACACCAGCAGCAGCAGCAGCTTCCCAAATGGGCTTCCAGTTGCTGTCAAGTTAATGTCATAGCCACGTTCTAAGCATTAACGGGATTATATCTGAGAATGGCCTTTCTCGGGAGGGGTAGGGATCCTTTTATTCAGCACCCCTTGATTGTACTTAATTGATCAATAGTACTGTGACCCTGAGATTAATGGGTTTTTCAGATCAGAGGCCTCCTTCTACCTATTTCTGATACCCTCAGCCCCTAAAGAGCCTTCACGTACTGTGTAATTCAGGGGGGAAAGTTTAATTACAGTCTTGCAATAGCACCTGGAATACAAAGCTTCAAAATCTTGATTATTTGCAATTTGCAGTGATCTGTGCTGAGACGTGTATGCGAGTTTGCTGTACGGATTATCATATTTATCTGAGGGGAAGCATAGGTGGTGATGACAGCGTAGACTGTGGTGCCATACTGCCTCAGTTTGTAACCTCGCGCTGCCCAGTTATTGGTTCTTGACCAGTGGCAAATTATTTACTTTTTCCCTTTTAATTTCTTCATTAGAAATATGGGGATAATAACAGTACCTAAGGGAGCCCTGGAGGCACAATGGTCAAGCGCTTGTCTGTCAACTGAAAGGTTGGCAGTTAGAACCTACTGAGTGGCTCCACAGAAGAAAGACCTAGGATCTGCTTCTGTAAAGATTACAGCCTAGAAAACCCTACGGGGCAGTTCTGCCGTGTCACATGGAGTTAGAATCAACTTGGTGGCACCCAACAGCAACGACAGTACCTACCTCATAGCATCCTTATGAGGATTAAATGAACCTGATAGAATGCTCGTAACAGTGCATGACACACACCGGAACGCATGTAAATGTTTGTAAGTAAAGATGTAAATAAAGTTTCTACCTGTAATTAAGTACTGGTGATATTAGGCTTGAAATGCTTGAGGGCATAAATATAAAGGTAAAGAAAGGAGCAAAAGAAAAGTGAGGGCTGTAGTTAGCTGCGAGGTGTTACCGAGAACTTTAGGAAATACATTTCAGAGAGATTTAAAGATGGAAATCTCTGTGTTACCAGAGCCGGCGTTTTATTGAGTGTAATGAACCCAAGAGACAAATGTAATTTTTGCTCTGCTGTATTCTTTGAGTGCCACTGAATTTGGCAGGGGTGACGCCACAATCATTTTCATTATTGTTAATACTGTCATAACTATCATCAATATTTTAACCATTGTCACAAAATATTAAATTCCGTTTGACTGTGGCAATGCAGTATATCAGTTAAATACAGTGGTCCATCGTCAGGACTTACCCAGAACCCCCAGTGCCTTGGAGGGTATGAAATGGTAGTTCTTTATTGAAATCTGAATGAGGCAAAGTAGTGGATTTATTTTGTCTATTGAGTTCTCTGAATGAAACAGGAAAATGGAAACCTTCGGAGAAATGACAGCTTAGCACAGGCAACGACTGCTTGTAAGTCCTTGATAGAATGGTCTCAGCACCACTGCCACAGAGCGATCTGAGCAAGGTCGTCTTATTATCTAGCTCCCAGCTCTCATGTCAGTTGTCAAAAAAAAAAAAAAAAAAAAAAAAGACACCCAGGAAGTTTAAACATTAGAAAAAATACAAAGACATGGAAGAAGGGGCATGGGCTTTGGAATTAGGTAGAATTGTGTTCAAATTCTGGTGCTGATGTTAATTGTATGAGATGCCCTAATTTATTTATTAGAAAATTAATTATCTGAGCCTACTCCTTCATCTGTGAAGTGGGATTGACACCCCCTCATACAGCCAGAGTAAGAATTAAACGAGACCATGTAGGTCAAAGTATCTGCACTTAGTAGGCATTTCACCAGTTGCCATGAAGTCAATTCCGACTCATGGTGACCCCATGTGTGACAGAGTAGAACTGGCACCATAGGGCTCTCGGTGACTGGTTTTTCAGAAGTGGATCACCAAGTCTTTCTTCTGAGGTACCTCTGGGCGGACTAGAACTGCCAACCGTCTCGTTATCAGCCGAGTGTGTTAATTGTTTGCACCATCCAGGGACTCCAGTGGGCACTTTTCACTTTCGCTACCATTTGCTAGATAGTTTCTTGATAGTAGAGATCATGATTTTTATTATATCCCCAGCACCGAATAGCATCTGACATACAATAGATATTAAATAGATTTTTTTTCAATGTTTAATGAATAATCATCTAACTGAATCCATTCATTCGTCAAACATTAATTATTACATGTCAGTTATTATGCTAGTAATTTGAGAAATAGATATGAACATAGCATGACCCCCTACCCTTAGGGCTTATATGGAAGCACAAATGAGGCAGTGCCTCCCTCTAACTGGGGTGGTCAGAGAAACCTTCACAGAAGTGACATTGGAGCGAAGTCCACCAGGCAGGTGTAGTGAGGGCACTGCCTATGCAAGAACTCAGGGGGGAAGAGCGAGCGTGCTGTGCTCTGTGAACTGCAGGTATTTTAGCTTATCTAGAAATCAGAAAGATAGTGAGAGCCTAAGTGTGCGTGTGTGGGGTGTGGGGAGGTTTGGGGGTGAGTAGAGGGTGTATGGTGGCATCCTGGGTGAAAAGTTAGGCAGAGGTCAAGTCATAAAAGGCCTTGTAAGGACATCTAGGACACCTGAACCTTAACCTAAAGTTGATGAAGTTGATGAAATGATTCTAAGCGAAGACTGACAGGACCAGACTTGCATTTGGAAAGGGTCCTCTGGCTGCCCTATGGAGGATCCATTAGGTGACTATTGTGGCATTCCAAACAAGAGCCTTGACGATGTCGAAGCACATGGTGGTTCTGGGAAAAACAAGAAGGGGATATGTTCAAAAGATCTTAGGTGACAGGAATGACAGAACTTTGGGATTAATTGGATGTAAAATCGAGGGAAATCCAATACTGATTTGCATTTTCTATATTTATGTAGAAAATATATATAAAAATTTATATATATATTTCTATATATATTATATATAAAACAAAGCCAAACCTGTTGCTGTCAAGTCGATTTTGACTCATAGCAGCCCTGGTGGCACAGTGGTTAAGAGCTTGGCTGCTAACCAAAATGTCGAATCCACCAGCTGCTCCTTGGAAACCCTATGGGGAAGTTCTGTTCTCTCCTATACGGTCACTATGAGTTGCTGTGAGTATGATGATATTATATGTAGAAGTATGTAAAATATACTGTATTTTAAGAAACATGGGAAATATTTTATATTTCCTTATGATTCTCTACCTAAATTAGAAAGATAGTTGTCTTAATACCTGAAACCCACCACTCTATAGAGTCCTTTAATTCCACCCCCCCCCACCATGAAATGGAATGACACAGTGGCTGCAACAATGGGCTTAAGCATAACAACGATTGTGAGGACGGTGCAGGACTGGGCAGTGTTTCGTTCTATTGTACATAGAGTGGCTATGAGTCAGAACTGACTCCATGGCATCTAACAACAATGACATAGTGCTTTATGGAACCCTGGTGGCACAGTGGTTAAGAACACAGCTGCTAACCAAAAGCTTGGTAGTTTAAATCCATCAGCCACTCCTTGGAAACCCTATGGGCGCAGTTGTACTCTGTCGTATACGGTCCCTATGAATCGGAATTGACTCAATGGCAACGCATTTACGGTTCTTTCTAGTTCATATGCTTGTAAATATTTAACTTTGATCGCTGAGTTTTGGATTTCCATCCATCTTACTTCTTCTTTTTCTATCTTCAATTGTTTAATTGTAAAAACAGAATAACACAACAAAGCACCAGTTAGCATTTCTGTCAGAGAGTAGCAAGAGACAAAAGGGAGAGGTGACATTCTGTTTCTTTTCTATTAGTTCCAGTTAAATTTGTAGTAGAATATGAATTTAAACCAATGGTTATATTAAACTGATTAATAATTAATGGTAAACATGATTAATCGTTATATTTAACAATGTTTTCCATAAAATACTGTTCCTTGGTAATGACACAGTATTTCCATCTGAGTTCTGTAGATACACAAAATGCATCGAGAATCTGAGCCTTTCTTTTATTGGATCGTTTTTTGTTATTCTCATAAAAAAAAAAGCAAAGTGTTCAACTCAACTATTGTATCTGAATATTCTTTGATGTCTTTGCTTGAATCATTTGATCACAGCTTTGTCAGGATCCTAGTCTGAATGGCCTTTTAAATGTTTCCTTTTCAGCACTTGAATTCTCATACAGTTTAGCAGGTTGCCTCTATTTTAATCCCGATTACAATAGGCGACTTCCTGGACTTTATGATGAAAACCAAGTGGGATATATAAGAAGAAAAATTCATGTATTTGGGCATATTATGTTTTTTTTTTTTTTTTAAGATTATTCAATTTTTACAAATCCATTGTTTTCAAAGGTTTTGAATGGTATCCTAAAAATATTATATTTAGTTTCATAGACAATCCTAAGTAAGTACCAACAAATTTTAATAAATTTTAACAAGAAATGACTTTTTGTTCAGTGGTTGGAAAGCTAATATAAACACTTTAAAGTAGCCAAATATTTTAAAAATATATTTGTAAGTAACGGTAGGCTTTGAATTGTAGGGCTAAAATAAGATATAGAGGACTACAGTTGAAAGAGGATGTATGGAGCCGTGTATGAAAAAAGAAAATTGACTGTATATAGCTTTTTAAAGAATTTTTTTTGTAAAAGTTCTTGATAATGGATTTTTTAAAAAGTATAGAAATGTTCATGAATGAATGGAAACACAATCTTTCTATAGCTGAGGACCAGGAGATGGCCTCAATGTGGAAAAAGCACAGAAAGCTTGTTTTTCTCAGTCCTGGCAGCTGAATGATTTTGATGAGTCACTCAGCCTCTTTAGGTCTACTTTCTTCCCTACAAAGTCAAGAGATAGAAACAATTGAGTTTTACAGTCTCTAAAATGCTATCCTTCAAAACTTGGTAAGTGGTATAAAGATGGACATACATAAAGGATGTGGCTCTGTGGGGAGAATGAACCCGGTTTACCTGACATTTACCTGCAATATGCAGATGACACAACCTTGCTTGCTGAAACTGAAGAGGACTTAAAGCACTTACCGATGAAGACCAAAGACTGTAGCCTTCAGTATGGATTACACCTCAACATAAAACAAAAATCCTCACAATTGGACCAGTAAGCAACATCATGATAAATGGAGAAAAGTTTGAAGTTGTCAAGGTTTTCGTCTTACTTGGGTCCACAATCAATGCCCATGGAAGCAGCGGTTAAGAAGTCAAATGGTGTATTACATTGGACAAATCTGGTGCAAAAGACCTCTTTAAAGTGTTAAAAAGGAAAGATGTCACTAAGGTGCTCCCGACCCAAGCCACGTTATTTTCAGTCGCCTCATAGACATCAAAAACTGGAAAATGAATAAGGAAGATCGAAGAATTGATGCCTTTGAATTATGGTGTTGCCAAAGAATATTGAATACACCAGGGACTGCCAGAAGAGTGAACACATGTTTTAGAAGCATAGCAGAATGCTCATTAGAAGCAAGGATGGAAAATTTCCGGTCTCACATACTTTGGACTTGTTACTAGGAGGGACCGCTCCCTGGAGAAGGACATCAGCGAAAAAGAGGAAGAAGCTCAATGAGATGGATTGACACAGTGGCTGCAACAATGGGTTCAAACACAGAAAAAATGGTGAGGATGGCACAAGACCGGACAGTGTTTTGTTATGTTGTACATACCCAGATGTACATAGAGTCGCTATAAGTCAAAACTGACTTGACGACACCTAACAACAGCAACAACAACAACAAGACTCTTAGCTTACAAAAAAAAAAAAAACACAGATCTGACCAATAACAGAGCAGCCTCTAACTAACCCAGGGTTTGGGTCTGGATATTTCACTCTGATTTACAATGTTTCTTGATTAACAAATGGCTGAGGAGGAAAACAGCTCCTTTTGCAAAGGGCTACTAGTCTTTGAGGGATCAGGGAATTTGCTGTGGTGACAGCCACATGTCTGGACTTAGGATGGAGCCCAGCATGGCCAAACAGGGGCTGTCCTTGGGTGATTCCAGCCTGTTCCCCGAGGAGTGGGGACTGGACCCTGGCTGTCTTCACAAGACTAGAGGAGAGCCAGGGTGGAGGGTGGAATCTGTGGTTCTCACCACCCCTGGCTGCACGGAAATGGATATTGAGCTGCTTCATCTGCATGGCTAGAGGGGTGTGGTAGGTGGGCATTCATACCTGGAACAAAAGTTTTTGTGTATGATACATGTTTTAAAAAATCTCTGAGAATACAGTTGCTCATAGAAAATGATGTAAGGATCCATCTTCCACATTGATGCAGATATTACTGTGCCTCCCTGGACTGGCTGTGCAAATACTGAAGCAGGTATAGGAATGAGGTAATGGGTGCGAGCTCCAGAATGAATATCGTAGAAGGGAATGTGCCCTTTGTTCACGGAGGCCACTTTTAACCACCTTCCACTGAAAGGTGCTCCAGAGGCTGTAAAACAAAGTGCCACCTCCTCCCTTGCTACAGGTAATTTGTGACAGTGTTTTGGCTGGCCCTGGCTTGTCCACACTCGGGAGGCAATTCACACAGCACATGGACCACAGCGAATTAGATTACTTCTATTTCTGGTGCCACCAAATGATGAACAACCTGGTCTCTCTTTAAAGACACCCTGCTCATAAAGTAGAGACCAACTCTCACAAAAGGCTGAAATAGAAAGCCAGTGGGTTGACTCAGAGCTCGAACCCATGTGACTTCTATCCAAGCCCTTTCCCGGGTTTATTTTACAGTGCTGGAAAGAGAGCTCTGGAGAAACTTTGCGGTTCTCCAAAGCAACTCAGTGTCACCAGGGGTTACTTCTCAAAGTCGAAGGTATAAGGCTTGGTTGGCACAGCTTTTTAAAAATTATTTGCAAGATTTACAAGCTGACATTTCAAAATGCTGAAATTTGAAAATAACTTTTAAAAAGTTCTAATTAAGCAACAATAATTAGGGACTGACATTTTCTACCATCCTCTGAGAAGTCACCCAGCTAATAACCCCACCTCATCAAATTCCCAACCCAAAGCCGTTATAAAAAAAACACAGAATGACATTGTAGTACTCTGTAGGAAATTGGGGTCTCAGCATCTAACCTACCTCCTCCCCTTTCTCAGTATCCCTGCAAAGCACTATTGATATTACCCTAAACAGAAAAAGGTTTTACAGTTCCTTGGAAATTTTTAATAGAAATGGACTTTCTTTAAACAATCCGAATTTTAATGAGTAAGTTACACTGCTATTGACTATGATTCACCCGGAATCCCTTGAAACGCTCCAACCATTTTTATAGTGTGCAAAGTGAAAATTCCTGCTGAGGAATTGTAAGAACTATAGACACATCAACTGATCCAAAAGTAGTAAAACCTCATGATGGAGTTATTTAGGGTTATGGTGGAAGGCATGTCAAGGAACAGGACCGGAGGGACCTTTGTCCCACTTTCCCCGATAGTCAGGTTTTGCTTATTGTCAGGACATAATTGTTAAATTCTCCCATTCATTCGCAAAAGTGTCCTTATTTGGGTAATAAAATAGATAGTCACCCCGTTTAATTGTCCCATGAATTCCATGGGTAATCTAGGTATAGAAGGAGAACTGGCAGTAGAATCAATATATCTGGCTTCAAATTCCTACTGATTGAGGAACATTAGGCAGTTGTCATGGATTGTATTGTGCTCCCCCAAAATATGTATCAACGTGGCTAGTCTACGATTCCCAGTATTGTGTGATTGTCCACCATTTTGTCAACTGACATGATTTTCCTGTGTGTTGTGGTTAATACCTCTATGATGTTTATGAGGCAGGATTAGAGGCAGTTATGTTAATGAGGCAGGACTCAATCTACAAGATTAGGTTGTGTCTTAAGCCAGTCTTTTTTGAGATATGAAAGAGAGAATCAAGCAGAGAGATGGGGGCCTCATATCACCAAGAAACAAGAGCCAGGAGAATAAGCTGTCCTTTGGACCTGGGGTCCCTGCATTGAGAAGCTCCTAGTCCAGTGGGCGAATGATGACAAAGAACTTCCTCCAGAGCTGACAGAGAGAGAAAAGCTTCCGCTGGAGCTGATGTCCTGAATTTGGTCTTCTAGCCTAGGAAACCATGAGAAACTAAGTTTCTGTTTGTTGAAGCCATCCACTTGTGGTATTTCTGTTATAGCACTGCTAGACAACTAAGACAGCAGTTAACTTTGCTGTGGCTTTTTTTTTAAATCAATAAAATGGGGATAATAATTCCTACCTCGCAAACTAGGCCAGAGGTTTAAATAACACCGTATATGCCAGACTGCTGCAGCAATGCTTGGCGAGTAGGGGGCATAAGGGTGTTAGTTCAGCCTGAATCTACTGCCAATTATAGGGTCTCAGGGCACTTGCTGTGCTGAGTCATCTGGTGTTCGGGGAATATAAGCCAAGCATCCTCAGATGTGAGTGCCATCCATCTCGCCAGCTTTGGGGATTCAAGCTTCTGTTAGAAGAGGTAGCTGTGGTTGTTTTTGACCCCGATCCTGAGATAGCCTGCTACATGCATCACACTATGCAGACCTGTGAGGATTAAAGCGGCCTCTGAGGTTAAGTGGAAAGCTTCTCAGATCACCTGGAATAGGGGCCTGAGCAGGGGGACAGGAAACAGACTTACTCTTTGTTCTTCCTACTGGATGATTTACATAGTAGATGCGTGTCAATGGAATATTGAAAAATAAAATTTTGCTTTCTAAATGGCATGCTAAATATTCATTGATTCTTAAAGCAAATTTTGTTGGTCTTTATTTCAAAAAGTTTAGTAGGGTATCATGGTTGTTTCCTTGGCAGGGCATAGGACCGGGAGACCGGAGTTTCAGGCCTGCCGCTGTTTGGAAGTGGGCACCTCACTGGAGGTTTCTAAGATCCTTCTCACTTTCAATAATTATGAGGATTGACTAAGCTGGGTACTCTAGAACTAAGGTATTTGACTTAAGATTTTAACTAGGCATTAATTCATTCAGATATTTATAAATGTTTATTTTACCTCTAAATATTCATAATCAATATATTTATAATATATTTACAGTACTTAAGGAGCCCTGGTGGCTCAGTGGTAAGAGCTTAGCTGGTAACCAAAAGGTCGGCAGTTCGAATCCACCAGCTGCCCTTGGAAACCCTATGGGGCAGTTCTACTCTGTCCTACCGGATGGCTGTAAGTTGGAATTGACTCGACAGCAATGGATTTTTTTAATAATCCTTATGTATGTAGACATATTATATATTTATAAATATTTATATTATAATATGTTTATAATATAGAAATAAATACATATAAATAAGTGTATATATTTATACATATATAAATATAAAAATGCCTATATGCTGCATACATTCTAGCTACTAATAAATGAAAAGTGAACACAGTAGTGGTACCTGTCTCGAAGGAGTTCTCAACCTGGCAGCCCCGAGCTGTAAACGATAACCAGTCCTGAAAGATGGGCATCTTTGATTTTACAAATTAACAGGAAAGAGTATTTTAGAGTTCTTCACCTAATCCTATGTAACAATTTCTAAATCTTTAAATCTAACTAAACTTCCTCTGGTTTCAACTTAAGCTGTTTTCCTTTCTGCTTTCCCTTTGTGGGAAAGGAGAAAATCCGTTCTGCGGACTACTTGGCCATCTTTTACGTTGTTACAAATCTTGTGTTAGCCTTTGTCAAGGCAGCGTACGGGTACATATGGCTTAGTTACCTGTGAATCATGTAACATTTAGTTGCCGTAATAAGCTCAAGTATTAGTTTGCATCTTTTAACTTTATGTTAATGCCTCTTCTTAAATTTTAAAGTATGAAACTGATGTTGAAAGTGCTATAACATTCACAAGACAGTTCCAACAAGAGTGAGAAATGGTGCTAGCCTGAAAAATCAAGGCGTGTGTGTGTGTGTGCGTGTGTGTATGGGGGTTTACATTGTCCTTACTGAGAGATAGTTGCTTTGGAGATCAACGTGAGAACCTTGCTGAAAGGAAGGAATGGACATAGAACCAAAACCAGTTGCCGGGAAGTTGACCCTGACTCATGGTGATCCATGTGTGTCAGAGTAGAACTGTCCCATAGGGTTTTCAGTGTCTGATTTTTTGGAATTAGATCACCAGGCCTTTCTTCTGAGGTGCCACAAGTGGACTGAAACCTCCAGTCTTTCAGTTGAGCATGGTAACTGCACCACCCACAGACTCTGGACGTGGAACAGATTCTGGGTATACAGGACATGAAAGAGCACAAAGGAATGGGCTTATCAAAGGACGAGCTGGGAGTGGAGTCTGGAGTAAGGAGTCAAGCCTTAGGACAGACAAGCAGGTACAGCAGGGCTTCCACTGTTGCCCCAAGGACATAGCATATATTCTTGCAATGCTTGCCCTTGGCTGCATTCTGAAAAATCTTGCTGGGAGAAAGGGATTGTGTGCAGGGGGTCAGAGACCCACAAGCCTTCTCAGATGATTCACCAAGTGGCTGAGGTAGTTGATTAGAGCAGAGTGGCTGGGCTCAACTGAAAGATAAAGTCTAATGTAGCTGCGATATGAACTGCCAACAATTGCCTACATTTATCAGAGCCAAAGGAAGGACATCAGATCATCTTGCTTCCCGGCAAAATAGCACATTAATGATTCTGGATGGAGGTGTGTCTCAAATATCAAACTATCTTTGGAAAAGCAGAATGTTGCAAGAAAGCTTAGCTAGAGCTGAAGACAGATTATCTTTGGGTCTAGTTTTCATTATATTACATTGTCGCTTCCATTCTGGTGCTAATTCAGGGAGATGGACACAGTTTTTCTAATATGGTTTGTTTAAATAATCACAGAGATGTACTTTTCTGAACAGGCAGGAGAGAACGTTCTGTAGAAAGCAGCACAATGCCTTTCTCTGCCCTGTCTCTGTGCTAACAAGCTGGTGATGCTTCTCGGTTGCAGGCACGAGGCAGTCACATTTTATATGAGGAATAGTTCATAAAGACCTGGCATTTTTCAAAACTCACATAATTCAACGCTAATTTTCTTTTGTAATAAATTGCAAGGCAGGGGTGTGCGTTGCCAGACTTCATAAATCTACCACAATTGTAGTGTAATTTTACTTTTAAATATACATCATATGTATATCAAATAACACATGAATAAATAAACCATAAAGCCTTGATCCTTCCCATAGCATTTTATCTCATCTAATTTCACTCCGTGTCTCGTGAATTGGGGGTACGATTAACAGCAGCAACATCACTCGGTGAATTTTTGGACATTGTTATGGGAAATAAAAACAATTACAAATTATAATAGCACTAAACATTAAAATAACAGTACAGTAGTCACAAAAAATCATACACGAATATGTCCAGGCTGTAAAGGGAAGTGTGGTTGATGAGATGTTTTAATTTCTGATACTTCTGTTTACCAGCCAAAGTGTGCTGCCTTGTGGTGGTGACGTAGATGCTGTCTTTGGTCAGCCTACTTGAGAGCTTGGAAAGGATGAAGTTCATGGATAGTTTTTAAGGTATGTGTGTGAGAGAGAGTGTGTGTTTGTCTGAGTTTGTGTGTAGGGGTTGTATTACTTCAGATTTTTCATATCAAAGTATATATAATACATAAGATACATTATGTACAATATAAATGGCATAATTATACCATTTCAAGTTGGTGTAATTAAGTTTTGTGTTGTTGTTGTTGGGTGCCATCAAGTCGGTTTTGACTCATAGCAGACAGCCACCTGTGACAGAACAGAACCATCACTATAAGGTTTTCTGGGGTTCGGTCTGCCACTCGTTTAGAAATGTGCTCAGGATATGTAAGGAGCTGTTGTAGGCCCCTGCAATGGAAATCTAAAGAAAATATGGTAATTATTCTTAAGAAAGTTATCTGTGAAGAGGCAGGGAAGAGAAATGAACCAATAACAACGCTACATGTAGTATAAAATTACACTACAATTGTGGTAGATTTACGAAGACCAGGGCAACTAGCAAGAAAGGAAGTTGGAACAGATGGAACTAAAGGACTCTCTGTTTGCACTCTATTCCCATCAGCCTTTCACTTCTTTGCCAAGACCTTTCCCTCCTCACGCAGTTCTTTATGCTTTTCCTTTCAGTGGCATGTTCTTTCCCATCCCTGCACATAACTGACTTTCAGAGCTCAAGTATCACTTCCTCCCAGAAGTTTCCTTCAGGCCCCTGGTTATGATGGAGTCTTTCCATTCTCTTCTAGGCTATTATGTACTTATACTTCAGATACTTATCATAGTAACCAGTGATATGTAGGTAAATGTTTAACAGTCAGCTCTATGGAGGGGATAAGGGGAACCTTGATTTGTAGCGTTTGCTGATTTCTGTGGTGTAAGTGCTCTCAGCATGGTGAAATCTCAGCAACGTGATATCACTGATGGTGGAGCTGGGAAAAGAGTCACAGTAGCAAACTATTATATGGTGTTTCCACCATACAGATGCATTAGATGTGAATAACCTCAAAAACATATTAAAAAAAAAAAAGTGAAATGACTAGGAAGGGGTGAGTTTAGCCTATTTATTACATTGATTTTCAATACAGTTTAATTTAATTGAAAGTCTATATAATTTAATTTTTAATAATGCCTGCATATAATGACTGGCTTGCAACATTCCTGAAAATTTGGCAACCAGCTCTCCCAGGCTGGTCAGAGCTGGCTGCAGCACACCACTGGCAATTATAGAATTACTTGTGTAATCAGTTATTTAATGTCTGTCTTCCCCATGAGAATGGAAACTCATAAAGGCAGGACTGTGTTTGCTTTGCTGTGTCAGTCAGGTTTTGGTCGGGACAACAGAAGCCAGCTAGATATTCCAAGTAGGAAGGGTTTTAATACAAGCAACTAGAGGCTTTCACCACCTCTCAAGGTCAAGGAAGCAGGTGCTGGAAGCAGGTGATTTGTAGGAAGCTACCTAGAAGCTGTTTCAGTGAATCTCACAATCTGAGTAGGAACTGGCACTGCAGATCTTAGGGATTCTCAAGAACTAGCCTTCTACTCACGGGTTTGCCTGTAATTTTCGCCAGAGATGTCCAAGGTCCACATGGGCACCTCTCATTGACAGACTCCATCTAACCTGGGGCCATGCAGGGCAGGATATTCTGAAGAATGTAGTTTCAGGCTTCTCCTCTGCATTGCAGACAATCTGCAGAAGTGGGGAGAGATGATGCCAAGTGGATGGTAGACCATCTACGTCACTTGCTCACTAACATATCACCAACACCTGTAATGATATCTTGCGTGCAGGAGGTGCTCAGTACCTATTGGCTGAATGATGAAAGCCAAGGTGCTGACAGTAGATAACACAGCCATGATAAAGAGTCACCGACTTGAAAGCAAGTGATTTATTTGGACAGCTCACTGAATTATCCTAAGCTAGGACCTGTAGCATTTTAGATAAGCCCAACTTTTGAATAGTTGGTATTCCAGACGTTAATGTATAATTTAGTTGCTTGGAATTTAAAACGTATTTCTGCCTGAAAACAATGTTATAAATGGTAGTGAGGTCTCTAGACCAGTCTGTAAGAGCCCATTTCACTCATAATGTTGCTGAAATATGGCACTAAGAATATTGTAATAGCTCACCACCTTATAGAATATTCTACATGAAAATGCACTTCGAGTTCCAATTCTGATGCCAGATAGAAATTTCTGCTTTCATATCTTTGGCGATGTGCATAGGAATTCCTCCACCCCAATTCCTGCTTAGGCTTTAAGCAATGGAGATAAGACATCTTGATGGCATTAGTTGTAACGTGGAAAGGAAAATTCTGAGTGCCCCAGTAGTAATAGGCAGGGAGTTCCAGTAACTATAACGGAAAAGTAAATTCTATGTAGGGGACGTTGCAAGCGTTTTATATTAGGATCTTCTGTATTATGCTTATTTAATTAAGACAAGAGTTTTTAGTACAGAAGGATATAAGCTATACAGTTAAAATTAAATTAGGAGAATAAGCTATATTAAATTTGCATAGAGATTTTCTTGACAGGGTCTTACCAGGTGAGTGAACCATGCCTTGGGGATATTAACTCTGGCAGTTCTTAAAGGAATCACTTAGTAAATTACTGCTACAATGAACCAAAAGATATTCTAAAGAATACTAAGAAGTACTTTAAGTTTCTGGGGGCAGAGATCATGCCTTATTCATTGTGTTATCCTCTAACAGTTCACACCGTGCCTTAACAAATGAGCATCCAATGAATGTCAACCGAAATAGTGCAGCTTGTCAGAGAGCTCAATTTTAAAAGAAAGCATAAACTAAAATAGTGGAATATAAGGACATACATAATATTCCATCAGAAAGAAGGAGTAAGAATTGTGGGTTTACTAATAGGAAAGCTGATAGGCAGTAAGAGAGAGCTAGAGTCTGGAAGTTGTTAGTGCTCTTCACCAAATAATTTTTCTTGGCCTCCTGGGAATATGGTAGAATGGTCCTTCTTGACCCACTTGCAATGAAGCGGGCCATGTCTAGTTCTGGCCAATAAGCTGTTGATAGAAACAACACTTCTAGAAGATACTTCTCGTCTGGAGCATTTGATCACTAGTTCAAGATATTAGAACTCTTTTTTCCTCAACTACCTTGACTGGAAATTTGGAAGACAGCTACCTGGCCAACTGACTGGAAGAGATCCATATTTTTGCCTATTCCCAAGAAAGGTGACCCAACCGAATATGGAAGTTTTCGAACAGTATCAATATGATATGCAAGCAAAATTTTGCTGAAGATCATTCAAAAGCAGCTGAGTAGTATATCAACAGGGAACTGCCAGAAACTCAGGCTGGATTCAGAAGAGCACTTGGAACCAGAGATATCACTGCTGATGTCAGATGGCTCCTGGCTGAAAGCAGAGAACACCAGAAAGATGTTTACCTGTGTTTCATTGACTATGCAAAGGCATTTGACTGTGTGGATCATAACAAATTATGGATAACATTGTGAAGAATGGGAGTTCTGGAACACTTAATTGTGCATGTGAGGATCTTGTACATAGATCAAGAGGCAGTTGCTTGGACAGAACAGAGGATACAGAGTGGTTTACAGTCAGGAAAGCTATGTTTCAGGGTTGTATCCTTTCACCATACCTATTCAACCTGTATGCTGAGCAAATAATCTGAGAAGCTGAACTATATGAAGAAGAATGGGGCTTCAGCACTGGAGGAAGGCTTATGAACAACTTTTGATATGCGGATGACACAACCTTGCTTGCTGAAAGTGAAGAGGACTTGAAGGACTTACTGATGAAGATCAAAGACCACAGCCTTCAGTATGGATTACACCTCAACATAAAGAAAACAAAAATCCTCACAACTGGACCAATAAGCAACATCATGATAAATGGAGAAAAGATTGAAGTTGTCAAGGATTTCATTTTACTTGAATCCACAATCAACATCCATGGAAGCAGCAGTCAAGAAATCAAGACACATTGCATTGGGCAAATCTGCTGCAAAGGACCTCTTTAAAGTGTTGAAAAGCAAAGATCTCACCTTGAAGACTAAGGTGCCCCTGACCCAAGCCATGGTATTTTCAATCTCATGATATGCATGAATAAGGAAGACAGAAGAAGAATTAATGCCTTTGAATTGTGGTGTTGGAGAAGAATATTGAATATACCATCGACTGCCAAAAGAATGAACAAATCTGTCTTGGAAGAAGTCCAACCAGAATGCTCCTTAGAAGCAAGGGTGGCGAGACTGCATACTTTGGACATGTTGTCAGGAGGGATCAGTCCCTGGAGAAGGACATCATGCTTGGCAAACTACAGGGTCAGTGGAAAAGAGGAAGACCCTCAACAAGGTGGATTGACACAGTGGCTGCAACAATGGGCTGAAGCATAACAAGGACTGTAAGGATGGCACAGGACTGGGCAGTGTTTTGTTCTGTGGTACACAGGGTGGCTATAAGTCAGAAATGACTCGACGGCACCTAACAATAACAACAAAACCTTGACTGGCAGTGTTCCAGAATGTGACTGCTCCATTACCCTGGTTGGCATGTGATGGATATGTAGCAAAAGTGAGAAATAAATAGGGTGACCATATACTCTTTCATTAAAACTAAATAAAGTTGAAGACTCAGAGGAGTCTTTCTTGATAATTTAGTTGAGATAACAGGCATAAACCAGTAATTGTACTAAGCAAATATGGATCTACGTATTCATTTAGAACTAAACCTTTGTTTAAGTAACTAAGATTTGCAGTAGGGGTTTTTTTTTTTTTTTTGGTTGGGTTTAACCTCTTACCCAGACTAATGCAGAGGCAATGCTAGAACTGAAAATGACATTCTGTTTTTGGATTTATCACCTTTAAATGAGTTTGTATGTATTTGTCAGGTTGCAGGTGACAGAAATTGCACTCAAATTAGTTGAGGCAAAAACAAAGGAATTTAGCAGTGCTAGGAATCCAAGAAAAGGTTAAAAAACAAAGCAGTAGTAGGATAGAGATGGAACTGAACCTCAGAACGCAGCAGAGCCTGGGGTAGAATACTGCCAGGCCCTTCTCTTTCACCTCTCGTCTCTTTCTTTCTGTGTGGTGGTTTCGTTGCTTCTTACTGAGGCTGTTTCCTGCCCAGTGGGGCACAACATAGCCACTAGCACCTCTTGAATTTTTAGTCTGACTGTTGCCATCATCAGAGCAACACAGACTTACATAAGTTCTCTGAATTCAATGTCAAAACCCCAGGCAAGGATTTCTGTTTGGCTTCATTTTGGAAAGGTATCAAACTCAACCAACCAGCTGAGGCCAGAGGTTGAGCCATGTAGCACCAAAGTGGTTCCCTTGGAGACCACATTGGAATAGGGAGAGAACAGCTTTAAGAAGGTGGGATGCTAAGAAGATTAAAACAAATTAGGTATTGACTCAACACATGTGGAATCCATGTGTCCGTGGATGTGGGCAGACATTATTAATAAGGTGCTTGGTTGGAGCTTTTCTGGAGTTATTGCTGAAATTTGGAAAAATTCATAAAGTTCTTTTTCCATATTCTCTTTTGTGATTCCCTTTGGATAAAAGCCTCACATTTGGAAATAGCTGGCTGGAAAAATGATGAGTTGTGGGGCCAAGGGACTGAGTGGAGCTAACTGACCCACCTGGGCATTGAACCAGAAATGCAGCTCTCCTTAGAATTATATTCTAATTAACCGAGCTGCCGGCACATGAATGACATTCAGAGTGAATTTTAAAAGCTGAACACAAATTTCCGTGTCTACAATTAGCTAAATTAGTCCTTCTTTGTTTTTGTTTAAGTTAAGGAGGTAGATTGCCTCATCTTAATCTTGCCTTCGGAGGCTCTAGGGTGGGGTCTGATGAGTTTGGGTTCTTTTTGGTGATTCTGTTGCAGGCTTCAGTCCTGGGTCCAGCCCTCTGTGTTCCTCCTCACCTACCTCACCTGAGCACCGTGTTGCTCTTGTGTTTTCAATGTAGATTTGGTGCGTATATTAGAAAGACTGCTCCCAACACGGTTATCAGCTAAACTCTCCTACAGTTGTGAAGGTACCCATGATTAAGGGCTGTGTCATGATGAAAATAATTGCTTTAATTAGCCATTAAATAGGTTTCAGGGTCAACATGACAATGGGTTTCTTTCTGTGTTTGATTTAGTAGAAGCAGTTAATGATTTTGTTTTTATTATCTTTACCCCCTGCTTCAGAATTATTTACTTAGCACATGGAAGGCAACAGATATTTGTTATTATAAAATCAATTTCATGCCTGACTAGATCATCTCTTCCACCTTTGTCATTACTCTTTGAGCTTTGGGTGTTATCTTGGGCTCATTTATGTTCATACAACTGGATGGCAATGGGCCCTACCAATAATTATTTGGGGAGTTTGAGTCATACAGCAACAAGCAGTGAATTTTCAGTCTCATTTTCAAAAAATTTCCATGTATTCATTTTCACCCATTTCTATGTATATTTCTAATCAATAGAATGAAATTTCTAAAGTAAAAATATCACGCTGTACTTTCTCCGGTTACCTACATGATGATAAGGATGGATTATGCATCCAGAGCAAAGCTTCAGTCTGCAGAAGGAGTAAAACATACGTCCATAAGCTATCATTTTGGTTAAAAGCATTCTTCTTTGAAATCTTTGTTTACTCAAGTCATGTTTCTTTGTTTTCCCCAGCTTTTCTGTAAGGCTGAAGGTGACAGTTGTGGCTTTTCTGAAATGTCAGTAACTGTGAAGTTAAATAATCTAAATGCCAGTAACATTCTCCTTCTTTTTGGTGGTGGCGGTTCTGAATTAATTTCCAAAACATACATAAAT
Source organism: Elephas maximus indicus (assembly GCF_024166365.1). Classification (NCBI taxonomy): domain Eukaryota; kingdom Metazoa; phylum Chordata; class Mammalia; order Proboscidea; family Elephantidae; genus Elephas; species Elephas maximus. The sequence goes on from NC_064832.1 coordinate 90,811,004, forward strand.
CAGGTCTGCAGAGGCTCCCCATGCCTGTGAAATACAGTCTGGATGTTGCGGTACTGAAGATGTGGGACAGGAGTGAGTTGATGTGATTCTGTTAGGATCTGCCTCCTGTTCCCATCAAATCTTGACAGCCTTTGCCCATCCTCAGTTGCTGGTGTGGAAGCTTTGGTTGTCCATGTGGTTTTACTTGTTATTTTTTTTTTAGCTGCCATCAGGTTGACCTCCAACTCATGGTGACTCCATGCACAATGGAACAAAATGTTGCTTGGTCCCATGCCATCCTTGTGATTGGTTGTGGATCGGATTGTTGGGATCTGAGGGTTTTCAATGGCTGCTTTTGGGAAGTAGATCGCCAAGGCTTCCTTCCTAGCCTGTTTTAGCCTGGAAGCTCTACTGAAACCTGCTCAGCATCGTAGCAGCATGCGGGGCCTCCACTGACAGATGGATTGTGGCTACACTGAGGCGCCTTGGTCAGGAATTGCACCCATAGAATCTACCTGGAAGGTGTGAATTTTACCACTGATCCACCACTGCCCTGTGTGGTTTCACTAAAGACCAGACCAAACCCAGTGCTGTAGCGACCCAATAGGACAGTAGAACTGCCCCATAGAGTTTTCAAGAAATACCTGGTGGATTCAAACTGCGCACCTTTTGGTTAGCAGCTGTAGCACTTAACCACTACACCACCAGGGTTTCCCTGATTTCACTAGGGGATCTGAAATGAATTTGCAGCCCCAGTTGTCTAAGTAGCCCTTTGTTTTCCCTGAGGCAGGCCTCTTGCCTTCTTCTCCCTTTCGTGCCTACTTTCTGCTCTCTGGAGCTAGGCTGAGGACTTCCCTGACCGGCCCCTGCTCCCAGCACACCAGTTATCTGGAACCACAATTCCGCTTTCTGACACCATTGCCTGCTCTTTCCTGCTGATTGGCGCTGGCCTTTAACACTCAGCAAACATGTATTGATCTTACACCTAAACCTTTCTGGGAGCTCTAGCACAGCTTCTGACTGGCTGTGTGAACCTCAAAAACCTACCGTTGCCAGCAAATCAATTCCGGCTCATAGTGACACTATAGGACAGAGTAGAACTGCCCCACAGGGTTTTCAAGGCTGTAAATCTTTCCAGAAACAGATTGCCACATCTTTATCCCATGGAGTGGCTAGTAGGTTTGAACCACTGACCTTTTGGTTAGCAGATGAGCACTTAGCCACTGTGCCACCAGGCCTCCTTGTGTGAACCTCAGTGATCTTTCTTTATTTAGAAAATGAGGCTAATATAAATGTCCATGTTGTCTGCCTACAATTGTTGTGAGGGCCCAATACAGTAAAGCATGTGAAAGTATACTGTGGAAGCTGTTGTAGAGAGGCTACTTATTTCATTTCATTGGAGGTATACTTCTAGATTTCTGTAGAAAACTAATTTCTATGATCTTTATCAGCTGAATAATCCTTACTAGGAAATCCCATGCTGATGTTATATTTTAACATTTGCCGTAGGTTATCTAGAATGTTCCTACACTTTTAAGCCCGTCAGAATCATGTGGAGTGCTTCATAGATATAGATTCCTGGGGCCCACGCTCAGCGATGCTGGTTTTCAGCCTGCTGGTGGGGCTCAGGAACCTGAAACTTAACAAGAGCCCTAAGTGATCCTGATGCAGGTGGATTGCTGTATTACATTTTGAGAAACACTGGACTAGAAACTGCAGGCTGAGTTTGAGAGAATGCGAGGTCAAGGACTGCACGGAGCCATGTTTTCTTTACATTTGAAAGGAGTGGTGGAGAATAAATTGATATGAAAATGGAATTAAGAGTGCTGATAACCAAAAGGTCAGCAGTTTGAATCCACCAGCTGCTCCTTGGAAACCCAGTGGGGTGGTTCTACTCTGTCCTATAGGCCACTATGAGTCAGAATTGACTTGATGGCAATGGGTTTGGTTCATTTTTATAGTGTGGCTGGTGACACTGGTGGTTCATTGGTAGAATTCTCACCTTCTGTGCAGGAGACTTGAGTTCAATTTTTGGCCAATGCATCTCATGCATAGTTACCACCCATCTATCAATGGAGGCTTGTGTGTTGCTTTGATCCTGAAAAGGTTTCAGCAGGAGTTTCCAGACTAAGATAGACTGGGAAGAAAGGCCTGGTGATCCTCTTTGGAAAAGCAACGAATGAAAACTGTACAGATCACAATGGCTAAGTCATAATCCAACACTCAAATATAATATATATATTTTTTATTTTTTATGCCCATGCTTAATTTTATGTAAACCCATTGCAATCAAGTGGATTCTGACTCATATGGACCCTATAGGACAGAGCAGAACTGCCCCATAGGGCCTCCAAGGTGTTTTCAGTTACCTCATATAAATGTGAAAGCTGGACAATGAATAAGGCAGACTGAAGAAGCACTGATGCCTTTGAATTATGGTGTTGGCAAAGAGTATTGAATATACCACAGACTGCCAAAAGAACAAACAAATCTGTCTTGGAGGAAGTGCAGTCAGAATGCTCCTTGGAAGCGAAGATGGCAAGACTTCGTCTCACATACTTTGGCCATGTTATCAGGAGGGACAAGTCCCTGGAGAAGGACATCATGCTTGGTAAAGTAGAGGGTCATCGGGAAAGAAGAAGACCCTCAAAGAGATGGATTGACACAGTGGCTCCAACAATGGGCTCAAGAATAACAACTGTTGTGAAGATGGCACAGGACTGGGCAGTGTTTCATTCTGTTGTACATAGGGTAGCTATGTTTGTCAGAACTGACTCGATGGCACCTGACAACAAAAACATCAATCTTTCCAGAAACTGACTTGCCCCATTTTTTTCCTGAGGAGTGGCTGATGGGTTCGAACTGCTGATGTTTTGGTTAGCAGCTGAGTCCTTAACCACTATACTGCCAGGGTGCCTTTAATTTTATATAGATGTTGTTTATATACAATTTTTTCTTAACTTTTCTGCTTATATGTCATGTATATTTTCCATGGTGTGATATTTTTCATATTTAAATGCCTGGAAAATAGATCATCAAGTGGTTGTACCCTTATTATGTTGTAAGCTTCACCAGTGCATTCGTTGTTGTAACGAAACTACTCAATGAAAGGAGAGACGTTAAGATACACATTGTTAAGAGTGTAATTACTTATGAGTCTTTATCCTTGCCCTCTGTACTGTTTTTGGAAGAACACTGCCAAGAGAGTAGGTTTAATTACCTACCTGAATCCCATTAATCCTACAAGTGGAAATAATGAAATGCCCACTCATAGGGCTGATCCTACTTCAGCCTGGGGTAAGATACCACTGTTCTTGCCAAAGCCCCTGTTTGGTCATATTTGGATGACCTTTTCCTTTATGAAATGCCCTTCTTGTATCTCTCTCCCCATCCAACACCCTCTCCACATTTCAAAGCCCAACCCAACTCCTTCTTGCCCAGTGAAGCTTTGTTGATTACCCCAGTCTACAGGCATCTAGGTCTCCCTGAAACCTTGGTTGAGTTTCATGGTCTGCCTCTGCCTTATCTCATCCATTGTATTTGTAAGTGTGTTGCAGTCAAGGATCCTGTGCTTTGCTTCTAGGTATTTCTCATCATTTGTATTAGAATGTGGAGCCCACAGTAGGTGTTCAGTAGTAAATTCCATTTTCTTGTTTCATAACTATTTTAGTGTAAAAAGGGAGATTAGAGCTCTTATACTACTGTCGTTGTCATCTAGTGCTGCTATAACAGAAATACCACAACTGGATGGCTCTAACAGAGAGAAGTTTATTCTCTCACAGTGTAGTAGGCTAGAAGTCTGAATTCAGGGAGCCGGCTCCAGGGGAAGGCTTTCTCTCTCTGTTGGCTGTGGAGGAAGGTCCTTGTCATCAGTCTTCCCTTGATCTGGGAGCATCTCAGCATGGGAACCTCAGGTCCAAAGGACATGCTCTACTCCCGCCACTGTTTTCTTGGTGGTATGAGGTCCCCGTGTCTCTCTGCTCGATTCTCTCTTTTCTATCTCAAAACAGATTGGCTTAAGATTCTATCTAAACTGTTAGATCTCATCAATATAACTGCCACTAATCCATCCCATTACATCATAGTGATAGGATTTACAACACATAGGGAAATCACATCACATGACAAAATGGTAGACAGTCATACAGTACTGGGAATCATGACCTAGCCAAGTTGACAGATATTTTGGGCGGACACAATTCAATCCATGATAACTACTAAGTAAGAATTTTAAAAAATGTAAGTGGAAAGGTGACAAATTTTCCAGATGTCTCTGGAAAAGTGTGATGCCTAAGTATATTGTACTAATGGAATATACATTTATTAAAACTATAACTTCGATGATTGTATATGAACATGAAAATGTCACAAATTTTATTTTAATTTTAAGTGAAGAAAATAGAACATAAAGTTATATTTATACTACAATTATGACTGGAAAAACATGAATAAAGGCTAGAGAATTCAAATATGAAAACAGATATATTTGGGTGATAGATTGATGGATGGCTTATTTTCTTTTGGAGTCCTGGTGGCACAGTGATTGAGAACTCAACTGCTAACCAAAAGGTTAGCAGTTCAAATCCACCAAGCTGCTCCTTGGAAGCCCTATAGGGAAGTTCTCCTCTGTCCTGTACAGTCACTATGAGTCAGAATCGACTTGATGGCAACAGGTTTGACTTTGGTTGGTTTATTTTCTTTCAATACCACAATACTATTTTAATCATGATTGGACTGTTGTCATCTGTGCGATAAAGTATAGGTAGCCCCCTGCGATGTATTGGAGTTACGACAAACAGCACTTACGACTGTCGGTTTTTCTTTTAACATCTTATTGTTAATAATATGTACTACATACAGTGTTGCAGCATGCAACTTGCTGATCTTATCATTCTCAGATGTAATGTTTCCAATCCCCAAAGACAAAGATTGGATTAAGAAAAATAATGATAATAAAAGGCAATAATAATGAAAACAACAAAAAAAAATTGAGGTATTTGACTTATGTCAGAACCAACTTACAACAGAGTAGTTGTGTAACAGAACCTCGTCGTAAGTTGGGGACTACCTGTACTCAAGTTCTTGGAATTGAAAATTCAGTGGTTATATAGAGACTTCAAAAGCCTTAAATGCACGAAGTAATTCTGATACTCCCTTAATATAGGAGACACTTTTCCAACTTGGCTAATATGTCTTAGGAGAGCTGTCTTGGAATCCTGCCATTGACATCTATTGTAAGCTTTGCATTTCAGTTTTCCTCCAAGAGTAGAACTACCAGTGGGGCATCTGCCAGTAGGACCTATGACAATCTTAAAACCCTAAACTTCTTTTGTTAAAATCTAAACACAAGCATTTTTTGGGACTCTCTTGTATTTTGTTTGTGTGACAAGAATCACTTTGTGGTCTTGGAATCATTGTGCATTTTCCCATATAACAATGTCCTGTGGGGTTTTCATCAGGGAAGAAAAGGCGGCACACCGGAGTAAGATTGTGCTATCATTATCTCATCATCTCTTTTCATTTGCTGTGCCACTGGCAACACTTTTTTTTTTTTTTAAGAAGCGTTCAGCAAAATGATTGGCACTCGGTAAGTGGTTGATATTGAATAGAGAAAGCCAAGAGCTAATTTGAAGTCTTTATATAATGTTCTTTGTTTAAAAAAAATCAAGAGAAAAATCCAAAATTAGAATACTAAGAACTAGAGCACTGTTGCCCCATACTGTTTTAATTGGCTGTTGCTCATGAGGAGAATCAATAATTTCTTTTGAAGTTTCACATGAACTGCTTAATTTTGATCAAGTCTTGTAATTAATCAGCTGTGAATAAAATGAATCAGCTATGATTTTAACCTTAGGTTTTTTCTTCCAGTTGCTACAATGATACAAGTAATAGGTTATCTAACCTTATTCAAAGCCTTATAAATGATTTCAACAGTATTCGGAGGAACAACAACTTATCAGTTTCAGCAGTCACATTTTCAGTCCCTTTTCAGAACACATTTATTGAAATGTTAATGTAATTTTGGGTTCTTCAGATATCACACTTGTTTTATTTTAACCATCACATAGCGATATAGTACTCGCTATATTTCTAATGGAATCCTGGTGGAGTAGTAGTTAAGAACTCAGCTGAGAAACAAAAGGTTGGCAGTTTGGATCCACCAGTCACTCCTTGGAAACCCTATGGGGCAGTTTTCGGAATCAACTTGACAGCAATGGGTTTGGTTTTTGGTTTTTATATTTCTAACACCGTACCGGGCGCCGTGGGTAAGAGTGGTGAGTCAAAAGTGGTACAGATTACGGATCTTGTTCTCAACAACTTTAAAATATAAGTAGAGAAAAAAAAAATGGGCACACATGAAACCATCAAAGAATAATTGACTTTTAATGTATCATGTTAACTGAACATATAAACTTCCAAAAAGGAAGAAAGCTTGACTAGCCTTTCAGCTTCTTAGAGGACATGAGATGTGAGTGGAGAATTGAGGGACGGTGTGGCTGAGACTGCTCATTTTCCCCAAAGTCTCCTTCTTAGGTAGGAGTATAATTTTGCTGCCTAGATAAAGGCAATACTTCTCAGGCTCCTTGTATCTAAGTGGAGCCATGGGACCAAGTTCTCTTCAATGGGACATAAGCTGAAGTGTGTGTGTAGCTTCTAGGTTATACTTTTTTTTTTTCTATCTTACGGGGACGAACACACATGAATTAGCTAGGACCTGGAGCAGCTATCTCAGATCATGACATTGGAGTTGTGTGAATATGGAAGGTAATATAGAAGGAGCCTGAGCCCTTGACAACCTGACAAAGGGGATCTGTCATACTAGTTGAGAAGTGTATGTGTAAGAGAAATAGACTTCTGTCTTGTTTAAGCCACTGTTATTTTGGGTCTCCCTGATGGACTAGCCAATTCTATATCCTAATATAGATGGAGAGGATGTAGATCATCAGAAGAGTAGAGGGGGGCATTCCATGTGAAGGAGCATTGTGAAGAAAGGCACTGTGTTGGGATTAACATGGTGAAACTGAGTTAGTAATTCTCTACCTCAGTTGTTTCCACTTAAAGAGTACATGAAACACTAGTATTGTTTAATTTCATTAGGTCAGAGAACATACTTTGCATGATTTGAATCCTTTCAAATTTATTGATTGTGAGTGGCCATCTGAGATGCACCAATTGGTCTCAACCCACTTGGAGCAGAGGCGAATGAAGAACACCAAAGACACAAGGAAAATAATAGCCCAGGAGACAAAAGGACCATATAAACCAGAAACTCTACCAGCCTGAGACCAAGAGAACTAGATAGATGGTGGCCGGTTACCACCAATGAACGCCCTGACGGGGAACACAGCAGAGAGTCCTGGATGGAGGGGGAGAAAAGTGTGGAGCAGACCTCAAATTCACATAAAAAGATCAGACTTAATGGTCTGGCAGAGACTGGAGGAACTCCCAAAACTATGGGCCCCGGATGCTCTGATAATTTAGAACTGAAACCATTCCCAAAGCCCACTGTTCAGACAAAGATTAGACTGAAACAAAAAATAATACACATGAGGAGTGTGCTTCTTAGTTCAATCAGATACAGGAGACCAAATGGGTGGGTCCTGCCCTGAGGCAGGATGAGAAGGCAGGAACTGGTTGAATGGACACAAGAAACCCGGGGTAGAAAGGGGGGGTGTGTTGTCACAGGGATTGCAACTAATGTCCCATAATATTATGTGTATAAGTTTTTATATGAAAAATTCACTTTTGCCTACAGCATACACAAAAAAAATTATCAAGACTTGTTTTAAGGCCTAACATGGTCTGTCCTGGAGAATGTTTCATCTGCAGTTGAGAACAATGTGTATTCTGCTGTCGCTGACTGGAGTGTTCTATAGATGCATGTTAAGTGTAGTTGGTTTATAGTGTTGTTCAGGTCTCCACTTTCTGTTAATCTTCAGCCTAGCTGTTCAATCCATTATTGAAAGTGAGGCATTGAAGTCTCCAATTATTATTGTTGTCTTTTCTTCATTTCTGTCAGTTTTGCTTCATGTATTTTGGGACTCTGTTGTTAAGTGTACATATGTTTGTAATTGATGTATTTTCTTGATGGATTGATCTTTTTATCATTATAAAATAACTTTTTTTGTCTCTAATAACTTTTTTTTTTTTTTGGCCTTAAGGTTTATTTTGTCTGATATTAGTATAACCACTCCACTGTTCTTTTGGTTACTATTTTCTTGGTATCTTTTTCTATCCTTTTACTTTCAAACTATTTGTATCTTTGACCCTAAAGTGTATCTCTTGTAGACAGTATATAGTTGGATCATATATTTTTTTAATCCAGCATGCAAATATAGTCTTAATTTAGATGGCATTAAAAAAACATTGCTCTTATATAGGTTCATCCCCTCCTTCTTTGTGATGTTCTTGTCATACATCTTTATACATTGTGGGCTCATCAAGACAAATTCAAATGATTGCTTTATGCAGTTGTCTTTTAAATCAGGTAGAATGAAGAGTTACCAACAAAAAATACATTTATGCTGTTTTTTGTATTTATGTAGGTAAACATAACCTTCACCAGTGCCTTTCTTTCTTTTCTTTTCTTTTTTTTTTTTTATGTATTTGAGTTACTGTCTAGTGTCCTTTCATTTCAGCCTGAAGGACTCCTTTTCTCATTTATTATAGGGTAGGTCTGCTAGTGATAAGTCCTTTCAGTTTTTGTTAATAAGGGTATGTCTTAATTGCTCCTTTGTTTTTGAAGGATTGTTTTGGTGGATATAGAATTCTTGGTTGACAGTTTTGGTTTTTTTTTTCTCCCCCCCCCCCGCCCCCCGATATATCATCCTATGGAAACCCTGGTGGCATAGTGGTTAAGTGCTATAGCTGTTAGCCAAAAAGGTCAGCAGTTCACATCCACCAGGCACTCCTTGGAAACCCTATGGGGCAGTTCTGCTCTGTCCTATAGGGTTGCTGTAAGAATCCACTCTATGGCAGTGGGAATATCATCCTATTGACTTCTAGTCTCCATGGTTTCTGCTGAGAAATCAGCTGTTAATCTTATTGGGTATTCTTATAGATGATAAGTCACTGCTCTCTTGCCACTTTCAACATTTTCTCTGTCTTTTGACATTTTAATAATGGTGTGTTTAGGAGTGGATCTCTTTCATATTATTCTACTTGGAATTCTTGACCTTCTTGGATGTGTGGATTAATGTTTTGAATCAAATTCTGAAAGATTTTGGCCATTATTTCTTCAGATATTCTTTCTGCCAGTTTCTCACTTTCCTCTCCTTCTGAGACTCCTACTATCATACGTTGCCATGCTTGATGGTGTCCCACAGGTCTCTGAAACTTTATTCTTTCTATTCTTTAGTCTGAATAATCTCAAGTGAGCTATCTTCAAGTTCTGTGATTCTGTTTTTTTTTTTTTTCTTATCACATCTGCTTCTGAGCCCCTCTAGTGAATTCTTCATTTCACTTATTGCGATTTTCAATTCTTGAATTTCTATCTGGTTCTTTTTATAATCCTTAACTTTTTATTGATAGTACCTATTTGGTGAGATATTGTTCTCATGCTTTCCTTTAGTTCTTTAGGCATTGTTTCCTTTAGTTTTTTGAACATATTTAAAATAGCTGATTTTAAGTATTTGTAGTAAATCTAATTTCTGATTTTCCTTAGGAATAGTATCTATTGATTGCTCCCCCCCCCGCCCCCGGTGTTATGGCCATACTTTCTTATTTCTTTGCAGGCCTCGTAATTTTTTATTGGAAACTGAGCATTTCTCACTGGGCAATCTTCAAATCAGGTCAAATACAAGGAACTTTGCAAGTAGGGTCTTTCAGAGAGCCACCAGACAGGTCAAATAATAACAGTTCTTTGTGAATGAAGCTTTGAAAGAGCTCCAGCCTCCCTCCAGTGTTCTGGGCTGCTGATTTTCATTGCAAATGTGGGCTGTTTTTATTTTTTGAGGCTACTGTGAGGCTGGAGAGTAGAGGATGGGGCCAGAGAATGCTAAAATACCACAAAGGCTAGATGTTCACTGAGATTCAGCCATTTCTCTTGAATAACTTTTTTTAACTACTGCTTGGGAAGCTGTCTTTTGTTAATTTGTAGAGTTTGTAAATGTTGACTCTGAAATTTTTGCTAGTTTTCTCATTGGTTTTATGGAGAATATAATTTTCAGAGATTCTTTAACCTATTTGCTGACAACACACTCTCTCATTCACTTTTACGGATTCTTCTAGATATTACTTATTATTCTTTCAACAATTTGGGGGTAATTTTTAAGAAGTAATTTGAAATATCAGTGAAAAATTTTACTTTATCTCTTTAGAATTAGATTGGCTATAACACGTGTTATTGTCGATATGTCTGTTGCTCTCGGGAATAGAAAATTTGGATTCACAGCCAATGTATTTAAAAATCCAAGTCTTATAGTTTACACACAAATAAAAGTTTTTATTAACATTCAGATATAATTATTTAACTAACAATTATGTAATGATTAATATGGCTCTTTATTCTCCTGTCTACTTTATAAATATTGGTGTTTTAAATTCTCCTAACCCTATGAAGAAATTACTGTTATTATCCTTATTTTGCATTGAGGAAATGGAGTCACATAGAGGTTGAGAAACTTGCCAAAGTTCAGGTTGATAATGGCACAGTCCAGGCCTCAGAGATTTTTTGTTTTAGTTGTTATGCTGTACTGCTTCTCCAAATCGTTATATTTATGATATTATTGATTTCATTTATTCTAATGTTTATTGAGCATATACTTTATATTAGGTACAGAGGAAGTAGCAGTGAACAAGACAGAGATAATGTCTACCATTATGGAGTTTATAGGTGGGGATTAGGAGGATATAAACATTAAACAAATAATTTTACAAATTATAAGTGGCATAAAGGGTAAATTTCAGGGTGTCATAAGAGCGTTTATTGGCAAAATCTAATTTTTTTCCCCGTTGCCATTGAGGGGTCAGAAAAGATTCCTTTCACAAAGTAAATTGCCAAATTGAGAACTGAAAACTCAGTAGAATTCATCCAGACCCTGTTTGACCATTAGTGTTTATGATTCTACTACTTCCGTTAGCTGCCAATTTACTTTATTCTCTCTCTTTTTCCCCTCCTTTCTTCCCTCTTACCTTCTTTACCTCATCACTTCTTTCTTGTCTTTTGAATACCATATAGAAGGAAAGCCATTGGGTTCAATTAGTATATTTCTTTCATTTTGTGTTAGGCAAAATTTGGCATAATTCTCAAAGTGTTGGTAGTTTTTTGGTGCTATGTTTTTTTTTTTATGTTTTTTAGTTTTTTTGGTGCTTGGTTTTCTGGGGAGCTCCTAATCACCACCTCAAAAAATTTTTTTTTTGCAACTTTAATATTTTTAAAGGTTAATCATATTTTGCTTTTACCATAGATCTAATACATTTGAGCAACAAATAAACATAGATTAAAAATAATGTTACTAAAAAAAAAAATAAAGCCAAATTCAATTTTATTTTATTGTTAAAGAAAATTTAAGCCAAAATACATTCAGGTATATTGGGAAATGTTTAAATTACATAAATAATAGCAAGTAATTACAATTCCTTAAAATGTTGTGAGTTTTTGTTCTTGTGGCTTCAGCTATAAGTGGACATAGCTTTTGGGTTTGTCAGTTCTTTGTGTTGGTGCTCTCAGTCGGCAACCTGGCAACATGTTACACAGGCAGGTTCTCATTATCTATACAATGTTCATTTGTATGTCATATTAGCTCCTCAGTGGTTCTACAAAAGTGATGTGTCACTGAAATTTTCTTCTTCATTATGTCTCCTACCTGGTGGCTAATAGTTGTGATGAGATATTTTTTCTTCAAGAAATGAACCATTTCTTCGTAGCCATATGTCCTAGTCTTTGATGATATAGTTAAAAAAAAATTGCCCGTGGAACCTCCTTTATTTGTTGTTGTTCAATTGTTTTTAAGTCTACCATTCTCCGTTCTAGGTTTATTATTCCTATCAATAAAATGATGTGTAACTGCAATCCATCTATCAGATGTTATATTGTAAATTGATCGATTCATTGATTACCTTCAACATGAGAGACTCAATGTAGAGAAAAAAGAGATGGTAAATTTAGGATGTGTTTTATTCAACAACAAATGAAATTGAAAGTAGATTTTCTGTAAATTGACTATTCAGAGTTGTAGAAGAGTATATATTTTGTAAGCAGTATGAAGTGAATTATACTTTTGTCTATTAAATGTATGAAGTGAGATAAACATAGAGAACAGGTCTATTATAGTCTACTTTAAAGGCTTAGGTAAAATTTATCTGAAGTGGAGAGGGGGGGAGGGAAGAAGAAGAAGAGGTCCATGTGACTGATATTCCAGAGAGACAGCCACACATATTAAGATATCATATATTTATAAGACAAATGGTGATTTCAATATACCATTCAAATCAAAGTACTAAGGACAGGTGCTCTGAATTGTAGGCATTGATTTCTGATAGTGCTGCTTCTCTTAAGGGCAACTCTATTTGATGTATTTCAGTGTAGCAGCAGGAATTGATAACTCTAAGGATGATTAATGATTGCCTTTAGCTCTGTGAGGAAAGCCAGCCAATTTCTCAAAAATGTGAGTATTGCAGCGGTAAGGAATGAAGAAAAAAAAAAGGCTTGTTCTCTTCAGTACTAATAAGATAATGTAATAAAATAGGTTGAAGTGCAGTAAGAGTGATTAAGGAATTGTAAAGAGAAAGACCAGTTGTAAAATCACTCTATCAATACAAGATTTTGGAGGGCTTTTGTAGAATATGTGTTCTGACTTTAAAAACAGCATATGTCACCAGCATGGAGTTGTTGAATTACCTGCATTCAGAATTATTTACTGGATTTACTAGACATACTAAAATTTGTGGAAATATAGTGCTAGACTACAGTCTGGATTTTAATTTGGGTTTTGACATTAGTTAGTTATATGATCATCAACATCTTTACAAAAATGGAAAAAGCGGGAATTAGATTGGGTACTAAGGTTACTTAGACAAAGTTCTGTTGAACTTTCCTCATGAAGAAACTGGTAACTATGGTCATCATATTTTGTATAACTGTCTATTGTCCTCTTGACAATTAGGATCATATCTAGTCAATGTTACAGAAAAAGCTTAAGAAGTTCTCTAACAAGGCTCTGACAGTGGGTCCACTTGGTGCCATAGCTAGACTTGGACCTCTGGTTGTAATAATACTTACGTGAAGATTTAAAATTCTTTGATAGTTGGAAAATCATTCTTTTTAATAAATTTTATGAATCCTTTTGGTAGATTAACTTCTGCTGTATTTTTAATCTCCTAACTCTCCTCAGTAACAATTCTGAAATTTTCAAAATGCCTTCTTTGGCCTGAAAAATGAATTTGGGAATAGTACCTGTCATGAGTCCCCTCCCTGAGACCAGTCATACACAGGTGTGGGCAGGTCTGGACCCAAGCTAGATGGAGGAGGTGACCCCCTAGAGTCAGTATCCCACTGAAAAGAGAAAGGATCCAAGGCCAGGAAATCCAGTCAAGGTCAGTTGACGAGAAGGTGCTTTGGCAGAAGCAGGAACAGAAAACAGATGAAAGTCAGCATCCAAGAGGTCAAGAAATTGTGAAGTAGGTGCAGATCAGAAAGGTGTTTCAGGAGATACACCCATGTCTGCTAAGTGTGGGGCCCACAGGGTAGGAGAAGAGCTCGGTATATTCAGCTACCCAATGAGGACCTCATGACCATTCATGGAGCAAATCAACTTACCCAAGGTTGTTGTTCTCCCACGAGTTTTTTAAGTCTGCTGTTTAGATTCTTCCTACCCTCTCATCATCAGGATTAGGATGTTCCATATATGTTAAAGGATATGTGAATTCTTCTTATGTAATGTTTTTTATGAGCAACATGGAAGCCGTGGTTTGAAAATTCACTTTCTTATCAGGACACCAGATCGGGAAGGAATCTGAAACAGTGTCCTGGTTGGGATGTGTATCAAGAAAACCTAAGGCTGCATATTTGCTTGGTCTAGTTGCTTTCCTTAGAAGCCGAGTTTTAGAATTCCGGGTTTATTCAAAGGGCTGTTTTGAGCATGAATTTTTAAAATTTGTTATTGTTTAACACAAAATTGCAAATAAGGAACACATGCCTGGTTACCTGAGGGCATCGTTATTGGCTGAAAAACCCATTTACTCCACAGCTGTCCCTAGTCCAATAGTCCCCGATGGATAACCTGGCTCAGCATCTCTTGAATATCTCTTCCTCATTGTGCTCCAAACATCTGCTCTACCAGACTCATCATTTGCTCCTCATGTTTCAATGAGAATATACGTGTTAGTGATACTGGGTACAGGGTGTTTTCTTTTTTTGCAGAAAAATGCAAGCATATGTTTGATTTAGCAGTTTATTTATTTATGTATTCATTATTTGTTACCTTTCTACTTCTAGGCAATAAAGCATTCTCTATCACCCACCTGGATTAAATCATTGTTCTTCTTGCATAGTAACTTCCTACAAGGCTCTTTAGTCAGTCAACTGTCCATATTCCTGGCCTGTGCAAAAGCTGTTACTTCATGACTACAAAGTACTATTTTCATTCTAGCTTAGATGGCATGAGGTTATTTTTCCTCACTCATGAAAATGTTTGTTATATAATACTTGAATATACAAACTATATGTAATAGAATAATAGAAGAAAATATGAACTAGAGCATTTCTGTTCTTCTCCTTCCCTTCTCTCCCCATGTCCCCTAGTCCCAGAGGTACTCAGTGTTCTAAATGGCATTTTAATTTGTAGTTTTATCACCTAAGTATTATATAAAAAATAATATATCATTTAGTGTTGCTTATTTTGTAATATAAAAATGGGTGTTACTGTATATAATTTTCTATGATTTGTTTTTTAGAAGCAATTGTATTTTCTAAGAAATTTCATGATACTGCTGCTTATAGAGTAATATGCTTCTTAAGCTTTAATGCGCACGCAGATCACCTTGGGATCTCGTTAAAACGTAGACTCCGACTGAGTATGCCCAGAATGGAGCCTAAGGCTCTGCATTTCTAATAGGCTGCTGGTATGTGAGTCACCCTTTGAATATCAAGGTTATATGTGTACAGCTTGTTAACAATTGAGAGATGGTGCCTTACTCTAAAATGAAGAGTTTGTTTATTAAGATATGACATATCTATGAAAGCATATATTTTCATTAAATAGATTTCTCCCCCATTCCCTCTACTGAATGGAAAGATGAAGACTGTGAAGAGAGTTATGGGGCTGGTTACTTTGCACCTAAGGGCAACAATGAACAGTGCCTTTCTCTAAAAACAACTTGGGGATTTTAAATGAAATTTATCTCTGAGGATGCTTTTGGTTGAGTGCTTTTCTTCCACAGTTCCTGTAGAGAGAATATTGGTCATTTTTTTTGGAAGAGTGAGATTTTTTTTCAGGCAACGATAATATGTTTGCTATATACATCTTAATATCTTATAGTTCTAAGATCGAATATACATTTATATTTATTTATCTTGTGCTGCCTCACTTCATGATCCTTTGGCTTTGGTAAGGTCCTAAGAGTATGAGATAACCTGAACGGGAAGAACAGGAAGGTGAGCATGACAGAACTTGGAGCACTTCTTCAGTGTGATTCAGTTGAAAGATCTACAACTCTGATACGTAGATGATTTATTATCCTTGTGCTTCCCAGTGCATAAATTTCGAGGAGCAACTGACATTTCTTCTGATCCCCTTAAGATAGGTTATTTAGAAATAATTTTACATTCAGAGAGACTAAAAGACACTTGTTACTTAGTGCTGTTTACTTCTGAATTCACAATGTTAAACTATGAAACTACAGCCACTTTCCACTTTGAGAAGAGCCATTTAGAAAATGGAAATTATGATCACATATTGATATGTTATTTAATAACGCTGTATAGAATAAGAAATTGGAGTTTTAGTTCTAATAGTTGTCTCCCTTAGAAAAATTAGTGTTCTGAATTACTTCTGAATTAGTATCATGAATTACGTCACACAGTATCTATCATACTTGTTATTGCTCTGAATAATTATGTATTTAGTAGATGTGTTAAGTCTTTGAGAGTCTTTATAGGCTGTTTGGAGATATAAGAGTTGAGGTTTAATTTAAAGTACAAGGTGTCTTTCCGTTGCAGGTAATAGAACTCATCTCAAACTGGTTTAAGCAAAAGGAGAATTTCTGTGCACCCAACTGGGAAGCTCTTGTAATGTCTCTTGCTTCAGACTTGGTTGGATCCAGGTGGCTTAAACCACTTTATCAGTTCTTTCTTCTCTCTGCCTCTGCAGGTCAGTTCTGTATTCCTTTGTGTTGGCTTCATTCTCAGGCTGGTTTCCCAGGAAGTAGCCAACTTGGCCACCTGTAGCTTGAGGCTGACATGGACTGACAGGTAGCAATCTTAGGGAAAGCCGAACTAGTTATCTCCTCCTTCTTCTTTATTTTAACTTCTCTTCTTTCCTCTCAATACTTTCTCTTAATATGTTATCATACTTAAATCCCTCTCATTTTAAGTTTCTTCCTTAATTATCTCTCTCTTTCTCTGTATATCTAAGATGATTGAAAGCTCTTTGTGTGTGTGTAGAGTGGGAGACTTGATGTTGACATTTTAAATAATATTGTATAATATTTAGCTTCATATAAAAATATTTAATCTATATTATTTAGAAAAGTAGGTCACAAAAGAGCTGTATACTCTAACATCTTTTAAAACAAATATGAGTAGCATATCTAACTTTATAGGCATAAGGATATATAATAACAAACATATCCAGAAAGGTATACTCCAACAGGGTTAACATTGGTCGTGGTAAGGAAATATTAATTTAAAAAATTTTGCTTAGTGTCTTTAAGCCTTTTCTATTAGGCTGTTCATATTCTGCAGAAAAGACCCTTTCACTGTCATTCCTGAAATGTACATGCTTAGCTCCACTGTCCTGCGAGCTGCATACAGAGGAAAACTGGGGGTTTTAATCGTCAGTATTTAGGAGTCCCTGGGTGGCACAAAGGGTTAAGTGCTGGACTACTAACCGAAAGGTTGGTGGTTCAAACCCACCCAGAGGCACCTTGGAAGTAAAGCCTGGCAGTCTGGTTCTGAAAGTTCTCAGCCTTGGAAACCCTATGGAGCAGTCCTACTCTGCAACACAAGGGGTCACCCTAAGTCAGAATGGACGCGGCAATGAACTACAACGTATATACTTTCACTTAATGCTCCTGTTTTTAGGATGGTACAGTCACCTGAGGAGAGATATTGCGTGTGCGTGTGCGTGTGTGTGTGTGTGTGTGTGTGTGTGTGTGTGTGTGTGTGTGTGTAGGCTGGGGGGAAGTCGGGGGAAGAGGTTCCAGGCTGTGCTGTGCAAAGACGGGAAAGAGATCTGGGAGATAAACCAAATGTCCCAGCTCCCTCAAGGGCAGCAACACACAGACCAATCCTTTGGAGGCCCTGTGTGTTCGTAAGTGCTCTCCAAGGAGCAGAGAGAGAGACTGACTGATTTTTAGGAACTGACTCACATGATTGTGGGCACTGGCAAGTCCAAAATCTGTAGGTCAGGTAACAGATTGGAAACCCCAGCAGTTTGTGTTTGAAATTGGTAGATCAGGTGGTATGCTGGAAATTATGGCAGCATGTCTATTCACAGTCTTGAGGCAGAATCCTTCTTCCTTGGAAAGCCTCAGTTTCTGTTCTTAAGGCCTTCAGTTAATTGGATGAGGTCCATTCACATGATGGACAGTAATCCATAAATCAGTTGACCTAAAGTCAGCTGACTTAAATTTTAATCCCAAGTAAATACCTTCGCAGCAACGTCTAGAGTAGTGTTTGCTCAAACAACTGGGCACCATAGCCTAGCCAAGTTGACACATAAAATTAACAACCTCTGGACACAAAGATTTTTGTTGCAAAGACACAACATAGTAGAAATAGACTCCAGCAGCCATATCCCCAAACCCCCAAAGATTTCTCGTAAAAGTAAATCAGATAAGCTATATAACATTCTACAGTCCGTATCCAATTCATAATTAAAAATCTAAATTAATCTTTTTTATTAAGGTACACTTCCAAATGTTTAATATCTGATTTATCTGATTTCAAATTGTCTCTGCAGTATGAATATACAGGAAATTCTTATATAATGCATTATAGCATTTTAATATCTGGCTATTTTAAGATCTTTACAGAAATAATGACTTAATAGGGAGCTACATGTGAAAGCAATTTGGTGAAAATTTTGAAATGGAATAAAAACTAAAATTAAATTTCAAGTGACATTGATGATTTATTTTGCTTTTCATTTCAGGAGATTTAAGGCTCAATGCTGAAACCCTGGTGGCATAGTGGTTAAGTGCTATGGCTGCTAACCAAGAGGTCGGCAATTCAAATCCACCAGGCGCTCCTTGGAAACTCTATGGGGCAGTTCTACTCTGTCATATAGGGTCGCTATGATTCAGAATTGACTTGACGGCAGTGGGTTTGGTTTTGGGTTTGGCTGAAAATCATTGCAATATATATATTTTTATCTTCACTTTTATGACGATGATTTTTTTTTTACTGTAGGTATTTCTTGCTATTAATTTCATAAGTTAGATATTAAGACATGAAATGGAAATTGTTAACCGATGTTGAGTGTTGTTTATTTTAGTTTGTTTCTTGTTAACTATTTTATTTTTTCCCTCCTCTTTATTCATTAATTCTTTACTTTCTTAGTGAAAAATCACAGGAACCAGCATCTAGTTAATATATACCATGTGCTAAACTTTGTGCCAAGTCCTTTGCATACATTGCATTGTTTATTCTCACAAAAATCCTATGAGCTAGGTGATGATTATCTCCATTTTGCAGATATGGAGGCTCAAGCTTCAAAGTTGAAGTAATTAGGAAGTTTAAAAGCCTATGGATTTGGGTTTTTACAGAGTCCTTCGCCAGCCAAGGAGCCCTGGTGGTGCAGTGGCTAAGAGCTCAGTGCTAACTAAAAGGACGGCAGTTTGAATCTACCAGCTGCTCCTTGGAAACCTTATGGGGCAGTTCTACTCTGTCCTATAGGGTTGCTATAAGTCAAAATCAACTCCATGGCAACGTGTTTGGTTTGGATAGTGCAGTGGGTCTCAAAATGTGGTCACTGGACCAGCAGGCATCAGCATCACCTGGGAACTTGTTAGAAATACACATTCTTAAGCCCACCCCACAATTACTGAATCAGAAACTTTGGGTGTAGAGCCTAGCAATCTGTCTTTTAACAAGTCCTTCAGGCGATTTTGATGCATGATCAGGTGTGAGAACTACTGCTATTATCCTCTTTGAACTTGAACTGAAAATTATGTTCTAGATGGTTGATACACATAGGAATTTGTTATTATAAACTACCTTTTAAGCAAATTACTGAGAACTCTTGGGGTTAAATAGCTTCCTTTTTTTTTTTTATTATTGTTGTAAAAATGTAAGTAACACAACGATTGCCAGTACAACATTTTTCACTCATAAAATTCAATGAAACTGATGATAATCAATCATATTGTTCAACCATCAGCAATATCCATAGCCATATTTTCCATCACCATAAACAGAAACTCAATGCTAGCTAAATAAAGATTCCCCTCTTTCCCTTCCCTTCTGCCCCTGGTAACCAATGTTAACCTCTGATATCTATGCATTTGCCTCTTCTAAGCATTTCATATTAGTGAAGCTATATAATATTTGCCTTTTTTGATTGACTTATTTCATTCAGAACAATATTTTCAAGGTTCCTCCATGTTGTGACATGTATCAGGACTTTATTTCTCTTCATGGCAGAATAGTATTCCATTGTGTGTATATAACACATTTTGTTTATCCATTCCTATGTCGATGGGCTTTTGGGTTGTTTCCACCTTTTGGCTATCGCGAATGGTGCTACAGTGAACATCGGTGTACATCTTTCTCTCAGTGTCGCTGCTTTCAAGTCTCTTGGGTATATACCTAATAGTAAGATTGCTGGGTCATAGTGTAGCTCTATTTTTAATTTTTAAACAGGTTTTGTATAATATACTTTATTCTGCTGATTATTAAAAATTTTTATATTTTGGACTAGATAACTCAAAATATTACCAACAAGAATCCAGTAATGTATTAAAAGGAAATACATATTATCAGCAACTAGGGTTAATTCTAGAAATACAAGGATGGGTCAAATATCAAGAAACCTAATAATATAATTTATTGCAGCAACAAATTAAAGGAGAAGAATCTGCACGTTCTTTGAAAAAGCGTTTGATAAATTCAGCAGCCATCTCTAGTTAAAATTCCAAACAAAATGGGAGTAAAAAGAAAATATTATGATCATGACTGTTTACTAAAACCAACAGCAAGCATCAGCCTAAATACTAAAACACTAAATCCATTCTACTGAAGTCAGGACAGAGGAAGGAATACCTCCTTTGCTGTTATTGTTTAACATTGCCTCTTAGACCGAAGACGCAAATGTACAAGGTCATCTATGAAATAATACCTGTAAATATCAGTAAATAAAAAGTAAGATCATCTCTTTTTTTCTGAAGATATTTCTTCTGTACCTAGAAACCCAAAACCCTGAAGAGATCTGGTAAAAAAATGAGTAGACTTGACAACAGAATTTGATAAACAGCTTGGTCATAAGATAAATATTAAAAAGTTCCCTGTAATGTTAATAGCCATTTGGAAATGGAAATAGGAAAATTATTCTTTTCACAATAGTAACTGAAAATGTAAAATACTTAGGAACACTTTTCACAAGAATTTGACAGAATCGGTATGAATGAATTTATAAAATAATATTGAAGAATATAAAGCAGCCATAAACAAAAGGACTATTATCCTATTTATAATATATAAACTTAATGCAATTTTGTTAAGAATCGCAAATTATTTCTGGAATTGAATTTAAAAAAACATTTCAAGTTTAGGAAAAATAAGTTTCTGAAAAAAAGTTAAAATGTAAACAAGCAGAATGAAAAGGCATTTTTCTTACCAGATACCAAAAAATTCTATAAAGCAATTATAATAACACTGATATGTTGTGGAAATAGAACAAAAACAAATTGATTGATAAACTAAAATTCTTTGAAATAGGTCTCAGTATAAATGCAAATTAAAACTGTGACAAAGCTGACATTTTTTATTTCACTGTGAAAAGTGTGATTTATATAACAAGTTGTACTCATACGCCTGACAAGATTAATAAACAGGCACCACTCCTTTACACCTGTGTATTGTGATTGCCAGTTGTATGAACACAACTTATTAACTAAATCATACTTTTTGTAGTGAAATAAAATGTCAGCTTTATCATAGTTTCAATTTCCATATATGCTGTGGACTGCCAAAAGAACAAATGAATCAAGCTTAGAAGAAATGCAACCAGAAAGTTCCTTAGAGGTGAGGATGGCGAGACTTTGACTTGCTTATTTTGGATACATCATCAGGAAAGACCAGTCCCTAGAAACGGGCATCACGTTTGGTAGAGGGCCAGTGAAAAATGTGGGTAATCCTCAGTGAGATGAATTGGCTCGACAGCCACCACTATGGGCTCAGACCTCCCAACGATCATGAAGATGGTGGAGGGCTGGGCAACATTTCATCCTGTTATACATAAGGTCACCGTGAGTCAGAACTGACTTGACAGCAACTAACAACAACTCTTTCAGACACACATAAAATTAATTCCAGTTGAGTAAAAGACCAAGTTTTAAAATAAAATTTTAGAAGAAAATTAATAGTCTATTCATTAATAGGCTGTGAAGACTTTTCCAAGACGAGAGATCTAGAAGCTATTAAACAAAATACTTTTGGCTACATAACAATAAGATAATTTGAGTATTGCAGATGATACAAAGACATTAGACAGGCCATAGCTTGGGAATATATTTGCAATGTGTATGAGGCATAAAGATGGCATATATAAATAATAAAAATAAAAAAAGAACTCTGGCAAATTGATGGCTCTCTTAGCCGCAGTTCCCCCGCCCCCCCCCAAAATAAAAAAAAACAGACTTTGAGACCAGTATTAAAATGCTAAGGCTTTATTTGTGAGTTGCAAACTCAGGTTAGCAAAGGTGAGGATCAAAGGAAGAGAAGCAATGGAAGATGTGAAGCATTCTGAACTAACGTGTTCTTATGTTGGCTACTGCCACTTGGCAGGTGTATTAGCTTGGTATATGGGGATTCTCAGGTGGTCCGCAAGGAGAAAATGTCTTTGAGAAGCACACGGGAGGGAGGTAGGGGGGTAAGTCTTTCTGCCTGGCTCCCTTCTGTGTCTTGTTTCCTCTTGGTTAAAGTTTACCCTGGGCCTTGGTGGTTCAGTGGTAGATTTTCACTTTCCGTGTGGGAGACCTGTTTGATTCTGGCCAGTGCACCTCATGCACAGCTACCACTCATCTGCCAGTGCTAAGATGCTGAACAGGTTTCGGCAGAGCTTTCAGATGAAGATGGGCGAGGAAGAAAGGCCTGGTGATCTACCTCTGAAAATCAGACAGTGAGAACCCTGTGGATCACAATGGGTCATTTTGCAACCAGTCATGGAGGTGGTGCAGGACCAGGCAGCATTTTGCTCCATTGTGCATGAGGTCGCCATGAGTAGGGGCCAACTAGACAGCAGCTAACCAAGACAACAACTGTGGGCAATTAGCTTTTGGACTATGTTATTAGATCACTTTGTTGGCCCCTTCAGATGCCTCAGTTCCCTGGCCATTCATTGTGGGATTTCATGCTAGCCTCAAAGTGATGAAGGATCCGGAAATGCAGCTGGAGAATGTAGCTTATCAGCCCACCACAGTCGTGGCCGAGGGAGATGGCCTGACACATCCAAGGCTGGTGATTGGATGAATCCCAAGGGTGTTAGTGGGTTGGACCCCAATGGCGCCAATGAGGTTGAGGAGTATAGTAACACGGCCAAGGGAATGAGGGGAGACAGATGATTTGTATCCTCTAATATAAGAGGAGGACGATATAAAAGACATTTCACAGAAGTATAAGTCCAAATAGTCAATAAATATGACAAGACGATGGCCTCCTCAATAGATTAAAAGTTCAAGGCATGAACCATAGTAAGAGGGGATAGTCATGAATTGCCAAAACCTTGGAACTATCCATCTTTTTCTCTCAGATATCCTGTGACCACTGCTCTGCTTAAAGCCACCATCATCACTTGCCTTTGAATTGACTTCTTTACTTCCACTCTGCCCCTGACTCTCCATTATGGCAACTTCCATTATAGCTGCCAGAGTGGTCGCGTTAAAGTAGATGTCAGAGCACATAACCCCTCTGCTCGAACCCCTCCTATGGCTTCACATCTCCCTTAGAGGAAACACTAATGTTCTTACTCTGACCTATGTTGTTGTGGTTGTGTGCCGTTGAGTCAATTCCAACTCATAGTGACCCTATATAACAGAGTAGAGCTGCCCCATAGGATTTCCTAGGCTGTAATCTTTATGGGAGGCGATACCAGGCCTTTTCTCCCACGGAGCTGTAGGTGGGTTGGAACCATCAACCTTTCCTATTAGCAGCCCAGCGCTTAACCATTGAGCTACCAGTACTTCTTCTGTGACCTATAAAGCCCCACATAACCTCGCTTATCGTCACCCCTCTGACCCCATCTCCCACCACTAGCCGCTTCTCCTCCTAGCTCCAGCCACACTGACCTTCTCACCCCTTCTCCCACAGGCCAGACATACTCTACCTCAGGATCTTCCTACTTGCTGAACAATGTCCTTCCCCCAATATCTGCTTGGCCTGTTCTCTCATTCCCTGTTTCACCACTTACTAAAAGGTCACCTTTTCAGTGAGGCTTTCCATGACCATCCTTTAAAAACCTCAGACTCCTCCTCCTGATATTTGATTCCCTCTACCTTACCTATTTTTCTCTCTCTTCTGTAAGGATTTCCTAGTATAATATACTGTGTATTTTACTTCTTCATTTTGGTTATTGTCTGTCTCTTCCACAGCATGTGGGCTCTATGAGAGAAGGTTTTTTTTATGCTTCTTTCATTACTGAATACCCTGAGCCTAGAATAGTTTCTGGCACATAAAAAGTGCTAAAAAATATTTGTTAAATGAGTAAATGACTAATACCACAAGAATAGAGGCTAGATGCTGCTGGCCTTGGCCTTGCTTAGTGTTGGTGGCCAACCTGGGTGGTGTATAAGGAGCCAGAAGAGAGGTGTGCGTGACTTTTCACATCCCTGATGGGGCCCATGTTTTGATATATGATAGAAACGATTGTCTTCTTGAGTATGGACTAAGAAATAAGGAAGATTTATGTGTTGGGCCATGGTGAAGAAATCTTGATGGGAAAATGAAGTGTCTGATTTGGATTTAGTTTGATAATAAACTAGGTTTTTTTTGTTAAAACTTTGATGGTTCTGACAAGTGAACAAGATAAATGCATTCATTCAAAAATTATATTCTTAGAAGAGGAAAACTTTCTTGATGCGTCAATATGAAGAATTTTGCAATATTGTTTTGTGCTATGACGGAGCTTTCTCTTAATAACTTAAAACTGGAGTAAGAAGTGCTTCTGGCAAAACAAAAACAAAAAGGTGATTGATTTTGAAAAGCTCATTTAGGCAGGATTCCATTCAACATAAAATAATGATCTGATTCGCCAGCCAGGAAGATGCTAATGGTTGTTCTTTTTTGGCAAAGGGCATACTGTTGTTCATTCCATGGAGTATTTATTGAGTACATAGTATTTGTCTCATTTATCAAACTGGTGTTCCGTGGAAAGTTATATTAGAGAATGCTAAGAATTGTGCTGCAAAAAGAAAAAAGTTTTTTTTTTTGTGATTAAATATGTTTAGAAAACCTTGACTTCTGAGAGTTACCTTGACTTCTCAGAGTTAATATGCATTCTAAACAAGTAAGAGGAATTTTAAATATGCTATAATTCTCGTATCATGGAATACTGTTATTATAAAACACCTGTTCACTTATTTGAGAATGATATTGTATGGAAACCAATTTGGGTCACACTAGCATATAATATTAATATGAATTCTTTAAAAGTCTGAGAAGTATATATGCATCGTTTTCAAAGACTTACGTTACTTTAAAGTGACATTTAATTTTGATGTTTTTGGTATTAACTTAGCATCTCTACCTGAAAAGGAAAGATGGGCTGGCTATTTCATTTTAACAAAGCTTTGGTAAAGTAATTTTAATTTTAATACTCTTTTGATTAGTGAAATGTTTCGTCATGGATTTGAGGGATTATCTCTGTTCACATGTTTATTATTTAAAAAGCAGCCATTTAAATTGCTTTATTAAAGTCAAACTGTTTTCTGTTATTTGAGGCATTTAATCTATAGAAAGAAACGGATGAATTTTTTAATCCTTAATTGTAGTTAAATTTGTGTGATAAGCACAAAACTATGACTATTGTAGCTTAACTGAATAGTCTGTAGGTTGTCAAGTATTTATTGACACTACCAGGTACTGTGTAGGAAGTAGGAACTAAGAAAGATAAAATCTTTGTCCCCAAGGAGAATTTATGCTAAAGCAGAACTCAACTCAGTAAATAAATAGCATGACTATTAGTATAACTTCAACCTTCTTCCTAATTACTAACTGGGAAGAAAAACAAGTGTTCAAACTCAAGACTGAAAATTTCTAAATAATTCAAAACATTTTTTCATCAAAATAATTCATTTTGAATATGGATTGGTGCTCTTATATGCGTACTGCCGTGCCCCAATTCTGAAGTCATAGATTTGTTTTACAGATGATGAGGGGTGATCTTTGGCGATATGAATCCTGCAGTTTGTCTTTAGACTGTAGAGATATTCTTTTGAAAGGTAGGCACACTTCTAAAAGAAATCAAGGCTTATGTGATTGACAAAAAGTAATATATTTATCAATCAATAATGCCCTGAAACAGAGCAAGAACAACTTTACGATTATTAAACAATTAGGTTCAATCAGGAGCCTAACCATTCAATACATTTTTGAGACTCTATTATTTGATATTCCTTCAGAAGAAAATAGCAGCTCTAATTATGGTTTCTGAAGGTGAGTGATCTTAGATTAACTCATCTCTAGCTGGCCAGAGACCATGTGGTATATTACAAGAAATATCCATACACATAACGTGTATAAACTCTCTCACAGATAATATACATACTTTTATACATGTACAGTACACATGTGTGCCCCCCATATGCATGCTTACATAGAGATATATATCTAGAGTCACCACATTGTCAATCACACATTATTTAATAGACATTAAGTGCTTTTCATTCAACAGCATTATGGCTACATATTTGTGTCATTGCCAGTTCTTAAGCAGTAAAGGATGAATTGTGATAGCACCTCTGGAGAATATTGGTAAGAAAATGAACTGGAAAATTTCCCAGAAGCCACTGTTTCTGATACAACCGGGAGGAAATGTCCCAGAAACCACTATGTCTGTGATGGAGACTGGAGGAGCCTGAGGTACCAAGATGTTTAAGGAAGCTGATGCCCACATCCTCTCCATTAGAAGCCCCCCAGATGGAAAAAAGGGGACCAGAGAGGATGGTAGTTGTCCACGCACCTTTCTTTTCTTGGCATCCTCAAGAACCTAGGGGTTGCTTGGTGGTGGCAGTGCCTGTATAGTTCAAGATGTTTAAGGCCGTCGTGGCCTGTGCAGCCAGTAGTGATGCTGTTAATGTCTCGATGAATGGTACTACCTTTCCTGGGTTTTCAAGCTTAGATGGATTTGGTAGAGCTATTTTTGGCATTTTTCCTATTCTGTTTTGTCTCTAGGGATGATTCTACCCAAAGAGAGTTCTACACAGAGAATTACTTATATACATTATCCTAATTAGCTTATTTAGGGGACTGAGATTATGATGACAATTTGTCATCAGCACAACAGTGAGATTAATTTCAGAACAGTGTCTATATAGGTATCTTGAATCCCTTTTGTTAATATTGCAGGCAATACATTTGTGAATTTTATTCCTAATTTGTGATTTATAGTAATAATTCAAAATGACCGAAGTTATTACAGTATTATTTTTTGGTCCGTAAACAATACATCACGTTAAAAGAAAAAAAAAAAAAAAGATTTTTCTCAGCCCAGTGGAATTAACCCAAATAAAACAATACAGACTGGTGAAAGATTGATGAAAATAGTATTCATATTAGAGTGTTATGAAAAAAGACTGCAATTATAAGCTTATATATTTATGTAAAATACCCTACGCCAGGTTGTTTTATTATCTTTGCACCATTTGTAGATAACTCTACTTTTCAGATTCTTTAGAAATACTCTGATATTATGTGCTGTATGTTTTAGATAATGAAAATGTGGATGTTGGTAATGAAAGTAGGCTTTTTTTCTGAATGAGGAGTGAATGTATTTATATAAATACCTTCTAAAATGAAGGCGTACGATGGAAACCCTGCCTGATCCGTAACAGCTTTGCTGTAATTCTCTATAATTTAAATGTTTCCTTTGTTAGTCCTGTGAATAGAATGGGACTTATTTTTAAAGGAGTCACAGCAAGAAATAACACAATTGGGTTTTCATAATCAGTTGTTTTTTATATATAGTAGGTAGTTAAAACCAGGGTCTTGGTAACAATCACAAGAGGATAATCAATGAACAGGTTTTACTCTCCAGCTGTTTCACCATATGGTCACAGCTAGTTATTCTGTACATTTTAACAGGTTTTGTTAGAACAAAAATGCTTCCATTTAAACCTTTATTAATTTGATGATAATAATATCTCAAATATTTCCCTCTTCCAGCTTTAAGCAGAGATAGTATTTCTCTAGTATTTAGAAGGTTATGCTCACCTCTTAAATTTTGTCAAGGAAAAATATTAAATATCAGAACATAGAGGCGGAGTTTTCCCTTTTTTTTTCCTCCAAGTATGTCATCTTGATTTAGAAGTGGTTGCTGAAGAGAAGCCATGTTAACATAACAACAGTTGATGCAGTTGCAAATCTTTCCTTTTTAAGACTCAGGGTTGTCCCCATGGAGCTGTCCTGGCCTACACAGATGTTGAGCTCTCTTAAAATAAAAAAATAGTGCTGAGCTTGATACAGATGTTCCTGCATTGCCCAGGACTTTGATGATCCTTTGATGAAGTATCTGCCTACAGAAATCTGGATTACTGTGTTCCCACGTGTCTTATTAAAAGCCTACCAGCTTCTATTGAACACTGTGTTTATACTTTTTGTTCTGTGGACAGTTTTGGTGTCTAGTAAGTGTAAAACTAGAATGGTGTTGGTGAAGAATATTGAATATACCATGGGTTGCCAGAAGAATGAACAAATCTGTCTTGGAAGAAGTACAGCCAGAATGCTCCTTAAAAGTGAGGATGGCAAGACTTTGTCTTGCTTACTTTGGAAATGTTATCAGCAGGGACCAGTCTCTGGAGAAGGACATGATGCTTGGTAAAGTAGAGGGTCAGCTAAAGAGAGGAAGACCCTCAATGAGATGGACTGACACAGTGACTGCCACAAAGAGCTCAAACATAGCGACGATTGTGAGGATGGCGCAGAACTGGGCAATGTTTCATTCTGTTGTACATAAGGTTGCTATGGGTTGGAACTGACCCGATGATACCTAACAACAATAAGCAAGTGTAAAATGAAAAGCATTACCGTACAGTAACAAGGTTGTCTGATGTTAGCTGCTGACTTGAATTTGAAATGGGAACCATTGTGGTTTGATGAGCTGATTGTCAGTAAAGGATGGCTGCAATTATACAAACACAAGGCTCTGGGTTCCCATAAAACAAATTGTTAGTGGAGGGCCTACATTACTTGCTTCGGAGACAAGTTAGTGGGTTTTCTGCTGTTATCACATCTTTGGGATTGAGTTTCCAAGTGTGTGTCCATACTCTAATCTGGATCTGAGCCCTCAAATTCAGGAGCCACAAGCCACATGTACTTATTTAAATAAAAATCAAATAAAATTAAAAATTCAGTTTCTCAGTCACATTAGCCACATTTCAAGTGCTCAGGAGCCA
Organism: Elephas maximus indicus; assembly: GCF_024166365.1. Classification (NCBI taxonomy): domain Eukaryota; kingdom Metazoa; phylum Chordata; class Mammalia; order Proboscidea; family Elephantidae; genus Elephas; species Elephas maximus. Next base: position 90,839,969 of record NC_064832.1, read on the forward strand.
CGTGTGGCTGTGGGCTATCGTTCTGGACAACAGGACACTTCCATCACAGCAGAAAATTCTGCTCTGAACAGCACTGCTATGGACTTTAAATACCTGACTGGTCTTTATGCTCCAGAGTTTTCATTTATACTCTACATTCTTAAAAGGATTTCTTCAGTGGGCTTGTAAGTTCCTTAAGTTTATACTATTAAAAGCAAAAAGATCAGCTATTCCCAGCCAGGAGTGATCAGTGTTATTCCATCTAGCTTAGCATTTGAACGCTTGGGTGAGTGTTTAGACTTGGAGATTTAAGAACGGATTTTTGGAATAGCTTTTTTTTTTTTTTTTTTTTAATGCCTGAGTAGCCCTCAAGAAGAGACTCTTGGAAAGCTGATGGTGGTCTGCATATCTTTGTGAACTATAGAGCTACGGAGACAAAAGCTGGCACAAAAGTCCTAGTGTTTAGAAATTACCGACGTTTTCCAGGCTAGCTTTTGTATGTTCTATAATTCATAAAATCATTTTCTATTTACCTAGCTGTTAAAATGGCTTTAAGTGATGAGACTGTGATCACATTACCCAGAAATTCATGTTTTGCCTACTGAGTCCATGTGTTCAACCATTTTCCAATTTACATATTTTCTGTAATATGAAATACCTTTTTAAGTTATATGTTTCATTGAACTGCTTTACAAGGAACACTAATTTTCCTAGACCTTCCCTTCTCTGTATTCCAAATTGACAATGCTTTGGTTTATCAGTGCAACAAATTGAGTATTCGCATCTCTCACCTAGAATATGACATTAGCCTAAAACCTGGTTTTGTCGTCTTCAGTTTATCCTCTTTCCAGTCTATCCTCAATACTACAACTAGTGTTGTCTTTCTAAAATGCACATTTGATCATATCCCAAACCAATAGCCTTCCGTTACCTTCCCACAGCTTACTGTATGAAAGTCAAACTCTAGCATTGTGTTCATGGCCCATCACAGCCTGACCCCATCTACCTTTTAAGCTACATTTCCAACTAACTGTCTTCCCCCCTCCCTTACCCTAACATATTTCTAATAAATGCATAAGTCTTTATAATGAGCGTTTTCCTTTCTGTATAGTTTCCTAACTTCATCCCTACCTAATTACTCTTTGCAGATGACTCTTTATTTTAAAATGGAGCTGATTTTCTGAACTTTTCTCTTCTCCACCTTTAAATTTCTGTATTTCTGCTGCTTTACTTTTTTGTCACAAGAAGGAATAGTTTTATTTTGTCAGATTAACTGAACTGAAGATGAACTCAACCTTTACTCAGAAATCTTAAGTGTAAGAAAACATGCTCTTTGCTTGATGTTCCAGATGCACCCTGATGTGGCCCAAGCCTACTTTGCCAGTGTTACTTCTCACTGCATTCCTCCCTTCAGTGATCCCTGCAGATGGAATTGCTCACTGTGGCTTGCTTTGCTTACTCCTTGTCTTGTCTGACGCTCTTTCTTCTACATACAATGCTGCTCCGCATTGTCTGTAGTTATTTCAGGATATCATCCACACCAAATCTCTGTCCCACAGGAAGTATTTCTGATTCTCCCAGCATGCAATGCTCCCGTCCTCATCTTCCCTCCTGTAACACTTTGTCACTACCTCTATTGTGACATTCATCAGCTCACCTACTGGATGGAGAGCTCCTTGGTAACAACTTATTGCCGACTCAGTTTTTTTTTTTTATATCTCTCACTGTCTAGCACACAATCTCACATACGTTATATACTCAAAAATTTATTTTGAATGAATAAGTGAATACAACCACTTATTTCCAAGCCTAGATATTTCATTAAAAATCATTTACAAAACTGCGTATCTTAAAAAAAAAAAATCCTCAGAGAAACCTGCTATTTCGGATGCTTCATTAATGGACCCAGAATCAGAATGGGGGAAATGGTTAAGTTCCTATTTTAGCTGGTTAAAGGTTATGTGTTTAGGCACTTATGGAAATACTAAAAATGTTAGATTGAAACACACGGAGATATCTTGCTGATCAGTGGTTATTCAGTTTATTCTTCTGTGGTGTCCTTAAATGCTAAGGAGCCAGGACCTGAAGTAGAAAGAAATAGAAAGTTTTAAATGAGGGAAACAAAGGTTTTCCATGTGCACACACAAAAGACATAGTGTATGATGGGAGGAAGGAGATGTAAGGCGGAAAGAAAAAACAAAACTATACTTAAGAGCTGTTAGAAGGCCTTATGCTAAGATGAATATCATGAGATGAGTTTTCTCCTTAGGCTCGTTGACAAAGAACACTAACTCTTAGATCAAACACAAGGGGCTTATGTTTGTTCATTTCGGAGAGGGTCCACTAAGGCTGAGTGCTTTGCCCTCTTCCTGTGCACATTCTTTGATTCCTGAGACATCTCTAATACCCTGCTACCTAAATCAAGATAAAGCAGCCCCAAATTGTTCTATGGCAATTGCAAAAATTTTTTTTATTACTGAACTCCGTTTCAACTTTATAGATATTAGTTGACCTGTCACAAGGAATGAGGTTATCTTATTTGGCCTCTGTGTTCTCAGCCTATTTTAAGGGCAAGAACTCACAGCTCAGCAGAAGTGAAGCTAAGAAGCTATTCTTTGTCATGGCAGCTTTCACTTCTACCAGACATCTAGAATTAAATGGAAGAAATTTCATATTGCAGGGAAAGAAATTAAGATTACCAATACCTGTAGGGTTGCTTGAGTCAGAATCGACTCGATGGCAGCAGGTTTTCTTTAATAGCTATTGAGATGAGGAAGTAGCTAGCAATATGCCTTTTAAGCTTATAAGTCCAATAGTAGTAGAGTAAAAAATGTTCTAAAATATTTAATTTTTCAAGTAAGATAAAAAATTTAAACATATTTAATTCATTCCACCACTCTTAGTAATTGTTTCTGAATCTTTTAGCCTGGGGAAACCAGAAGTCTACATGTCATTTTTCTTTGGGCTATTATCACATGGTGGATTAAACTCCTACTGCCTTAACTGAGGCAATGGGGGATTCAAAGACAAGTAAGACGGTTTCTGCTGTTGTTGCAACTTATTGCCTGAAGTAACCAAGTAAAGAAACCCAAGCAAGTCAAGCAACATTTAAATACACTGACATAATGTAAGTTTAGAATATAGACTCCATGAAGGCAGGATTGTGTCTATCTAATTCACTGCTGCATTCTTGGCATCTAGCACAATGCCTTGGACGTGGTAGAAGCTGAATAATTACATGTCGAATGTTATTTGGGATTTTGCAGAGAAGGAGCTTGGAGGAGTGGTACCTGTTCTAGTTCCTAGAGGGTTTCTCACAGATGGCCCTACCTCCACAATCTTGAAGGATTTGTAGAAGTCACCACATATACAGGAAATGGCCACCACATAGGACTGGGTGCAATGGGTATTCCAGGACAAAGGTGTAGAGTGGAGAAATTCAATGGTATGAGAGAACATGAAATAGTTGTGTTGGAGAGATTGTCAAAAGCAAGGCAACAGAGGCAGCATATCCAACTTATGGGACAACTTAGTGGATAAGCTAGAAGTTTGTACTTTATTATGAAGACTACGGGAAGCCTGTGAGGCATCTTCTTTAGTAGGTGGCATATTCAAGTTTGCATTGGAAAATAATCACTGTGGTACTGATACTATGAAGAAAGGTAGTAATAGGTATCACAGACCAGAGAACAAAAACATTCCAAATTGTGAATTGAAGAGGTTTCACCTACAGAGATAAAATTTAGAGATCATTTAAATCAACAGAAAGGATTATTCTTTCTCTTATGGAAAAAAAAAAGTTTAGAGAAGATGAATACCTATCTGCTCTTTATCTCAGGTCTTCTTATTAAGTCTCTTTGTGATGCTTATTATTTTAAATATGTATAGCTCAGTATGTTCACAAAATAATCAAGTTTGCTCTAAAGTTCTAGAGGAAAGAACCATTTCTTTGTGTCTGCAATAGTTCTCAAGTACAACTATGACTAGTAACATCACAGCATTCTCTTTCAAACAAGAAAAATTTTAGAGTAAATTAGGGCACTGTTAATTCTTATGCTGGATAAAGAGACATACACTGAGATGGTCCTTGGACAAACCAGAATGTATGGTCATCTCTATGAACAACCCATATAGCACTGAAAATACATATTTCATTTTATCTATTTGCTATCCTCAATGCTACCTTTTGACCCCCCTCTCATTTACAAATTAAAAAAAAAAACCATAAAACAACTCACTATCAAATTTGTTTTTACAGTAGAGCTTGGTCTGAATAACTTTGGCAAGAGGAAAGAACAAAAGAAAAAAAGGTTTTTTGGTTATCTTGTACGTAAACTCTAAATAAAAAAATGAACTAGAAGTAGTTTTCAAGACCTTTGGGATTGACCCTTATGGTCAAGTGATAGCTGGGTAACATAGAGGGAGGCATAGAGCAATGGAAAGAGCATTGGTCTATCAGCAGACCTGAGTTTTAGTCCTGGATCTGTCTCTCTCTAATTTTGTGACCATGAACCAATCCTTAACCTCGCTAAACCTCAGTATCCGCCTTGTATTTCAAAGGAAAGAACTGAAAAATAACAAAATAAGAAATGAATATGTCCAAAATTAGGAAAAATCTTATGAAATTGGCAAGTGTAAGAAAAAGAGAGAAGATAACAAGACTGTATGGCAATGAATTTTCTATTTTACTGCTGCTAGGAGTATAAAATAATAAATAATAAAAGGTTTTAATGTAAACCCTTCATTTGACAGTTTACAAAATTTTATGTTTAGTGTGATAGTTATTTTTTTATAAGAAAGTACATGTGTAATATGAGAAATGTTAAGTTTATAAATATGGTATATTATCTGTTATGACTGAAAAGATAAATGCCAAACTGTTAACATTAGCTATTTCTGCGTTGCGAGATTAAAGATGACTTTTGTTTTCTTCTTTATTCTTTTTATTTCTAAATTTTATTAAATGAAACATTGTTCATGTATTTTATAAAGGTAATAATTGTTATATAATTACATATATAGATATAATATGTATATATGTATAATCTATACACACCAAGCATCTGTCAGTTTGTGGTGGCTTGTGTGTTGCTGTGATACTGGAAGCTTTGCCACCGGAATTTCAAACACCAGCAGGGTCACCCTTGGTGGACAGGTTTCAGCGGAGCTTCCAGACTAAGTCAGACTAGGAAGAAGGACCTGGCAGTCTGCTTCTGAAAAAACTGTGAAAACCTTATGAATAGCGGTGGAACATTGTCTGTTATAGTGCCAGAAGATGAGCCCCTTGGGTTGGAAGGCACGCAAAACATGACTGGGGACGGGCTGCCTCCTCAAAGTAAAGTTGACCTAATGGAGTCAAGTTTTCTGGACCTTCATTTGTTGATGTGGCATGACTCAAAATGTGGAGAATTAGCTGCAAACATCTGTTAATAATCAGAACATGAAGTATGAAATATGGAAGTCATCAAAAATGAAATGGAACAAATAAACATTGCTGTTGTAGGCATTAGTGATCTGCAATGGACAGGTATTGGCCATTTTCAATTGAACAGTCATATGGTCTACTATTCCTGGAATGGTAAATTGAAGAGGAATGGCATTGCATTCATCATCAAAAAGAACTTTTGAAGATCTATCCTGAAGTGCAACATTATCAGTGATAGGATAATATCCATATTCCTACAAGGAAGGCCTGTTAATACGACTATTATGCAATTTTGTGCACCAAGAACTAAAACCGCAGATGAGGAAATTGAAAACTTTTTTTTTAAAACCATCTTCTTTGATCTGAAATTGATGAAACAGGCACTCAAGATGCATTGATAATTACTGGTGATTGGAATGTGAAAGTTGGAAACAAAGAAGAAGGATTGGTAGTTGCAAAATATGGCCTTGGTAAGAGAAACAACACCAGGAATCACATGACAGAATTTTGCAAGACCAATGATTTCTTCATTGCAAATACCTTTTGTCACCAACGTAAATGGTGACTATACATGTGGACCTCATCAGATGGAAAACACAGGAATCAAATCAACTACATCTGTGGAAAAAGATGATGGAAAAGCTCCATATCATCAGTTAGAACAAGGCCAGGGGTTGCTCACGTAAAAATTCAAGTTAAAGATGAAGAGTGTTAGAACAAGTCCACGAGAGCCAAAATATGACCTTGAGTATATCTCACATGAATTTGGAGACCATCTCAAGAATAGATTTGACACATTGAATGCTAATGACTGAAGACCAGACAAGTTGTGGGGAGACATCAAGGACATCACGAATGAAGAAAACAAAATGTCATTAGAAAGACAGGAAAGAAAGAAAAGACCAAAATGGGTGTCAGAAGAGACTCTGAAACTTGCTCTCGAATGTCAAGTAGCTAAAGTGAATGGAAGAAATGATGACGTACAAGAGCTGAACAGAAGATTTCAAAGTGCAGTTCGGGAAGACAAAGTATTATAATGATATGTGAAAAGACCTGGAGATAGAAAACCAAAAAGGAATAACACACTTGGCATTTCTCAAGCTGAAAGAACTGAAGGAAAACTTCAGGCTGAAAGCTGCAAATTTGAAAGATTCTACTGGCAAAATATCGAATGACACAGGAAGCATCAAAAGAAGATGGAAGGAATGCACAGAGTCACTGTACCAAAAAGAATTGGTTGATGTTTAGCCATTTCAGGAGGTAGCATTTGATCAAGAACCAACAATGTTGGAGGACGAACCCCAAGCTGCACTGAAGGCATTGGTAAAATACAAGGCTGCAGGAATTAACTGAATACCAACAGATGTTTCAACAAACAGATACAATGCTGGAAGCACTCACTCTTCTGCACCAGGAAATTTGGAAAATAGCCACCTAGCCTACCAATCCAAAGAGATCCATACTTTTGCCCATTCCAAAGAAATGTGACCCAACAGAATGTGGAAATTATGAAGCGATATCATTACTATCAGGAAACCCTGGTGGCATAGTGGTTAAGAGCTACAGTTGCTAGCTAAAAAGTCAGCAGTTTGAATCCACCAGGCACTCCTTGGAAACTCTATGGCGTCACTATGAGTTGGAATCCACTTGACAGCAATGGGTTATCATTAATATCATACACAAGTAAAATTTTGCTGAAGATCATTCAAAAGAGGTTGCAGCAGTACATTAACAGGGAATTGCCAGAAATTTAAGCCAGATTCAGAAGAAAACGTAGGGTTTATCATTGCTGATGTCATATGGATCCTGGCTGAAAGCAGAGAATACCAGAAAGATATTTACCTGTGTTTCATTGATTATGCAAAGGCATTTGACTATGTGGATCATAACAAATTATGGTTAACATTTTGAAGAATGGAAATTCCAGAACACTTAATTGTGCTCATGAGGAATCTGTACATGGATCGAGAAGCAGTTTCAAACAGAGCAAGGGGATACTTCATGGTTTAAAATCAAGAAAGGTGTGCATCAGGGTTGCATCCTTTCATCATGCTTATTCAATCTGTATGCTGAGCAAATAATCTGAGAAACTGGACTATATGAAGAAGAATGTGGCATCGGGATTGGAGGAAGACCCATTAACAACCTACGATATGCACATGATACAACCTTGCTTGGAGAAAGTGAAGAGGACTTGGGGCACTTACTGATGAAAATCAAAGACTACAGCCTTCATTATGGATTACACCTCAACATAAAGAAAACAAAAATCCTCACAACTGGACCAGTAAGCAACATCATGATAAATGGATAAAAGATTGATGTCGTCAAGCATTTAATTTTACTTGGATCCACAATTAATGCCCATGGAAGCAGCAGTCAGGAAAACAGACATCACAATGAATTGGAAATTTGCTGTAAAAGACCTCTTTAAAATGTTAAAAAACAAAGATGTCGGTTTGAGGACTAAGGTATACCTGACCCTAGCCATGATATTTTCAGTTGCCTCACCTGCATGTGAAAGCTGTATGATGAATAAGGAAGACCAAAGAAGAATTGATGCCTTTGAATTATGGTATTGGCAAAGAATATTGAATATACCATAGACTAACAGAAGAATGAACAAGTCTGTCTTAGAAGAAATACAGAGAGAGTGTAATACTGGGACGTTAGAATGGCGAGGCTTCATCTCACACACTTTGGACATTTTACCAGGAGAGATCAGTCCCTGGAGAAGGACATCATACTTGGTAAAGTAGAGGGTAAGTGAAAAAGAGGACACCTGTTGAGAAGGATTCACACAGTGGCTGCAAGACTGGGCTCAAACATGGCAGTGATCGTGACGTTGGCGCAGGACTGGGCAGTGTTTGGTTCTGTTGTGCATAGGGTCACTGTGAGTCGGAACTGACTAGGTGGTACCTAACAACAACAAATAATATATACATATATATTAATTTTATAATTATATATATATTTCAAGGTGCTATATTCATATAATTTTGTTCTAGAATAAAGTTTGCCCTCAGATCTAATCTACCTTTCCACCTGTTTTTTTTTTTTTTAAATAAAGTTTTCTTGGAACACAGCCACACATATTCACTTACATCTTGTTTATGGTTGCTTTTGTGGTAAAATGATAGAATTGAATAGTTGTGTTTAAGACCATATGGCCTGCAAAGTCTAAAGTATTTATTATCTGGTCCTTTACAGAAAATGTTTGATGATCCTTGTTCTGGAATGTTGGATGGAAAATCATTTTAAAAATAAATTATTCAGTTAAAATATAGATTTAATATTATTTAAGGTAAATTTTGATGCCTAACATTCTAAAAAGCTTGATACTTTAATATTTTTGTGTATATTAAATCACAGGGCCAGGAAAGATCAAGATCCACCTTGACTCTTGTTGAAGAACCGAGAAGGTTAGTCCTAGCGGGGACCTTAGAGATCTGGTCCTGTTGTCGGTCTTCAGTGTCCTGAGTTGTTGAGCTGCAAAGCCTGTTTTTTTCTGTCTAATTTTATGGGGAGGAGAAGGAGCCCTTGTTGCTTTTCTGCAAAAGCTTTTGGTCCACTTTCCAAGAGAAGAGGAAATGTCGGATGAGTTTCAATGGCAAATATTTATTGCATGAGACAGTCTGCAGGCCGTTGCGGAGGGTACAAAGGTGAGTGAGGGCTCCCAGCCCTCAAGGATCAGGAAGAAACAACATTGAGAGGGAAGCACAATCAGGGTAGAATCAAAGGAAGGCAGGCCTGTATGGCCCAGGAAGCATCTTTGAGATCTGAGGAAATAGAAGAAGGTGTGTGGGCATTTGAAAAAATGAAGGTAATGTTTATGAATAAATCTGTGAAAGAAATTGAAGGAGGGTTTTAGATTTCCTTTTTTTTTTCATTTTGTTCTGTAATATTTTACCAGATTCGTAGAAGATTTTAATGACTAGACTCAGGAAGATTAGCTTAAAAAATATGACATGCAGCTTTCAAATATTGTTAGCTTCAGTCGAGTTTTCTACCTAATGCAGGTTCCATGTTGGTTGCCCTTCATCTTACTCCATTAGTCATCTGAAGAATTACATTCCTTGGTGCATTATATTGAGGGTAGGGTTGAATCTGACCCAGAATAAGCAGGAAGGGGCACTAGAAGCTGGTTCCAAATATTTTTTTCATTAATTTTCCAATTAGATATTTATTTGATTTAATATGCCTTTCTTTTCATTAGGGACGTGATTAAGCCTAAGGAACATTAAATTATTTGTTATACATTTGTGCCAAAGTCTGATCAAGTGACTCTCTAGTGGAGAACTTCCATAGTTAATAGAAATGGTGATGGTGGGAGGGAAGTAATCATTTTTGAGCCGGGGATGTCTTTAGAGGACATCGTGAACTCATTAATTGCCTGGGGGAAGAGCAGAGAGAATAACATGTAGTTTGGAAGGCTCACAGCTTAGCTACCTGAGAGTCATTACTGGACATTTTTCTAATGATTTTTCTGCTCTGAGTTTTCCATATTTCCATCTTATCCTTCCACATTATTTATCAAAAGATCAGAGGTACCTAATAATTCACCTGAAATCATTTCCTCTCTCTAGATTTTGGACATTGTGTACCTGGATCTTATTATGACTAGAAAACCTAATGGCTTTTTATTTGGAAGAAAGATTGCGGAAACACTATTAACAATGATAAAAATGGGTGTCGAACATTGTCCTTCATAGTTGCATAATATATTTATAAATATTTTCAAAAATCCATATTTGTGCCTAAGTAAACATTTAGTTTTAAGACACTTCATAAATGTTTTATTTTTTGTATTCTTTTATAAAAAATATATTTTTATGGCAGTTTCCATTGAAATACAAAGGACATGTAAAATGCATCATTTATCGAGTTTTCTAACTTGCCTCATTCTTTTTTCTTCGCTTCAAATGTTAGACAATGCTGTGCTTGCACAAAGTATACAATGTAAACTGCAGGACCCGTGCAGATTCTACGTATTACATATACATATTACAGATGGAATTTATAGTCTGTATGGAAATGGAAGTAATATAAGTTCTTTCCACATTAACCATACTTGTAGGAAGTGATCTATGACTCTAATTTTGGAGTCTGATTCCAAAATCATTAAGCATTTAATATTCTTACCAATTATTTTACATAAAAATAATGATTCATACTGCCATTTACAGATATCTCATAAGAATGTACACAATGTATTTTGGACATATATAATTGGTTCAAGATTGGTTACTTGCATTAATATGAATGGTTATCTAATGCATGGTTTACTATTCCTCCTTAGCTGAAATGAGTCCGAATTATTTTGATTCCAATTATCTGTAAGTGAGTAAAATACTGTCCCTCTTAGAACGAAAAGTGCTCTTTAAATAGTTTACCCTTTCAAGGAGGATGCGAGAGGCTTTTGACTGCTGTTGAAGGGGGTCATCTGTTGATGTCAATTTCTCCTTTCCTGCAGCCTGGGCTGCATCTGTGTCCTCCCTGGCATCGGTGTGCATGCCAGTAGCTTCTTTTTCTGTTCCAAGACTTCTGTCAGGAAGTGTTTAACCCCAATAAATTAGCCCTTTACTTTTAAGAGAAGATATATTTACCTCTCGCTTATAAAACTGGCTTCTAGATGATAAGAAATCTTGACTTGAACAAATACTTTTCATCATCGTCATTTATACCGAACAGGTTTGGAAAGTGCTGTATCTGGTCCTGGGTGCAATGTAGACCGCCAACATTGATTCAAATAAATACCAAGAAGATGCAGACAGCTCAATCAATGTTAAAGTAAAAACTATGTACATCAAATCCAGGATTTAATAGCATTATATCCCTAGGAGAAGAGTTACATCGGAAAGGGTGGTGGTAAGCCGTGAAATTTATGTGCATTTACATTCAATTAGTATAGGGAGGCCTAAAAAAGGGGGGATTTAAGGTGTGCTTCAGTGAAAGAAAATGCTCTCCCTAACGCAGCTTGGAGTAGTAAGTGGCTATTTCAGTATTTTTCCTGCATTCGTAATCTTAGGCAATTATTTGGACACATAGACAGTGTGTCTTCAAATCTGAGGGAGCTATAGCTGTGTATTTCTGCAGATGGTGGAAATAATCATTAAATGTTGTTTTCCTGAAACTTTGAAAAAAAAACTTATTACTCGAAATTTGTAATACTGTAATTGTGGACATTTTGGTACAAGGTAGTTTTGTTTTTTTTCAAGCGTACATTTTTATACGTGTATGATGACTCCAGGAGCCCCTGGGTGGGGCAAACGGTTAAGCACTTGACCACTAGCTGGACGTTTGGTGATTCAAATCTACCCACAGGCACCTCAGAAGACAGCGGGGGGATCTGCTTCTGACAGGTCACAGCCTTGAAAACCCTATGGAGCAGTTCTACTCTGCACACACGGGGTCACCACGAGTCAGAATCGACTTCATGACAACTAACAACATGATGAGTTTATTAAAAAAAAAAAAACTTACCAGGGTGTTCTTTTTTATTTGTTTTTAGGATGTTCTTATTAATTTAATGTGTTAGGTATGTTTGAGATTACTGCTGCGGTTGCAGTGTCCATTAATTTTCTTCTTTTGATTGGTTTATTGTGACATGGGAAATATTTTAAGTAATTCAGAATTTCTAATAAGATATCACCTGCAACAGGAAGTATATGTAATATGAATGAATATTAGTTCATGATACAGAGTGTGACTTAATAAAACAAAATTTATTGCCAAGAACAAACTCCTACTTCATATACATATTTTCTTAATGTATTTTATATGTGCCACTGCAAGAATGCTGTAATTTGCTTCTTGAAATTGCAGCTCTCCACAATGAGAGGGAAGCTTGATTTGATTAATTATGCTTACAAGCTGTTAGAGAGGGGGAAAGAAGAAAACGGTTTTGACTTTAGTTTTTGCATAATTGCTGCTTTTTGGATTTATATTACTTCCATCAGTTGTTGAGAAATGAAGAACTAATTTATTTTTAAAGAGAGAAATAAGATGACGAGCCGAGGGTATCAATACTGAGAAGTAATAGCATTTAACTACCACTTTGATATGGTGATCAGTAGGATGAGAGAAAGCATTTATTAAGAAGTTAGTGTTATACTTTATGGATATTTTTCAATCTTTAAGAAAATAGTCATTCCTATAGTTAGAGGCATGACGATTGAGATGATTTTTGTTTTATTTAATTGATAACATTATATGTTACTTTAAAAGGAGCACAATCGATTGCTTACATACTGCTTAATTGAAAGCATTTGTGATGATCTTCGAATTTGGTATTCATTATGCTACTAGAAGAGTAATTGAGGTTCATTTCAGCTCTTTTTGGTCAAATAATTATAATTAGAAAATATTTATTGCTGGTACCAGGGCAATGCTGTAGATGTGAAGCAGTGAGCAAACAAAACATAGGCTTACCAATATCCAAAACAAGGCATCTGAGTTGTAGACAGTTTTAAAAATTAGGTATAATGGTCATTAAAATAATCAACACGGTTTCTTCCTATATGTCTGCAGTCAAACAGTTAATGTTGCTCATTTGCCAAACCTATTTAAATCCATCTTATTAACTCTATGAAGTTAGATGGGCAGGTAATTTCAGAGTCACCATTTCCATTCTTAGTTCCATCTTATTTCTTTCTACTCGTACAATCTTAAATCTGGGACCCAGCAAAGAGCCCCTCTCAACAGCCATATTTGGTTAAGATTAGCTCGTTCTTTTCAAGCGCACAGCTTCATGCATACGTATGCTATTCTGGCAAGGAACGATTCTGGCCATGACAATTGACTATCTAGTGGCATGCGTGATAGAGATAGAGTGGAGAAATTGAATGCACATGTTGACTGAAGAGAGTTTTACTGACAGAAAATCAACGAATTTCCGGGGAAGATTAGGAAAATTAACCTTTGTCTAGAGGAAAAGAAAGAGAAATTATATTTGACATCTTTCCCCCTATAGCTTGAACACAATATTTACACAGACTTCCACTGGGGAAAAACTCATTTAAAATATTTTCTAAGTGGATATTCTGATCAAATACACACGGCATAGTTTGTACATACTTATTTTATTCAAATTTTATTCAAATATTGTTCTAGATGACTCATGGGAATCCCAAAGCACTTTGATCTACCCTTAACTTAGTCTTGATCATTGTCTTGTTCTTATTCTTTGTTCTCTTCAGTTAGCCATACTTTTTTAATTTTTATTGTACTTTAAGTGAAAGTTTACAAATCAAGTCAGTCTCTCACACAAAAACTTACATACACCTTGCTACGTACTCCCAATTGTTCTCCCCCTAATGAGACAGCCCGCTCTCTCCCTCCACTCTCTCTTTTCATGTCCATTTCACCAGCTTCTAACCCCCTCTACCCTCTCATCTCCCCTCCAGGGAGGAGAGGCCCACATAGTCTCAAGTGTCCACCTAATCCAAGAAGCTCACTCCTCACCAGCATCCCTCTCCAACCCAATGTCCAGTCCAATCCCTATCTGAAGAGTTGGCTTTGGGAATGGTTCCTGTCCTGGGCCAACAGAAGGTCTGAGGGCCATGACCACCGAGGTCCTTCTAGTCTCAGTCAGACCATTAAGTCTGGTATTTTTACAAGAATTTGGGGTCTGCATCCCACTGCTCTCCTGCTCCCTCAGGGATTCTCTGTTGTGCTCCCTGTCAGGGCAGTCATTGGTTGTAGCCGGGTACCATCTAGCTCTTCTGGTCTCAGGATGATGTAGTCACTGGTTCATGTGGCCCTTTCTGTCTCTTGGGCTGGTAATTACCTTGTATCCCTGGTGTTCTTCATTCTCCTTTGAACCAGGTGGATTGAGACCAATTGATGCATCTTAGATAGCTGCTTGCTAGCATTTAAGACCCCAGACGCCTCTCTCCAAGGTGGGATGCAGAATGTTTTCTTGATAAATTTTATTATGCCAATTGACTTATATGTCCCCTGAAACCATGGACCCCAAACCCCGCCCCTGCTACGCTGACCTTCAAAGCATTCAGTTTATTCTGGAAACTTCTTTGTTTCTGGTTTAGTCCAGTTGTGCTGACCTCGCCTGTATTGTGTGTCGTCTTTCCTGTCACTTAAAGTAGTTCTTATCTACTATCTAGTTAGTGAATATCTCTCTCCCACCCTCCCTCCCTCTACCCTCTCGTAACCATCAAAGAAAATTTTCTCCTGTTTAAACTATTTCTTGAGTTCTTATAATAGTGGTCTTATACAGTATTTGTCCTTTTGCAACTGACTAATTTCACTGAGCATACTGAGTTCCAGATTCCTCCATGTTATAAGCTGTTTCACAGATTCATCACTGTTCTTTATGCATGGGTAGTATTCCATTGTGTAAATATGCCATAATTTATTTATCCATTCATCCGTTGATTGGCACCTTGGTTGGTTCCATCTTTTTGCTATTGTAAACAGTGCTGCAATGAACATGGGTGTGCATATATCTGTTCATGTAAAGGCTCTTATTTCTCTAGGATATATTCCAAGAAGTGGGATTGCTGGATCGTATGGTAGTTCTATTTCTAGCTTTTTAAGGAAGCGCCAAATCGATTTCCAATGTGGTTGTACCATTTTACATTCCCACCAGCAGTGTAGAAGTGTTCCAATCTCTCCACAGCCTCTCCAACATTTATTGTTTTGTGTTTTTGGATTAATGACAGCCTTGTTGGCGTGATAAAATCTCATTGTAGTTTTGATTTGCATTTCTCTAATGGCTAACGGGAAACCCTGGTGGCGTCGTGGTTAAGTGCTACAGCTGCTAACCAAAGGGTTGGCAGTTTGAATCCACCAGGTGCTCCTTGGAAACTCTGTGGGGCAGTTCTACTCTGTCCTGTAGGGTCGCCATGAGTCGGAATCAACTTGACAGTACTGGGTTTGTTTTTTTTTTTTGGTAATGGCTAATGATCGCGAGCATTTCCTCATGTATCTGTTAGCTACCTGAACGTCTCCTTTAGTGAAGTGTCCATATCTTTTGCCCATTTTTTGATTCGGTTATTTGTCTTTTTGCAGTTGAGTTTTTGTAGTATCATGTAGATTTTAGAGAGCAGGCGCTGACTGGAAATGTCATAGCTAAAAACTTCTTCCCAGTTTGTGGGTAATCTTTATACTCTTTTGGTGAAGTCTTTGGATGAGCATAGGTGTTTGATTTTTAGGAGCTCCCAGTTATCTAGTTTTTCTTCTACATTCTTTATAATATTTTGTATACTGTTTATGCCATGAATTAGGGCTCCTAACGTTGTCCCTATTTTTTCTTCCTTGATCTTTATTGTTTTAGATTTTATATTTAGGTCTTTGATCCATGTTGAGCTTGTTTTTGTGCATGGAGTGAGGTATGGGTCTTGTTTCATTTTTTTGCAGATGGATATCCAGTTGTCAGCACCATTTTTTAAAAAGACTGTCTTTTCCCCATTTAAGTGTTTTGGGGCCTTTGTCAAATATCAACTGCTCATATGCGGATGGATTTATGTCTGGAGTCTCAACTCTGTTCCATTGGTCTATGTGTCTGTTGTTGTACCAATACCAGGCTGTTTTGACTACTGTGGTGGTATAATAGGTTCTAAATCAGGTAGAGTAAGGCCTCCCACTTTGTTCTTCTTTTTCAGTAATGTTTTAGTTATCTGGAGCCTCTTTCCTTTCCATATGAAGTTGGTGATTTGTTTTTACATCTCATTAAAGAATGTTGTTGGAATTTGGATCGGAATTGCATTAAATGTATAGATTGCTTTTGGTAGAATAGACATTTTTATAATGTTAAGTCTTCCTACCCATGAGCAAGGTACGTTTTTCCACTTATGTCGGCCTCTTTTGGTTTCTTGCAGAAGTGTATTGTAGTGTTCTTTGTGTAAGTCTTTGACACCTCTGGTAAGATTTATTCCTAAGTATTTTATCTTCTTGGGGGCTACTGTAAGTGGTATTGATTTGGTGATTTCCTCTTTGATGTTCTTTTTGTTGGTGTAGAGGAATCCAACTGATTTTTGTATGTTTATTTTGTATCCCGATACTCTGCTGAACTCTTCTATTAGTTTCAGTAGTTTTCTTGAGGATTCCTGTGTAGAAGACTATGTTGTCTGCAAATACAGATACTTTTACTTCTTCCTTGCCAATCTAGATACCCTTTATTTCTTTATTCAGCCTAATTGCCCTGGCTATGACCTCCAGCACAATGTTGAATAACAGCAGTGATAACGGGCATCCTTGTCTGGTTCCCGATCTCAAGGAGAATGCTTTCAGGCTCTCTTCATTTAGGATGATGTTTCAGTTAGCCGTACATTTTTGAGAGGGACCATTGACTTTACGTTTGGTTGATTCCATGCTCAGAGGGTGGCACACAGACACCAAAACAAAACCCGCTGCCATCGAGTCGATTCTGACTCATAGCGACCCTATTATAGGGCTTCCAAGGAGTGGCTGGTGGATTCAATCTGCCGATCTTGTGGATAGCAGCTGAGCTCTTAACCACTGCACCATGAGGGCTCCTGGAACATAAATAAAACAAACAAACAAAAAAAAACCATTGCTATCAAGTCAATGCTGACTCATAGCGACCGTATAGGACAGAGTAGAATTGCCCAGTAGGGTTTCCGAGGAAAGGCTGGTGGCTTTGAACTGCAAACTTTTGGTTAGCAGCTGTAGCACTTCACCACAGGGCCACCAGGGCTCCAGAACATAAGATAAAAAATATTGTCTAACAGAATGATGATAATCAACATCAGTGATGTTAAAATGACTAGAGCTTTGTTTTTAACTGTGATGAAGATTTAAATGTTACATTTTAAGAGATTGATGCTAGTTTTTTTATTAGAAATATTTTATTCATTCCTTTTCTGAGCAAGGTTAGTTTGTACAGCAGCAAAATTTTCATGGATATCAGGGGTACTTAAATCAAGATCCACACTCCACTGGGGCTTCCTAGATGAGTTTTATATTTCTACACACTTTGTGAAATTGTTTACAAAATGTTGCATGAATGTGTGTTTTGCTAGAGAGGGTCAAAGACCAAGAACCCAAGGTTGTATACAGGCTCTCAATCTAGCAACTGCCCTGAGGCATTTGCCATTTGGTGCAATGGTTAAGAGCTTGGCTACTCACCAAAAAGATCTGCAGTTTGAATCCACCTGCCGCTTCTTGGAAACCCTATACGGCAGTTCTGCTCTGTCCTATAGGGTAGCTTAGATGGAAATCAGTTTATAGGCAAACACTACCCCAAGGAGAGGTGCTATTGCTGTTTATATTAACGAATACATTTTAAGCCAATATGTGCCTTTAGAGACAAAGAGGGTGAATACATAATGCTAACAGATTCAGACCTCCAGGAAGATGTAATAATCTGAACTTGTCTATAGCTAATAATGTAAATTCCAAAGAAATAAAGCAATATTTGATGCAACTACTAGGAGAATTGAAAAATCTGTTAAGATGTTAGGAGATTTGAACAGAGCTCTTTCTGTAACTGGCCAATGACACAGAACAAAATTAAAACTAGAACAGATACAAACCAATTTGAAACAAGCTAAAAACATAATGCATATGTGTATATATATATATATGTTGTTGTTAGATGCCGTTGATTCGAACTGATAGTGACCCTGTGTGTCACAGTAGAACTGCCCCACAGAATTTGATAGGCTGTGATCTTTACAAGAGCAGATCAGTAGGTCTTTCTCCTGTGGAGCCGCTAGGTAAGTTCGAACCACCAACCTCTAGGTTAGCATCCAAGTGTTTACCTGTTTGTGCCAGCAGGGCTCCTTGTATATGTATATGTATGTTCCTTTTTCTCAGCTTCTATAGGGCTGCTATAGTCAGAATCCACTGGAGAGCAATAGGTTTAGTTTTTTTTTTTAGGTATTATTCTCGTAGCTTGTATCACTGAAATAGTACCTTGTGGTTTATAATCTTGCCTTGTTCTCTAATTTTATGTTTCCAGATAAAAACCAGAAAGAGGTTAATATCGTCCTTCTCTACTCTATCCAGATGTCAGCTGGAGTCTCCTTGTCTCTTTAACTGTAAATAAGATTGACTTGAACCACCATTGGCCACTGAGCAAATGTCCGAAACCCTCCCCAAGTTTTTTTTGCCCTTTTCTAGGCTGGGGTAGAGATGTGGTTGTCAAATTGACCTGCTCCTCCTATTTTCACAGAATTGGTTATCCATGTGTTGACCTTATGTTCCATTCTTGCTGTTTCTCTTCTCCCCATGTCTACCCAGATATGAAATTCATTCCCTTCCTTAATTTCCACCCCAAAATCCAGTTATATATGGCATTTTTGTCTGTAGTACACTTTACTAAGATATTGAGAGATTTGTATTGCAGAAATACAAAGAAATTTACCTTTTTCACTTTCTATCTCTTTTCTTAAAAGTCACCCATCCATCCCATCATCATGAATGTTTTTCCTTAATACCGTTACCACAAATATTGCTCCAGCCTTATATAGACACCCTGACTTCTCTCTTTTCTCCAGCTGTTCTCCTAGTACTTCAGAATTTTGTTTTTTTGCAATATTAAGCATTAGAAAAATTTCCCTCTTCACTTCTGCATAACCACAGCCTTAGGGATCCATCAAGTAACGTATCGAGGTATTTTCCTAAACCCAAATCTCTGCTTAAGAGAAATTCTGGAGAAGGTGTTAAGCTGATAGCATTTACATCTACTTCTTCTCTAACTAGAAAATATCTTCTAGCAGCTCAAAACTAACCTCATGCTCTCTTGTAGACCCTTCTTTAGCAATGTGGTCGCTGGGAGGTAAGAATGCAGCTGATATGACACAGCTGTTGCTAGTTCTTCCTGGTGGCATGACTGAGCAAGAGAAAACTGCTCAGTAAACCTAAAGTAGAGCAAACCTCGTTAGGCTTTTCTCCTTTAGCTCTGCCTGTTTACTTACTCCTGGTGTTTTATGCTTTTTGGTCTAAGCATTCCAAAACTGTAAGAAAAACTGTAATAACTCTACAAGGAATGGCTTTATTGGGGTGACAGTGGGGTGCAGAGGAAGAGGAAGGGGAAAAGGAAGAGAGGAATGGAGACGTATTTATTTACTTCATGCCTTCAAGTATAACTCAACATTGCCAGGCTAAACAGACTGAGCCCATTTATGTGATACTTATTCTATTCCACAGAGACAAATCAGTCTATATAGCTGTACTTATCAACTTGGATGAATTTCAAAAACATATTGTGGAGCGAAAGAAAAAAAAAATCTCAGAAGAGAGTACGTTCTGTGTTCCATTTAAGTAAAGTATAAAAGCAAGTAAAACTAAACTATGTATTTTTTAAGATTATACACAAAGGTAATAAAAATAATATTTGGGTGTATGGAAATATCCTGTTTCTTAGCCTTGGAGTCAGATGCAGAAATTTTGTTTTATTATTGTTCTTTCAAGTATACCATATACATTTATACACTTGCATATAGTCTTCTGTATGTGTTTTATATTTCACAATACACTAAATATGTAAATTAGACAATAACAGCCAAATGCAAATAAAATATATCAATATCAACAAAGCAGAATGTATTAGAAGCATTCCAATTTCCCAAGTCTAGTACTAGAACTATCTGTGGATCAACAGATCTCACCTAAATATACTTGACCTTGGGAAGAAATAAAGAAGTATAATTGATACTAAACAAAAAGTCTTTCTTCTTGCTGAATACATCAACTGTAGAGGAGAAAATCAGTGACTCAGATCTTAGTACACCCAGTGTCCGCAGAAAGGATTTAGATTAATTATTCTTGGGAGGTTCAGACATATTTCTCTACGATCTTGACAACTGATATTGGTTGCTTACGACCCAAGCCATTACAAAGAGACTGAAAGAAACAGACCGTCATCAGTTCTGTGGAAAAATAAAAGTTTAAATATAGCCAATTATTGTTAATAGTTGCAGAATATGAATAAAAATAACACGTTTTTCTAATCTGATCGTTAAGCTATTACTCGAGGAGTATAATAATAATATGATTTTAAACACTTCATTTACATTCAGGACAATAACTCTGTTACAAGTTTACATTTAGACTTTTCAATGAACACAGGGTATTCTTTTGGAGATTAAGAATGAAAAAAATCCAGTGAATCCTTCTATGCAGAATGTTTTAAAGCTCTTGATGAAATTAAAGCTTTATATAATAAGGAATGTAATTTTCCTGTTTGTCTGCCTTAATTTCTTCTCTTTTTAATCAATTTTCCTTGTCACTCAGTATAACAAATAAAAAGCTATTTTGTTTATAAAGGACGTTTGTGTTAATCATATGATTATATGTATTTGCACAGGCTTAGTACCTTTAGCTGAGGGTATTTGTATTCCTCGGCGTTTCAGGTAGTGAGCTTGCTAGTCCTTTGAATAGGTAAAATAGATACTCAAGAGAGATGTGACTTGTTCCAAGTCATGTATGAAGTCAGTGGGTTTTCTTTCCAATAAGACCATGTTCCCTTTTTTCCTTTTGTAAGTAAAACAGGAGTTGACACCGTTGTGGAGTAAGCCAGACATACCTCAGCACTTGGCTTTTTTCCAGAACCCCTTAAATGCTCACTTCTGCTTGTATTTTTAAAATTACCATTATTGTGTTAATATTTACAGTTGTATTGAGCACACATTTGTGGTAAATGCTATTGTGTTTTCTTAAACCAGTACTGGTGACTGGTGAATCACTAAAAAAAAAAGAAGACCCGTTGCCATGGAGTCAATTCCGACTCATAGCGACCCCATAGGACAGGGTAGAACTGCCCCATCGGGTTTCCGAGGAGTAGCTGGTGAATTCGAACTGCCGACCTCTTGGTTAGCAGCCAAGCTCTTAACCACTGCTCTACCAGGGCTCCAGTGCATCACTAAAGGTATATAATTTTAGTTTGTATGTATATTTAAATATGTAAATATGTATGTGGACACACACACGTATATATAATTGCATGTGTATGATTGTGAATGTGTGAAAGTCTCTTTAAGAAAGAACCAAGCAAGAGTAGTCAAGTAAAGAAGAAACATAAATTCTCAGAGTCCAGATTATCCCAGGATATTCAGTTCCATTGCTTCCTTGGGTTATCTCCAAATATGGTTAATTCGCTCATGGATTTGGAGGACTGGGGAAATAAAAGGGTATCTGAGGAGGGTCTGTGGCAATGCAAAAGCATAAGGACACCTTCAGGGCACAAGCCCACTGTTCTGAGGCTACCATTTGGCCTTCTTTCCCCTGAATGATGAGAAAATTGCAAGTCACATCCAGTTTGTTAGTTTTATTTCAATTATGATAATTTTAGCTGAAAGCTAAATTAGAGCTTAATTTTAGTCACAGCCAGCAGGAGCAGATGCTACTTTTCTGGCTTCTGGACATTTCTTCTCCTCATATGAACAAACACGCCCACCCCTCTTCTCTTTTCTTCCAGCTTTCTATATTATATATAAAGCAACATGGAAAAAATGGACAGGCACTCTTAAATCACAAAGAATCACTCTTTGAATATTGGTTACCTACCTGTTGAGGTCAAGTTTTAACAATGACATTCAAAGTAAAAAATGTCATCAATTTTGGGATGTGTATTAGGAAATGTTAATTCTGCCATGAGAACAGTCCGTAGCATTTTTTAATAACAGCCTTAACGAGATGTAATTCACATAACATGGATTTCACTCAGTGTGAAATTCAGTGGTTTTTAGTGTATTCGCCGAGTTGTGCAACTCTGGCCACCACCGACTTTAAACCATTTTACTCAGCTCAGAAAGGGATGCCATGCCTGTTGGCAGTCGCTTGCCATTTCTCTCTAGGCAACCACCAACCTACACTCTGTGTCTACAGGTTCTCCTATTTTTAATAGATCATGTAAGTGGAATCATGCAATGTGTGGTCTTTGTGACTGGCTTTTTTCGTAGCATAATATTTTCATGGTTCACCCATGTTGTAGCATGTAACAGTGCTTAATTTCTTTTTATTGCCAAATAATATTCCATTGTTTGAATATGTCACATTTTGTTTATCCATTCATCAGTTGATGGGCATTTGAGTTGTTTCCACTTTCTGGCTGTTATGAATAATATTGATATGAACATCAGTTTACAAATTTTTTTGTGGATATATGTTTTTATTTCTTTTGGGTTTATACCTAGGAGTGGAATTGCTGGGTCACATGGCAACTCTGTGTTTAATCTTTTGAAAAACAGTTGACTCGTTTCCGAAGTGGCTGCACCATTTTACATTCCCACTGGCAATGTGTGAGGGTTCCAGTTCTTCCTGTCCTTAGTTTTTAGTTGAGTTTTTTGTTGTTGAGCCACACTAGAGTAAAAGTCTGTGCGTAGTCTCATCATGTATTGTCGATACCAGAACCAATATTTAACAAACGTGTTATGACATTTGAAGGTACATTTTAGGATTTGGTTGTATAGCACTTGAGAAAAGTCTTTCTGTAGCTCTTTGCTCCTTCGAAGTCAAAAAATTTGCCAGTAATAAAGCTCTCTGAACACTGGAAAAAACAAGATTTCTGCCCCAGGAATTGCCTCTTTTCGTTGTCTGAGGACATAAGATATGAGTCTGTGGTTTTGGCTTCTGATGAGGTTTGCTGTAAGTGATTCAATGATGGTGGGTGTTTCGGTTATTCCTAAATGACTCCTTTCTCTTTGCATTCCGGCTGAAAAGAGAAGATGCAGGAAAAAATGAATCTATCATAAAACTCACTAATGTGGTGTTTTGGTGCTGTGTATTGGAGAATATGCGACTTCATATGGAATCATGCTTTTTTTTCCCCTGAAAAGTATTCTCATGTGTCCATGAAGACTTTGATCTTTTACACACAGTTTTCTGTTGCAGCTTCTCAAGATGCCTGTCTTATTTTCTGTCCCCTTAGGATTCTGAAATTGTTGTTTATTTCTCATTCTTAGCCTCTAGTACATTTGGATGTTTTGGTACCACACTGAACTATTGGAGGAAGAGAATCAAAACCTTCACAGTGCTGTGTGTTATTTAGTCTCTCTCCCCAAAGTTTTCATTGAAATGTGAGAACATCGAGTTCTAATAAGTTTTACTCAATTTTCACTATTGTACTCAGCAGTATTTTATGGAAATAGACTGTTGAGGCATAAATGTGTACAGAAAGCTGACAAAGAAGCACAGAAGGTTTGAAAATGGGCCTTTTTATCTTTGAGATCAGTTGAGATTCACCGCAATGCTGATTTCTACTTTAATTTTTTCCCTGACATTAGAGTATGTCTTATTTATTATTGAGCAACATGGCATTTCAGCTGACTTGAATATCATTGACAGCTGCTATGCCCCACATGGCTCAGCCACTGGGCTGGAGGGCTTCAGGATGGCCTCACCATCTCTAGAGTCAGGAAGGAGTGAGTGTGCTGAGACCTCTATTTCCCATGGTGAGTGGGATCTTGATGTATCTATTGTCTAAAGCTTCAGTGCCTTGCGGAGCTCGGTTTCTATGCAGAGACTCCTGCCTCTGTGCCACGGCCTGTTACTCTGGAATGAACACTGGTCCAGATTAGACCCATGGTGGCCTCACTCATTTGGACATTACAATGTGCATTTCTGATTTCTTTCTAGGGCTGCAGTATGCAGCTAGGTCCAGGCCCTGTTCTTTCCAGGATTGCTCCCTTTCATTCCTTCCTGTCTATGATAAATAATCACCATGCTTTTTGCTGACTCAGTCAAATAAGTGCAAGCTTTTTAAAAAAGAAATATTACAGTACTGTTGCTTTTATCTTTATTTCATGCAGTGAACTGTTACGAAAAATGTCATCTAATACCTCTTTGTTGATGTTGTCTACCTGTCCCCAGTTCTTGAAGATTTCTCCTCGGTCATTGAAGATTTAGCCTCTATCTTGCTGTCTCTCTCTACATCGCTCCCCTCTTAATTTCTGGAAGTCTCTGTCCATGAGGATGAGCCCTTCTATATTCTTGACTCTCGTTTCCTTGGCCACCACTCCTCCTCTGATGATTTTGTCCTCCAGTCTTCCTCAGTAGGTCCAGCCTATATTTTGTTATGACAAATGCCCCACATACCAATTTTAAGAGTTCTCTTCTCTCATCGCCATGTCCTATGTATCCAACGTACGTTCTCTGATACTATGACCCCAGAATCCTTCAGCATCTTCAGGATCTATGGTCCATCGACTACTACCCTTTCACTGTCTCTTACCTTCCTCATGCCATTACTTTCTTCCGTACTAACCCATTGCTGTCAAGTTGATTTCAACTCGTGGTGACCCCATATGTGTCAGAGTCGAACTGTGCTCCATAAGGATTTCAGTGGTTGATTATTCGGAAGTAGATTACCAGGCGGTTCTTCCAAGGCACCTCGGGATGGACTTGAACCTCCCACCATTGAAATCATTCTCTTGCTCTTTCCCTCAATGTGTCTGCTCCTCTGTCACATCATGGAACTTGCTTGGCACAGCCACAATCCTTGATAGATTCAACTCTCTGCCCACTTTGAACCTGCATCCATGCAGGTGAATGTAGCTGGGGAAAAATAGCCAACCACACCGATAGGTTTCATTTTAAGTCATGACCACGACAAATGAGCCTACAGTGCTGTAAGTTTGTGTACCACGCTTGCTTAGTCCATTCATTCTCCACTTTCCCAGAATATTTCATACCTTTTCCCAAACCCCCAACACCTTCTTTGCCGTTTTCACTTTCAGCAGATGACTTTTTTTCCCTTTCACTCAAAGAAAATAGAAACAATTAGAAAAGAAGGCTCAGATTCCCATCATCTATCCACTTGCATACTTTGCCATTGCGACAACTGTAGACAAACTTTTTAGCTTCTATATAAAGTCATTCTCTCAACCTACTGTATACTAGATCTACTGTTTCATCTAGTCAAGAACATTGGTCAAATAACTTCCCCTTCTGACTCGCATAAACAGTTTTTTTTCTCTATTTGATCATTTCCATCAACATCAACATATAAAAATGCTGTTTATTTCCCTATTAAAAAACAAACAAACCTTCATTTGACCCAATATACTTCTCAAGTTTCTACTCTATTTCTCTTTTCCATTCTTGGGCATTACTCATAAGAATAATCATCTGAACTGCTGTCTCCATTATTTTTCTTCTATTCTTTTATAAATTCATTGGAATCAGGTTTTCTTTTTTCCACTACTCCATAGAAATCACTTTCGTCAAATTTGTTGATGACCTCCATATAGGTAGACCCAGTCCACAGTTGTCACTTTGCCCCTTACTTGCTATATCAACAGCATTTGACACAGTGATCACTTCCTCCATTCTGACACATATGGGGCCTCCATGACTTGAAATCTACACTTCCTTCACTTGGATCCCAGGACACCATGCTTCCCAGGTTTTCCTCCTTCTTCAGGGTTGATTCTTCTCCATCTCCCTTGGTCGTTCCCTCTCACCTCTTCAACCTCTTAGTATTGAGACTCAGTCTTTGCAGCTCACTTCTATCTTTCCCGTTTGTGGTCTTATCCACACTCAGGACTTCAAATACCATCTATATTCTGATACTTCCAAATAGATATCTCCAGTCTGTGTGTCTTTCCAGCATTCCTCATATATCTAGTTGCACATATATCATCTTCTCTTAGATAGCTAATAGATCATCTCAGTCTTAACATGTCCAAAACAAACTCCCGAACTTCCTCCAAACCTACTCCTCCAATTGTCTCCCATACCTTAGTAAATGGAAACTCTATCTTCCAGTTGCTCACATTAAAAATATTAACTTTGTTTTTACTAATGTCCTCAAATTCAATCTTTAAGCAAGTCCTATGACTTTCTATTAAAAATATATTCAGCATTTGACTGTTCTCACCAATTGTACTGCTACCTCCTGGTCTAAGCTAAGAGCTTTCTAACTGATCTTACTGCTTCCACCTTTTACTCCCTATAATTTATTGTCAGCATAGCAGCTCTGGTCTGGCAAATCATGTCAGTCTTCTGCCCAAGGTCTCTAGTGGTTCCCGTATCTCTGAGAATAAAGACCAAAGTCTTTACAAGTAACCCATAAGGCCCTATAGGAACTCCCCTTCTATTGTCTACCTCTCTGCCCTTGTATCCTACCACTCTCCCCCTTCACTCCTCTCCAGCCACTCTGGCCTTCTTGCTGTTCCTGGAATATCCATCCTTTTCAGGGACTTTGCCTGGGAGTGTTTGCTCCCATACCTCCTCCAGTCTTCAGTATCCCCTTCTCCAAAAACTTATTTAAAGTTGCAATCTCTACCTCCTTATGGCACTTTCTGTTTTCCTTCCCTATTTTGTCTAATATCTTAACCATCGAACATACTGTATCAGAGTCCCTGTGTTGTACAGTTAATGCACTCATCTGGTAACCTAAAGGTTAGAGGTTCAAGTCCACCCAGGGATGTTTTAAAAGAAAGCCATGGCAATCTGCTTCTGAAAGATCATAGCCTTGAAAACTCTATGGAGTGAAGTTCTACTTTGCACACATGGCGTGGCCATGAGTTGAAATTGACTTGATGGCAACTAATTAAATTACTATGTATTTTACATTCTTATTTTGTTTTTTCTATCTCCTCCAGTAGGATATAAGCTTTATAAGATCAGAGACTTTTGTGCATTTCATTCAGTGCCAAGAACAGTACCTGGCATAGGAGACAATAATTATTTGTCACGTGAACACCAGGTGGATTTAAGTTGGGATACTTTCTTTCTTATTATACCCTGGTACCTTCCACAAAAGATAGGAGGTAACATAACAAGTCTCTTTTAAATGATCCACTCTAAGAAACTGAAGGCCACTTTATTAATCTTCTGTGCCCCTATGCTAGCCACAAGGATGGACTTGATTGCAGCAATGGGGGATAGTGAGCCCAACTCAAAGAGGAAGCTGACAGTAACAGCCATTTAGCACTAATAGGCCAGCAGAAGTTGTGGAAATTGTTTTCTAGACATCTGCAAAAGCTGTTTTAGGTAGCTACCAGCTTCACAAGTAGTTGGATGGTCCCATAAACATCTTTAGAATGGGGCATAAGGAACTCTTTTTCTTAATTTTGGTAGACTAAAGAATTCTAAGGGATGTGGTTACCAATGCTGCAGGATTTCCTGATATTTAGTTAGTATCTTACTTTTTTTATTACTGAATATATCTTAGGCATATTACCTTAGGACTGATAATTTATTTAAATTCTAGAGCTTTAGACATTAATTTTCAATCTTGAGAAAATTTCTATGTATTACTTATTCACTAGTAAAATCATGATGTGTATTATAACATTCTCAGTCATTTAATAAAAAGAAGTATAGCTTTTCTACTTTTTTAGATGCATAATTTAGAGGACTGACTTTACAAATGAAAGAACAAATAATATTTATTATTTAATTTTTTAAAGTATTTTTTGGATAAATATTGCCTTGAAAATGCAATTATATTAATGATACCCCTTCAGGGTTTTCTGAAATGAGGAATTATTTTTACATAATCTTAAACATTTAACAGCTATTAGACTAAAAATGGAGTCTGGAAGTATGTGTTATTATTAGAGGGTCTAGGTTTGGCCATTTAAATTGGTTGAAAAGGTCTCTAAACTATTGTGAAACTCATTTAAATTGGCAGACTATTATTAGCAAGGAGTGATTTTGTATGTTAAAATCTTTTCCCTTCTGTATTCATTATGCATCTTAAGATATGATAAAATATACATAAACTATATTTTACAAATATTTAATTTAGTTTGAAATTATTGTAAGAAAGAGAAGATTTAAGAAGAGATCAGTGTCCAAAAATTCCTTAGTGATAATGAACTTGGAGGGAACCTTGTATACTA
Organism: Elephas maximus indicus; assembly: GCF_024166365.1. NCBI lineage: Eukaryota > Metazoa > Chordata > Mammalia > Proboscidea > Elephantidae > Elephas > Elephas maximus. The sequence goes on from NC_064832.1 coordinate 90,868,148, forward strand.
AGTGAGTTACAGGCTAAAGATAATAGACAACCTATTCTCAGATTCTAGTATTGAGTGCCATTCAGTTTACTATGTTTATGAAGATCCATAATTTTAAACATATATGATAAAATTGTATTTTTTCTTTTGTGCTTTTTGTGTTCCATTTCCTAAATGTTATAGCTTTAAATTTTGTTTCACTTAAAGTATGTGACAGTTTTAAATGCTGGAAGTCTGGGAGTATATGGCTCTTGTAGGCCTTCTAAATTTTGGGTCTTTGTTCTCGCTCTAATTTGCTATCAATTAACTGGTGACCTTGAGAAAGCTTCTTTACCTTTTTTGATTTCAATTTCATCATCCATAAAACTCTAACAATCTGTTTAATTTGCCTGCTGATAGTTTTTGTAGTGTCTGTCAAAGCTGGATATGTGATTTATAGTCTCCTGAGGATTCAGTCTATGGCACCGTTTCAAATGTTCTCTTCCTTTAGGTGTGTGCTCTGTCTTGCTCTGCTATCTGCTGCAGTTTCTTTTAAGTGTTAGGGGAAACTTTGGGCATCTCACTTGAAAAAGCGCTGCTAGATCTAAGAACTTGTAGAATGCCACTGTGACTAAAGGGATTACAGCCAAACAAAACTGAAGGCACTTTATGTTTTGTACAGGGGATTTCTTAGTATCTGAAATATCCATTGAGTTGTGTAGTGCCTATCTAGTTGTATATTCTGTCAGTAACATATAGGAAAGCATTTATTTGGCAAAATCTACTTAAGGGAAGGAAATTGAAAGGCAGGCACCTTGCTGGCACTTATTTCAGGTTATAGATTAATATTTAGAATTGTAACTGCACACTTTTGACAGCTGGGCTCAGAATCAAAGCAGAGGAGGTACTCCACAAGATTCCATGTTTATAATTCAGGGTATAGGATTGTGGTGTTGGCGAAGAATATTGAATACACCATGTACTTCCAGAAGAATGGAGGAAATATAGCCAGAATGCTCCTTAGAAGCAAGGATGGCGAGACCTTGTCTCACTTTCTTTGGACATGTCAGCAGGAAAGAACAATAGCTGGAGAAGAATGTCATGCTTCAAAGAGGCGTAAATTGCTGGAGAAGGAGATCCTCAGTGAGATGGATCAACACGGTGGCTGCAGCAATGGGCTCAAACAGCAACAACTGTGAGGATGGTGCAGGACCGAGCAATGTTTTCTTCTGTTACGCATAGAGTCACTATGAGTCGTAGCTGATCCAACAGCACCTAACAATGACACTATGGGATACAGGGCAGCTGTGTCCTTACTTAGAAGGTCATTAACCTAAAATTGCTCCTGAGATTGTCTAATGTTAGGACTTGTAGTAAAAGTCAGCGGAAAGGCAACCTGGGGAATGGCGGCAGTCGAGGTTCGGAGTCCCTCCTCTCTTTGTGGAGGTCTACAGTGCTGGAAAGGAGCCCTCATGGTTAAATGGTTAGGTGCAAAGCTCAGCTGCTTACCGGAAAGGTCAGCAGTTCAAACCCACCAGCGGCTCTGAGGGAGAAAAGACCTGGAGATCTGCTCCCATAAAGATTTCCACTTAGGAAACCCCACGGGGCAGTTCAGCGTCCTCCAGGGTCACTATGAGTCATGAATTGACAGCACACAGCAACACAGTGCTGGATGGTGTGAAGAGCTTTTGGAAAATCTTTAACCCCTATAGCTGACAAACTTTTGGAAAAGTGATTGTTCTGGAATTTTCAGGTGGAATTGTCAGGAGTGGAAACTCTAGTTGTATTCTGAATAGAAGGATGTAGTGAGCCATTATAAGCAAATTCTGTGGGATGCAGATTTTGGGGTAGGTGTTCAAGTACCTACTTGATATTTCTTCCTCACTTTACCATCTGTTGGTGGGTGGCAGGGGAAGACAGGTGTTCGAAGAACTTAGTCCTTAAAAATCACTATCCAGAACTTGTACACAGACCGGGCTGTGCACAGCTGCCAGGTGTCTTGATGTCGCATGGAGGCTGAGGATCTTGGTGACAGGGAAGGCACTGGTTCTTGCTTACTGGGGGTTGCAGGAGCAGGAGGTGTCATGTGCTTATTGAAGATGGTCCTTACAAGAAGGAGAGTGTTGGGACCATGCCAAAGGAGAAGGTGGAAACCATATTCTAGAGTGAGGTGTCCCAGGAACACTTGCAGGTCAAAAGGGCTTGTAAAAGTTTCTGGGGTCACCCAGGCCTGTTCTTGACCAAGGCAGGTGTCCCAAGTGATGGCGTATTGACTATAAATTTCATACTAGTCATTCGGTGTTTTTAAAGACCTCAGTGAACAACTTGGATGCTATTGTGGCCCAGATTAAATGCTTGACTGCCAGCTTTGCCAACTGAGCCACACAATAGCATGTCCTAGTACAGCCATGTCCCTTTTCATCCGATGTATCACTGGTTCTCTGATCCCACTGTAAATAGGACTCTGCTTACTGCCCACTCCAGCCCTCTTTTCGTTATAGCTGGGGTGAAAGTTTCCATGGTGAATCTAACTTCTGGAATAGGGATTCTATGAAGGGGCGGATTTGGCTGGTATACATGGCCCCAGATGACTAAGTTTTCCATCTACATGATAGTTTCCTAAATCAGATGTGGATTGGTGTAGTGCTCCTACTTAATTTCCCCCAGCCAATGGAATAGTCAGCTTCAGGGTCATTTGTGATAAGATATTAATGCCTTGGATAATTCTTTCCTTTGTTTTTTTTTTTTTTAAGGATGTACAGAAAACAAACTAAGAGAAACATTCCTTTTGTGTGTCAGTGGTAGAATAGTATTTTTGACCAGGTTTGTGTTGTCTTTCAGATATCAGCCTTTCTTTAGATTTTTAGTGCCAGGAAAGTAATAAACTTAAGTGTCTGACAGTTTAAAACAGTACTGGTTCTGGTTAGTTACCATTTTCTTCATTGTTTGTATTTTAAATGCCATAAAGTATTCACTCCCCAGCATGTGGGGGGCGGGGGGGGGGTCAAATAAGCTAAACATTTTAACTAATTGGTAATGATATATTTTTGCTTATTTACATTTTATAATTATACTTATATTGAAAAATTCTGATTTGTTTATTCTTATCAAATTTAAATGTACTTTTAAAAATACACATAGTCCTATGAGACTTTGAAAAGTGAGCCCTGCCGCATCCCTGTATACCTGATTCCTACTCCACAGGGACGGCTACTGTAAAGTATTTTAGCTTATTCTACTATTTGCCTTGGTGCTTCCCATAAAACAAATTTTTTCAGTTTTAGATATTATCTGCTGACTTCCTTGGCATAGAAGAAAAATAAAATTTTAAATTTCTTATGTCTCCACATTCCCATCTTGAACAGATATATGCAAAAAGTTGTTACAATATTATTGTTTTATTAAATCAGTCCCTAGGGTAGTAATATTATAAAAAAAAGTATTTCTCCATTGTGAGCCAGGAAGAATATTATGATTGTGTAACCTTTTGCTCACTCTGGAATTAGTAATTATTTCACTTCTCACTTAATCAGTTTTCATACTATGACTTCATTCCAAAGGCTGACATCCAAATATGTGAAATAATTGTATCAGTTTTGTTTTTTTCTTAAATAAGTTTCTTCTGGATTTTTCCAGCTTTCTGTTCAACTCTGGGCTGAGTAGCCTCTAAGCTCACTGCATAGCTTCCTCTCTGTCTCTGGTTTCTGTTATCCCAGGGATTCTCTTGAATCCCCTATATCCTAAATTCCTTCTTCTAAGTTTACTTCTTTATTTTGGTGGAACACTTCCTCTAGTGTCATTTTGGGAAAGGGTTCATGGGATGTAAAATTTTCTTTTATTCCTATAATTGAGTCTAGGTTGGAGTACACAATGTTTCTACCGTTTCTAGCTTCCAGTGTTCCTATTGAGATGTCTGATGTCATTCTCATTTCTGATCCTTTGTTGTGATCTCAGCAATATGTTCTCATTTGTGACATTGTATGATTTCCATTTGCCCAGTGTTCTGATATTTCACAATGATATACAGTGGTGTGTGTATTTTTCATCTTCAACAGGCCCTCACATTTTGGAAATTCATCTTTTAGAATCTGAGAAATTAAAAACAATATTTCTTTGATAATTTCCTCGTTTCCATTTTCTCTCTTTGTTCTTTCTGGAACACTTGTCTTTTGGAAATAGGACTTCCTGGATTGATTTCCTGATAATCTTATAATCTCTCCTGTATTTTACAACTCTTTGATTTTTTGATCTGCTTTCTGGAGAATTTTCTCAACTTTATCTTGCAACCCTTTAAGTAATTTTTTCATTCATGTTACCATGTTTCAATTTTTAAGAATTATTTTTGTTGTTAACATCATAACACTAGGAATAAATTTTTATTCTATTTAGTTATTTGTATAGCTTCCTTTTTATATTTTATAGTTGTAACACCTATTCTCACCTCTCTGAGGCTATTTATAACATGTTTTTAAGATTTCTTCTCCATTATCTCTGCTACCTTCAGGTTTCTATTTTATTTTGGTTACTTTTGGCTGAGTTTCTTTAGAGCATCTCAGTTGTTGGGTGGTCTTTGGCTGAAATTCCTGTCTAAAGGCAAGGCACCAACAGGCCGACTGGAAACTCTGAAAGTTACAAGTTACTGGCGAGCCTTTATTTTTGTTGTTGTTACACCTTCAGCTCTAGGATGTGCAGTTCTTTTTTCTTGGGCTCATCAGTTCCCAGGGGAGGTATGTAGCTGGCTGCAGTGTTCTGGGACCTAGCGGAAAGAGTGCCTTTGGGCTGCTCACAGTTCTCTATGTAGGCTTTCACCTATCCCTTGTTTTAAGTGTATGCTCAAGTACTTCCCTGAGCTCAGAGACCTCCTGTTTCACTCTTTCCAGAGTAATCTTCAAGTTTTCTGCTGAACCATGGAAAGGGCAGTCACCTGACCAGGAAGAGTTGAAGAGGAGATCTGGAAACCTGAGTGCTTTGTTCAACCAATATTGCTAATATCTGTTAGCTTTTTATATGGTCCCCTACTTTCAGAGATCCTGCTAGTACTACTTCCTGGGGTTTTGTGGTATGAAATCTCCAGATTCAGGGATGCCTGCTGCCAGCTTTGGGGGTGAGTGTCCTCAAGTGTCAGTTACACAAGTCTGTCTCTCTCTCCCACTCCCTTTGCAGGGTTATGCCTTTGGTGTCCCTTTCTTGTCATTCAGTTTAATTCAGGAGGGAGTGTTGGTACTCATACAAGTTTCATCTGTCACATTTCCAAGGGAGCTATATTACATTGAATTTCTCTTTCAAAACGAGGGTCTTGTTTTGGAGTCTTGGAGAGTTGAGGGTAAGGAGTACCCATCTATTCCCAGGTTCAAAATTGGTGATCATGGTTATGTGTTTGCAAAACAGTCTGTTAAACCATCGTGCTTTACCTTGGGGTGTAGATGTTGTGCCTAACATGGCTAGAACACTAGGGAAATAGTAGGGAAGGCTCGGGATGTGGACTCTAGCATCCTGTCTCCTCTGCGATGCCTTTGGTAGTGTCCTACAAGAAGGAGAAAAGACTGGGCTGGAAGAGAGGTCTATTTGAAAGCAGAGAGGGAAAAACATTTAACTTTGCTGAGAGACACCTTCTTTGGCTAGGGTCTAAAATCTGTGTCGATTGGTTAAAGAATCAAATTTCTTCCCTAAAGCAGGCAAAGGCAGGGAAGTGGATCTTTAACAGGAAATGAGATGGAGCAAAAAAGCTTATCCGTCAGGATCTCCCTGCGGCCCTGGTGGCACAGTGATTAAGAGCTTGACTGTTAACCAAAGGGTGAGCAGTTCGAATCTACCAGCTGCTCTTGGAAATCCTATGGGGCAGCTCTGCTTTGTCCTATAGGTTTGCTATGAGCAGGGTAGCTATGAGTTGGAATGGACTCGATGGCAACAGGTTCATGGGTTCATGAATTGGATTTTGGGTTTGGTTAGGATCTCGGCAGTTCTTCTCATTGAGCTTTTCTACCTGATCCCTTGATATGAGGCCTGAGGGGAGGGAATTCATTGAAGATAGTTCCTCCTTGCCCAAGGCCATTGTTTCTAACTGCCTCAAAGCAAAACCAAAAACCAAACCCAGTGCCTTCATTTTGATTCTGACTCATAGTGACCCTACAGGGCAGAGTAGAACTGTCCCATAGAGTTTCCAAGGAGCCCCTGGTGGATTCGAACTGCCTACCCTTTGATTAGCAGCTGTAGCACTTAACCACTACACCACCAGGGTTTCAGAAGCCCTTAAATGGAAAGCCAACAAATGGGCAGGATCAAGGAGCCTATGGCTGGGAGACTGAAGTTCCCAGATGCAAAGACTGCCTAAGAATCAGATAGTCCAGAAGTTTATTAAATAATTAAAGAAATTAATTGCAAAGAAACTTATACTGGTAGGTCACAGCCTGTGACTGTTCAACTCCCAAGACAATCTTCAGACCTCTCCTTTCATCCCCCATCAATTTGTAGTAACAATGGGTTGTTGTAGTTGTCCAGACCTTGAGAAGGGGTTCCTTGACGTTCATCTCATGTGTGGATACAGAGAACAATGGAAAAGGAAGATGCTTCTTCCTTGTGGGAAGAATCATGGACCTTGGAGAACAGAGGACAAAGAAAGTCTTTCCAGAGAGCAGAGAACTCCCTTATCTAGGAGAGAAAGTCTCGTCTCTTTCTGTTTAGCTGGGTATAATTTGTCATGTGGTCCAAGGAGCTCCCTGCAGTGTTTCCAGTCTTCCCTTTTCTGAATTAGGTTTTTTGTTTGCTTTGCTTTTTTAGAACATTTAAGCCTGTTAATCAAATTTTGTTTAAAAAATTATTTTGTATTTGGTATGTTGAAAATAGAAAATTTATCTTTTAGCCATATGTAGTAGTTAATTTTATGTGCCAGCTTGGCTAAGCTATGGTTACCAGTGGTTTGGACTAATACTAGACTAGCTGCTGTTCTGTAACGTTATGTAATGTAATACAATGCAATGCAATACGATGCAACACAATGCACCTAAATGCAACACAGGGCAACACAATGTAATGCAATTTAATGTAATCATCTACCACAGGTAATCTAATGTAATTTAATCCATCAATCAGTTGAAAGGGAAGATTCCATAGCGTGTGGCCTGCCTCCAGACTATAAGTAGGTATTTTGGCAGAACTCACCCCCTCTCTTCCCTCTGCACTCTTCCCCATTACCTGACATATGGATTTTGGGATGCAAGCCTGCAGGAGGCTTCAGCCTGCTGCCTGATCTATGGATTTTGGGCTTTCTCGTCCCCACAATCATGTGAGCCAATTCCTTGAAGTAAATCTCTCCATATCCAGGCATGAGGCATACCTCATTTTATTGTGCTTTGCTTTATTGTGCTTTGCAGATATTGCTTTTTTTACAAATTGAAGGTTTATGGCAACCTTGCATCAAGCAAGTCTACAGGTGCCATTTTTCCAAGGGCATGTGCTCACTTCGTGTCTCTGTGTCACATTTTGGTAATTATCAAAATATTTCAAACTTTTTCAGTATTATGGTGATCTGTGATCAGTGATCTTTGGTTAGTGTTGTAATTGTTTTGGGGTATCAGAAACCACACCTGTATAAGATGATGAAATTAATGAATAAATGTTGTATGTGTTCTGACTGCTCTACCCTGCCTCTCACTGTCTCCCTCTCTTCGGACCTCCCTATTTCCTGAGATATGACAATATTAAAGTTAGGCCAATTGAAAACCCTGCAATGGCCTCTAAGTGTTCAAGTGAAAGGAAATGTTGCATGCCTCTCACTGTAAATCAAAAGTTAGAAATGATTAAGCATAATGAGGAAGGCATGTTGAAAGTGGAAATGAGCCGAAAGCTAGGCCTCTTGCACCAGTTACCCAAGTTGTGAATGCAAAAGGAAAGCTCTTGAAGGAAATTAGAAGTACTATTCCAGCAAACCCACAAACGATAAGAAAGCAAAACAGCCTTATTGCTGATAGGGAGAAAGCCTGAGTGGTCTGGATAAAAGATCAAACCAGCCACAACATTCCCTGAAGCCATAGCCTAATGCAGAGCAAGGCCCTAACTCTCTTCAATTTTGTGAAGACTAAGACAGGTGAGGAAGCTGCAGAAGAAAAGTTTGAAGCTAGCAAAGGTTGGTTCATGAGGTTTGAGGAAAGACCCCATCTCCATAACATAAAAGTGCAGGGTGAAGCAGCATCGGCTGATCTAGAAGCTGCAGCAAGTTACCCGGAAGATCTAGCTGAGATAACTGATGAAGGTGGCCACACAGAACAACAGATTTTCAGTGTAGATGGAATAGCCTTATATTTGAAGATGCCACCTAGGATTTTCATAGCTAGACAAAATGCCTGGCTTTAAAGCTTCAAAGGAGAGGCTGACTCTCTTGTTAGGGGCTAATACAGCTGGTGACTTCAGGTTGAAGCCAGTGCTCATTCACCATTCCATAAATCCTAGAGCCCTTAAGAATTACGTTAAATCTACTCTGCCCGAGTTCTGTAAATGGAACAGCAAAAACCTGGATGACGCCACATCTGTTTACAACATGGTTTACTAAATATTTTAAGCCCACTGATGAGAACTACTGCCCAGAAAAAAAGGTTCCTTTCAAAATATTGCTGCTCATTGATATCAAGGCTCTGACGGAGATGTACAAGGTTAATATTGTTTACACGCCTGCTAACGCAACATCCATCCTGCAGCCTACGGATCAAGGAGTAATTTCGACTTTCAAGTCTTATTATTTGAGAAACACATTTTGTAGGGCTGTCGCTGCCTTAGATAGTGATTCCTATGATGGACCTGGGCAAAGTAGATTGAAAACTTTCTGGAAAGGATTCATCGTTCTGGATACTATTAAGAATATTTGTGATTCATGGGGAGAGGTCAAACTATCAACATTAGCAGGCGTTTGGAAAAAGTTCCAGTCCTTATGATGATTCGCGGGGTTCAAGACTTCAGTGGTGGAAGTGACTGCAGATGTGGTGGAAATAGCCGGAGAACTAGAATTAGAAGCAGAGCCTGAAAATGTGTAGAATTGCTACAGTCTCCTGTGGATGAGGAGTTGCTTCTTATGGATGAGAAAAGGAAGTAGTTTCTTGAGATGGAATCTACTCCTGGTGAAGATGCTGTGAACACCGTTGAAATGACAACAAAGGATTTGGAATATTACATAAACTTAGTTGATAAAGCAGCAGCAGGGTTTGAGAGGATGGACTCCAATTTTGAAAGAAGTTCTAGTGTGGTAAAATGCAATCAAACAGCGTTACATGCTACAGAGAAACCTTTTGTGAAAAGAAGAGTCAATGTGGCAAATTTCACTGTCTTATTTTAAGAAATTGCCACAGCCACCTTAATCTTCAGCATCCACCACCCTGATCAGTAAGCAGCCATCAACATCAAGGCAAGACCCTCCACCAGCAAAAAGATTACAACTCACCAAAGGCTCAGATGTTTACCATTTTTTTGGATTGAAGTATTTTTTAATTAAGATGAGTACATTGCTTTGAAACCCTGGTGGCGTAGTGGTTAAGTGCTACGGCTGCTAACCAAGAGGTCATCAGTTTGGATCTGCCAGGTGCTCCTTAGAAACTCTATGGGGCAGTTCTACTCTGTCCTATAGGGTCGCTGTGAGTCGGAATCGACGGCAGTGGGTTTGGTTTGGTTTTATTTGTACATTGTTTTAGACATAATGTTATTGCACCTTAATAGACTACAGTATAGTATAAACATAACTTTGATAGGCACTGGGAAACCAAAAAATTCATGTGACTCACTTTACTGTGATATTCACTTTATTGCAGTGGTCTGGAACCTAACCTGCAATATCTCCGAGGTATGCCTGTATACACGTATCTCACTGATCCTGTTTTATAGAGAACTCTGAATAAGACACCACACGTTGCTGAATTGTAGAGAACCACATCTGGACCTAAGAAGTGGACCACATGTCATCTAGAGATACTGGACTTGAGCTGGTTGGAGAACCTAAATATTGTTGTTATTACTTGCCATGGAGTAGGTTCAGACCCATGGTGACCCAGTATGTCCACAGTAGAATTGCTCCATAGGGTTTTCCAGGCTGTGACCTTTTGGAAGCAGATTGCCAGGCCTGTCTTCCAAGGTGCCTCTGGGTGAGTTTGACACACCAGGCTTTTGGCTAGCAGTTGAGCACTTAACAATTTGTGCCACCCAAGGCAGTTCTACTCTGTCCTATAGGGCCACATTGAGCTGGAATCGACTTGACAATGAGGTTGGTTGGTTTTGGGACACTTGGAGAACCTAGTACAATGTATGAAAACCACAAGCAGCACAATCCAAAGGATGCCTTACATGTTAGGGGCAGTTGCTGCCGCAGGGTGATTTAGGACAAAACCAAAAACCTACTGCCAACAGGTCAATTCTGACTCCTAGCAACCCTGTAGGACAGAGTTTCCAAGGAGTGGCCTGGTGGATTTGAACTGCCGACCTTTTGGTTAGCAGCCGTAGTACTTAATCACTACACCAACATGGTTGATTTAGGGCAGGGGGTTTGGAAATAGATGGACTGGGTATAAATCTAAGCTCTTTCATTTACATCGTGCCCTCTGGATATGTTAACCTCTCTAAACTGGATTGTCTTCAAAAATAATGTGGGATGATTATAATCTCTGACCATAGGGTTGGTGAAGATTGCATGAGATAGCAGATGTGAAGCACTTAGCAGAATGCCTGATACAGAGTGATCATTCAGTAAGTGTTAGCCATATCAATTCCTATTCTGATGGTGCTCACAGAGACAGGCAGGTGCTGTACCAGGTACTGGACACAGTGAAGAAACAGATAGCTGGGCTTTGAGTTCTCATGGAACCAGTCAAATGGTTTTTAGACAGGTCAATACTTTTCCCACGTCTTTTCATTTACATATCTGTTTCTCATATCAAGCTGTGTACTCTGCCTGGGCAGTCACCAGACATTTTATAACTGTTTCCTGTCAGGGGGCCTAAAACAGAGTGATAAATAATAGATGTTTAGTAAATGCTTTTTGAATGGATAAATATCTAGTTATCACTAATTCTATTCTTAAACCATGATTTGCAAAAAGAAAAAAGCCTTGGATTTTTTTTAAGCTTCTTAAGGAGCCCTATTGATACCAGTGGTTAAACACTGGGCGGCTAACAAAAAGGTTAGTAGTTTGAACCCACCCAGCAGTTCCACAGGAGAAAGACATGGCAATCAGCTGCCATTAGATCTTACAGCCAAGAAAACCCTATTGGGCAGTTCTGCTCTGCCACACTGGGTTGCTATGAGTTAGAATTGACTCGATGGCACCCAGCAACAACGAGCTAACTTATTTTTTAGAGCAGTGTTTTCTTCTCAGACCTGATGGCAAAACTAACGAAAAAGTCCTTGAAATTCAGTCATTTTTGGTTATATGTGGAAAAGTCAGACATTTATTTCCAAGCTGGCTTCTACAGTGTTGGGAGGAAATAGGAAATAAGAATAATTTATAAAACATGCTTCTTTTTGCTTAGATCTGTGTTGAGAACTTGGACAATTTTTAACAGGCCAAGAGAAAATCTAATGTATTGCTTTAAAAAATATTATTATGCTTAAAAAGTGGTTTAAATATTAAAGATATTAATTTTTAAATTGTTGTTTTCAATGTATAGATTAAAATAAAGTAAATAAAAAAAAGAATTTAACCCAATTTAAAAAATCACTTTATTTTCAACTTCAGGCATGCTTTTGTCTGAAAGTGGGAATGGTACATATTTCATTTTGAAGAAGACCTAGTTTTTTGCGGTGTGGACAACCTCCCACCAGGTAAACCTTATAGTGAAGGAATTTATATGTATGTACATATGTGTGGATAGTTTTCATTATATCTGATAGAGCCCATCTATTAATTTTTGTAAATTTTATAATGTACAAATTATTTTCCATGAAGGAACCTACTGTTCTAACAAGTTCATCATGTTATGCTTTTCGAATTGACATACTCTTACCTCAGGGGTATGTTGTAGTGTGCTCAGGGGCATTTTGAAGCCCCAGGGTGAATAAGGTACTTGGTATATCTCCCTGGGATGTCAGTTTTACTGAAAAATTTTTAGGGAGAAATGTAGGGACTGAGGAGTGGAAGTTGAGGATCTATTTTAAGCATTTCTTAAATCACAAGTAATTAAAACATTACTTTTTATAATAAAAAACAGGGTATATTATGGCATAAGATAATAATTCACATGGCCTTTGTAAAACAAAAAAAACTTGAGACTTCAAGACTATATCTTGCTTGCTAAGAGTGGGGCTGTCGAGCTTTATAAGTTGTTTTTTTCATTCTCTATCATCAGGAATAATTCAAGTAAATTTTTGATAAACCTTATTATAAAGAATTGTTTAGTATGCCTATTTACTTTCCATATTTAGAGGTGATTTGTTATTTGAAATCTTCGGTTCGTTATAAGATGCTCTAAATTAGGGTTCAGATGAGCAAACTGAATATTTTGTGTGAGTACATTTGTACTTGTCCCTCTCTCTCCAGCACTAATTTCCTCCTCCCCTAAAAACACACACACATACATACATACATAATCCCCCCACTAAAAAAACAGAAGAAAACCCCACTAAAATCCATGATTTTCAACAGATTCATGAAGATCTATGATAAAAAGATTATGTCCAGGCATGGGCCAGTAATATGAAATTTGCCTCCAAAAATGGAGGGTGCCAAGAGACTAAAGAAATAGGCAGACAACTCCAGTGGAGTAGCAAAGGAGTTTACTAGGGAGACTAACATATGAGGTGAGTTTTCCTGGGTGGCAGCAGGACCAAAGCAGATCTCTGCACTCTGCAGTGGGAGGGCAGAGGTTTTATAGTGGTGGTGGACAATAACGGCTAAAAACCAGGGGCTTACATAAGAATGACTCAGCATACAGTAGTGAACTAGCAGACCACATGAGGCTGCTCAAGTTAGGCCTTGCAAAGCCTGTTTCCCCTTCTTACTATCTGGCAACTTCCCTCTTGTGATGTAGCACAAGAGACCCCGTTCCCTCCCTGCTGGGAACAGATGTAGAAGTAGGGTTGGTGAGGTGCCGTGTGGTAATCATGCATGTGCAAGAGACAGAGAGGGTTACCATGTGCCCAGAATAAGGAGAAGGTAGAGGGAGAGAGAAGATGACCCAATTTCCAGCCTCCTTATCAGAGAATGTTCTGGGCCCAAGGCCTTTACTTAGGTAGCCTGGATAGGAGGTGTAGAGGCAGACTATTCCCCGAAAAGAATATTAAGAACTGGTCGCTTTAGATTTTTTTAAATTTTATTTAATATTTTGTCACTCACAGGTTGGGTCATCTATGTGCAAATGGTTATATTCCATATTTGTACTTTTATATTTTGGGACTCAATGGCATTTTGTATTTCTTTGCATAGTATTTGTTATATTTTAGTTGTTTGTTTACCAAATCTCCTTCAACTAGACTGTGAGTTGCCTGAAAAGTTAGGACTGTTTCTTATTCAGTTTTAAGATCCAGAGGTGCCATACTATGCCTGGCACAATAAGTATGTGTTAAGTTGAACTGAATACCAAACACATTCATATAGTTCTGCTGAAGCATTGCCCTTATAACCAACAGAACATTCTGTTGCACATTTGTTTGAACTTAAATGATTCAATTAATATGTTTACTTGCTAATGTCACCCTATCAATTATGTTTTAGAGTTGGATGTTTTGAAGAATAGCTTCTCCTTAACAAGGCAGAATCCAGACAAAGCCATAATCTGTCTTTACTCAACCCAGACCTAATATGTTAATTCTGGTTTAATTTAATTTTCTTCTGCTCATGGCACTGAAGTTTTCAAATGGTTCATTTGGTGCTCAATTATCAGCTAAAATTTTTACCCTATCTAGAGAGAAGCCATGCTGTGTCAAGTGTAGATCATTTATCTGGGCACATTTCTCTTCTCACTATTGTTGGACTTGGTGTTATTCATAAAAAACACATCTGATATATATTTTGTTCTGTTGTGTGTAGGGTCACTATGAGTCTGAACCGACTCGATGGCACCTAACAACAACAACAATGGTATGTATTTTAGAAAGATTTACACAGCATTTCAGGGCTAAAAGTTGTGTCTTCTGATGCTGTGTCTGTATTCTGTACTCAATATTTTATTGCCTTTCTCTTTCCTTAAAGGGACTTAGCATTGTAGTAACTAGTCAATGAATCAGGGTCTTGGTCATCTAGTGCTGCTATAACCGAAATGCCACAAGTGAGTGGCTTTAACGAAGAGAATTTTATTCTGTCACAGTCCAGTAGGCTAGAAGTCCGAATTCGGGATGCCAGCTCTGGGGGAAGGCTTTCTCTCTCTCTCTGCTCTGGAGGAAGGTCCTTGTAATGCATCAGTCTTCCCTTGGTCTAGGAGCATCTCAGTGCAGGAGCCTTAGGTCCAAAGGACACACTCTGCTCCTGGCAGTGCTTTCTTGGTGGTATGAGGTCCCAATCTCTCTCTGTTGCTTCTCTCTTTTATATCTCAAAAGAGATTGGCTTAAGACAGTATCTAATCTAATCTTGTAGATCTCATCAGTATAACTGCCACTAATCCATCTCATTACATCACAGTAATAGGATTTACAACACATAGGGAAATCACATCCGATGACAAAATGGTAGACAATCATACGGTACTGGGAATCATGACCTAGCCAAGTTGACCAATATTTTGGGGGAATGCTATTAAGTCCATGACAATCATGAAAACTTTCATCTGAAGGGCATTATGTACTAACAGAGGAGTTTCTTACTTTCCAGCATTAATAACAACCAGACCCATTTGTCTATTGCCTTTCTTCCTGAGACGGACAATATCGCCTGTTTCTCATTTCTACTGTAGTAGTTTCCAATTGCTGCTATAACAAATTATGAGAGACTTAATAGCTTAAAACAACACAAATTTCTTATCTATAGACTCTGGGGGGACCCATTTCCTTGCCTTTTCCAGCTCCTAGAGTTCATCCGCAGTCCTCGGCTCATGCTTCCCTTCCGTCTTCAGAGCCAGCAGTGGCTGATCGAGCCCTTCTCACATCTCATCACTCAGGCCTCCTCTTCCACTTTTAAGGACTGTTGTGATTACACTGGACCTACTTGGATAATCCAGGGTAATCTCCCTATTATAAAGTCAGCTGATTAGCAAGCAACCTTTATTCTTCCTGCAACCTTAATTCTCCTTTGCCATATAATGTAACATATTAATTTGTTTTGGGGACTAGAATTTTCACATCTTCGAGGAGGCATTTTTCTCCCTACCATGCCTACTATTCTTTTTTTCGTCTAACTCTTGCCCCTTTAATTATCTTTAAAAAAAAAAAAAAAAAAATTTACAGTCCCTTTATTTCTTCCCTGTTATTCCATATTTACAATATCATTTTTCCTTCCATTTGTTATGTTTTATTTATTTTAATTTTATTTAACATACACTTGTTATATAGCTCTACATATGTAGGTGCCAGACACTAGTCTAAGCTCTTTGCAAAACATTAACTTTATGATCTTCATAATAACTTTGTAAGGTTGTCCTAAGATAATATTTTCATCTTCATTTTACAAATGAGGAAATAGAGGTTCAAAGAAAATAAGCATTTTGTCTAACTAATTCTTTACAATCAATAAAATCTTTCCTTGTTTATAACTTTTACTTATTATTGAAGGAAAATAAAAGAATTACAGAAAAAGGAGGGAGAAAAGGGATGCATATTTAAATATTTTCTCTGAGGTAGGTGTAGTTATCTTCATTACGCAGACTGAGGCTCAGAAATAAGAAGCCTT
Organism: Elephas maximus indicus; assembly: GCF_024166365.1. Classification (NCBI taxonomy): domain Eukaryota; kingdom Metazoa; phylum Chordata; class Mammalia; order Proboscidea; family Elephantidae; genus Elephas; species Elephas maximus. The sequence goes on from NC_064832.1 coordinate 90,883,893, forward strand.
GCCCAAGGTCAGACAGTTGGTAAGTGATAGATAGTTGGGACTCCACGGCTCATGATCTTTGCCTCATACCACCCTGTCTTACCTGATGAATATTTATAGATTTGGTTATGTATTGCTGCTGCTTTTTCTCTTTGTTGTTGATTGGTTATTTTTTAAACATGGTGAGTGGGCATATTGCATTTTGGTGTATATTTATTGAATTTGTTTTCTCTCATAGTGGTTAGAAGCACACACCGACCCTGAACTATCTTCTGTTGTAAGGGGGTGTTTGTTGTGTATTCAGTCCCTCCTTTCGATGTTCTTTTTACATTGGATATTTCTGTTTAATGAAGGTCATTGCTTGGGAACAATGTTGCGGGTCTTATGGAACACCATCCTATATGTCCATGTGATGAGCCTGCAGATTGAGGCATTATATGAATGCCTGTTTCATCTGTAGAGAGAGGAGAAATCTTGTGACATGATCCTTTTGCTTTCTCCCTTATTATTTGCCTGCCCACATGTAAATAATAAGGACAGAAGAGGGAATTATTTTTCAATTGTGTGAGGATCAGATATGAACAAAAAATAGAGCCCAGTCACATTTTCTAGTAAAATTATCTTCAGGTTCCATAGTGAAAAAGCATTTGGGTAAACACCCCAGAGCGTGGATTAAGGCAGCATTTAAGAAATACACTAGAATGAGAGGTATCATAGAGTTTTTACTCTTAGTTTTGTTTTAGAAATATATTTGCATTGAATTAGGCAGCCTTCAGGAGAAATTTTCTTTAAAGTGAGCTCATAGTGCCATGCTTTTCATAAGGCTATCATTAATCCTTGAGAAATGCAATTACTTAGAATCCAAAAGATATCCTCGAGCAATTTACTCTACCTGAAATATCCCTATTCGTATTGTTCTTCCAGAGTGTAGTTGTTATCAGGCTGGACAGCTTCTTTCTAAACCATGTTTGTCTTAGTGACTAGATTAATTTTATGTGTGTGTGCATATATCTAGCACCCAGTATTATTTATTGGAACAGTATGAGGATGTTATGTTCCTAATGGATTTCAAGAAAAACATTAGGTGTGCAAAAATTTATTTGGCCAGTAGAATCCATTTTAGTCACACCCATATTTATCGTTTACATTTCCTACTGTTTCAGTAGGAAGGAAGCAGTAGGAAATGTAAATTAGGAAATGTGTACTAGAAGACAGTGATATACCACATTGTTCATTTATATGCAATATGGAAAGAGTAAAGTGTATTTATTAGGCATTTTTCTTATCTATGATAAAATTCTCTGTTGGAACCAGCTGTGCCTGTGACCCTTCTACACATTGCTTAAGAAAATAAATAAATAAAGGCAAGAAACAATAGGTACTGTCATTCCATGCTTGTATAGCCCTGCTAGAGAATTGGAAACATGTTAACATTAGAGCACATGTTCACTGTCCTGAGACACACAAGAGTGACTGTCAACCAGCTGTAGGGTAGATAGCCTCTCAGATGACCTCCACTAATCCTAGCCTTCTGGTATTCACGACTCTGTGTAATCTCTCCTTGACTAACCCATGTCAACACGAGGGGACATCACTTATGTGATTAGGTTGCAAGAAATTGTGAGTCCTGTCCTGCTAGCAAACTCTGTCTATTGCTTTCTTGGCTTATGCACTTTGATGAAGCAAGCAGCTATATTGGAGAGATCCCCATGGCAGGGAACTGAGGGTGGCCTCCAGCCAATAACCAGTGAAGAACTGATTCTTGCCAATAATACATAAGCCTGGGAATGGGCCTTTCCCCAGCTGAGCCTTCAGATGAGCCCTATCTTTGATTGGCACCTTCATTGCAGCCTGTGAGAAACCGTGAAGCAGAGGACCCAGCTAATCTGTGTCTGGATTTCTGATCCACAGACTGTGAGATAATAAACCTGTATCTATTTATTAAAGCACAAAGTTTTGTGGAAGTTTGAAACATAAAAATAGATAATAAAATATAGATAATACAGCCTGCTTCCTCGAACATGTCTACCAGAGTTTCCATTATGTCATGAAGCACATGATGGAGTTGCCAACAAAAACATTTTGTTGGTCAACCAGTCATTCCAACCACATTCATGTCTTATTATATAGTCTTTTTCTGCCTCTTTTATACCCAACACCTGGACTTATTCCACTAGTCATTGTTCAGAAAACTGAACTTCCTAAGTGAAACCAGTGGCCTGGTGAAAGTGACCCTATAGGACAGAGTAGAACTCCCCCTTTTGGTTAGCAGCTATAGCTCTTAACCACTATGCCACCAGGGTTTCCACATACAGTAAAAAATACAGTAGGTACTCATAAATATTTGTTGAACACTTAAATTTGAATGCCAGTATTATACGATCAGAATTCTTAGCAACAGAGTCAGCAAAAATGTGGGAAGAGGTGCTTGCCCCAGAAAATCTACAGGTCGTGGAAAACCACAGACACTGGCTTTTCCGCAGTATTACAGCAGCACTCCCCTGACAAATTCAAGGATGTTGGATATAGATTCTGCAAGAGAGAAGGCCATCAAGGGAGGTGTAACATTCAAAATCCATTAGGGTCAAGTTGAGGACCTATTACTGTAGTTTCGATTACTCAGCGTGAGGCGGTGTTGACTATTCACATGACACTGAAAGCTGTGTGTCGTATCATATTTAGAGGGTCTGAGGGAATGTGCCTTGAAATACTTTGGTAATTGAAATAGCACTAATCAATGACTAACCGTGTAAGATGAAACTTAACTCTGATTGCGACACAATTGGTAAATATGCCTTCCACGGCATTTTTCCCAAAGAACCGTTTGTCAAGTTTACTGTGTACCAACATATGTGCTTCTGGATTCAATGACAAATCACTAAATGTTGTGTTATGAAAGGTGCTCTCATAGAAGGACTTAGACTTGTCTTCACAAGGTCTGTTTTGTTGTTGTTGGGTGCTGTCGAGTTGATTCTGACTCATAGTGACCCCATGTGTTACACAGCAGAATTGCCTCATAAGATTTTCTTGGCTGTAATCTTTATGGAAGCAAATCACCAGGCCTTTCTCTCACAGTCGTGGGGAGGTTTCAAACCAGCAATTTTTCAGTTTGCAGCGGAGCATTTAACTGTTTGCACCGTTATCTATTTTGCCACTCAGAGAACCAGCATCTAGGGCAGTTTAGAATAGCCCAACTTCAGAAAGGTCCCAGCTCATTGCCCAGAGTACTCTTCAAAGTTGTGGGCACTTCCTTGGGGGGACAGTCTCTTTTCATCTAGATCTCCTCAGGCCACACATGCTCTTGAAGGTTGGATCTTCTGCTCAAAGAGGAACAAAAGTGAAGAAAAGCTTAGTAACAAATTAGGATCCTTAGTCACACATGGCAACTGAGTTTTATGGATTAGGCCACTAGAAGTAGGGATGTCTTGAATACGGACAACCAAGGGGGAAAGAGATTCAACAAGTCAGGATTTACAAAAGTAACACTTGTTGACCGTTTATATTCTGGAGCACTCTGTACTTGACTGATTACTGGTACCCTAAAAGTTGTGCTCACCATAAACAGACATTTATAGACCTAAGATTTGATTTCACGCTCGAACCCACCGTTTGACTCTAATTCTCCTCTGAATTTGCAACAATATTAAGGTATTAGTAAAATTTTCAATTGACATTTTCTGATTGGGGATTGTTCTGCTAAGTTAAAAAACAAAACAACTAGTCCTCAGATTTTTAGCTTTTCTCCATAATTGGAAATAAGCAAGTCAGGAGTCAAGCGTGTTCTGTATTCTTAAGGAAGTCATTGTGAGTTTTGTTGTTGTTGTTATTTTTAGTGTTAGAATCATGTTATTCTTTGCTTATGTTTATTTCTCTCCCTTTCCAAACCAACTCTTTCCAAAAGTGCTGCATAATGATTTCAAAAATTTAAATAGAATTTGAAAACACCTCTTGAAAAAGGAAATATCCAAGGGCATCATATCTGAACCCTACACAGATTGAGGGTGTAGAGATTCACTCTTCTGAAAGTATATTGGTGGTGTAGCTTAGTGCAAGTCTTAGGTTATTGCTCCTATTTCTTTACAAGTTTACTTTTTGTATATGTGTTATTGAACTCTACTGCAACATAAGACAAAAATTAAACTACTCTGTTCCTTTCCGTTCAGCACAAGTAAAAAAGGAAGAGAACATTTCTACAGAGAAGATATAGTTGAATTGTTAATGCCACGACCTTGATATATGCTTGTAAAGCAAAGACTAAGGAGAATCTGTTCATATCAAAAACAAATGATGTTGTTGGTGTGAATGTTAACTGGAGTCCTTATAGAAGCTATAGGAAGTCAACACAGTATTTATTTGAAAGGACATCATGTAATCCCAGTTAAGAATGCTAAATGAAGTGAAGATGGTACCCTCTCTCTTGGATAAGAGATTTATTGACTAAGGCACCACAACAAACCTCACACTGGGCTGCTGGAGGGCGTAGTTGGGTATTTGAACAGAATACCTTGGGAGTCCGTCCTAAATATAGACTCCAAATTTCCAGAGGTCCAACAATCAGAAAATTCCCTTGTCTGGATCAAAAGTCTTTTTTTGTTTCTGCCATTATTCATTTAAATTCTGTAGTTACATTGAGTCCGGCTACTGGAATTAGGAAGGAAATAAATCCAATTCCCCACGTCTGTTGTTTTCATCATGCTCACAGCAGATGTTAAGACTCGAAAAGCTTTAGCTGAGCATGCCTCTGGTTCCAAGTTAAGCACGGAAAAAGCCAGCTTACATGTTATTGTCATGGTCTGTGCTCTTTT